>NC_089855.1:39741381-40068256 GCF_036373705.1 Amia ocellicauda | reverse complement strand
TGGCTCGCAGCCTGAACAACGCCGCAGAAGCCAGCTGCAGGCGAGAGGGAGGAATAGACTCTCCGGATGGAAGCCTAAGGGCAAGGCAGATGCCCAACTGCCCCCTGAAGGGATGTAGCTGCCACCGCCACCTCCACACCCCCCATCCCTCAACAGACTGACTGGACTCGACCAATGGCAAGCCTGCACCCAGGACTCCTGGGTGTGAATGACAATGACCCACGGATACGCCCTCCAATTCCACTCTGCCCCCCCCTTCAAAGGGGTGCTGACCACTACTGTCCCGAAAGGGCTCAAGCTCTCTCTCAGGAGATTGCTGTGATGTGGGAGAAACGAACGATACGACTAGTGGCCGATGAAGACTCTTGAGCAGGTTTCTACTCGGGGTACTTCCTGGTGTTAAAGAAGGATGGAGGCCTCAGGCCCATTCTCGATCTGAGGGACCTCAACATGTTTCTGAAGAAAAACAATTCCACATGTAGACGGTGCAGTGTATCCTCCATTCTGTCCGGCCGGGTGACTGGTTCACTGCAAAAGAACACAGGGAAGCTTACTTCCACAGGCGACGACTCTCTGTCCTCCTGGAGACAGGAGGCGGCCCCCTAGGTGTGGACGCCTTTGCTCACCCATGGCTGCAGGAACTGCTCTAAGCATTCCCCCCACTGACACTTCTTCCACTGACACTGGAGAGGATTCGCCAGGAAGAAGCTCAAGTTCTCCTGATCGCCCCCCGTTGGCTGAGACAATTATGGTTTGCGATGCTGGCACAAAAGATCAGCGCGGATCCATGGCAGCTTCCGCTTCGACGGGACTTGCTGAGTCAAGCAGAGGGACTGTTATGGCATCCTAACCCAGCACAGCTGCAGTTGTGGGTTTGACCCCTGAAAGGTACCACCTGATGTCTCTGGGGCTGCCTGTTAATGTTGTGGAAATGCTGCAAGGCCAGGGCCCCCTCCACCAGGGCCCAATATACTTACAAGTGGTCAGTTTTCCAGAACTGATGTCTAGAGAGATGTGTGGATGCCGTGTCGTGCCCCATATCGACAATCCTGTGCTTCCTGCAGCAGCTGCTTGAAGACGGGAAATGTGCATCCACGCAGAAAGTTTATCTGACTGCCAACTCAACTTGCCATGATAAAATTGACAATGTCTCACCAGGAGCTCATTTCCTGGCGATCTAGTTTCTGAAGGGTGAGAGACGCTTGAGACCACCAATAAAGGACCCAATTCCAGCCTGGGACTTGGAATTAGTGCTGAAAGGACTGAGCGGTGCTCCCTTTGAGCCCATCTCCACAACAGAGCTCTGCCTCTGTAGGTGGCCTGCCTTGTAGCGATAACGTCGGCAAGAAGAATGAGTGAAATTCACGCCTAGTCTGTGGACAAAGCCTGTCTGATCTTCTCGGGAAGCAACAACAGAGTCTGCCCAAGGTCATGTCGGCATTTCATATAAACCAAACAATTGTCCTGTTGTCTTTCCATACCCCTCCACATACATCGGACTAGGACTGCAGACTACACACACTTTGCCCTGTCCAGGCTTTGAGGTGCTATATGCAAAGGACAGCGCACAGCCACAAATCCAACCAGCTGTTTGTCTGCTATGGTTCCACCACCAGAGGGAGGGTGGCTTCAAAACAACAACTGGTGCACTGGGTGACAGTCGCGATCCGGCTCACCTATGAGACTGCTAATATTCCCGTGTCTGAACATATTTCAGAGCACTCAACGAGGGGACAAGCCACGTCGTGGACTCTTTTTCACGGTGCCACCATTGAAGACTTCTGCAATGCTATGACCTGGTCTGGTCAACAGATCATCGCAAGGTTCTACCACCTCAACGCGGCGGACTGGCTGCACCCAAGCTTGGGCACCCAGGCATGGCCATATGCAAAAATACCGAGGTCCAAAAACTAAGTTTGCTAGCGGGGTTGGGAGGCGAAGAATATTGATTTCACTGATTGACATATGTGCATTTTAAGATGTTGGATAATAATAGCTTTAAAACCATGTCAGTGTGCAGTAGCATAAATGATCGGTTAAGCAGTAATGCATGAGAATCAGGTTTAATGTTGCAATGAATGATCCACACAACAGTATGGAAATACAGAAGCGGCTAATCTATATGAATGTTCATTGTTGACAATACACCATCTGTTAGTGGCTTATTTTTAAACTGGGCTGGATCAAATTAGTGTAGAAAAGCGTGGTGCCACACTTGAAGAACTGTGCAATGCTGTGACTTGGTCCAGCCAACAGACCTTTACAAGGTTCTAACGCCTCAACGTGGTGAACTGGCTGTGCCCAAGCTTGGGCTCCCAGGTACTTCAAACTGCTAGCCCTCAGGTGCTGTGAGGCTCTGCTATCCTTGTCATTGTGGGTTTAGGCTTAGTCAGGTGTCAGGACTCGCGACAGCTCTGGTATAGTCTTCCCATTAGGTAATGGCTGTCTTTCGATTTGAAAGGGAACTATAGGTTATATCATAAACCCGGTTCCCTGAAAAAGGAAGACAGCATTACTCTTCAGGGGTCACTCAACTGGAAGACCTTCCTGATGAAGAAATGGCAGGGAGCTGCAGTCAGGAGGAGACTTTTCACAGACGCCAGGGGCCGGTCTTCCTCCTGCCAGCAGGGCCACTATTGGGAAGCTTTGGTACATGCTTTCAATGATTGGCAGGTCAGAAGGCTCTTCCCATTAGGTAACGGCTGTCTTTCTTTTTCAGGGAACCGGAGTTATGATAATAACCTATCGATGTTGCACTTGTGTAAAACACCAGAATCAGTAACTACTGTGAGTCTCAGGCTTGCTCTCACTGTCGGCTGGGTCTTTCCGAGTCTACCCAATCAACGTTCTCAAGCTGTTGACCAATGATGCAAACCCATAAGGCTAGAACATGCCCCTAGCAGAAATGGGAAGTGGTTTTGGCATAACTACGTTAGAAAAAAAATGACGCTATTCATACTGATTGCATTGATTCTGTGTTGGTGACACATTGATGCAGCTGCGGTACCTCCTGTGGTTGCCGTTGCAAAGGTAAACAATGAGCTTTTTCAGCTAATAATGTTGCACAAGTAATTACACTCCCTACGGCTAACTTTAAATTACATTTTTCTAAGAACAAGGTTTGGGTACAGTCATAAAACAAACAATACAAAAATTTCACGAAGTTTGTTTTCTAAACAAGCCCAGCATTTCACTCTCGGCAGGAATAAAATGGAAACACATTGCAGGAAAGACGAAGTGGGCTAATCACTTTTCTTGTGGGCACCTCAGTGGGGCGCGCTTGGTTTCCCAGACAGTAAACCACATATTTTAGGCAAGAGGGTCTGCATGATGAACTGCATTTCTTTCCCTAAGTGTCTATGTAAACAAGGTCACTATCTCGTGGCCAATAGTGCAACCCTGATACCCAGAGGAACAGAGTCTGATAAGAACCAGTTTTCTCCAGCAATTTGGGCTTGAGACATCGTACAAACCCCCCTTATATTAAACTTTATGTATGCTTTAATTCTCCCTGGTTTGACTATATATGGGTCTTCCAGAGCAGTTTCAGGCAGAAACCAAACTTACACTCATCACGGGACAGACATGTGGGCTCTGTTATTTTTTTCTCCTGTCTGGTCTACATAAAAGTGCCTGTAGTTTGTAACTTCTTTAAGACTGTTCTTAAGATTGGCTCTTGAACTTCTTCCATGCAGCTGCTTGGACCTTTGATTGGAAATATATCTCTGTCTCTGGATTTCTACAACTCTTCAAGTGCCACCACTATTTAAAAAAAAAATCAAGGTAAGCAACTATTAGAACATAAATAGTAAGCATGGGCTGGATTAAATCAAAACTTTGATCCACCCGCTAATAGAAAACTACAAACCTGTACATCATAACAGTTGCATTTATGATTAGAAGAAAGTGTCATCTTTCTAAAAATGAAGCCGCAACTGAGTACAGTTCTGTAGTTTTCTATGGGTGGGTCAAAGTTTTGATTTAAACCCAGCCCACGTGTCAAAAATATCTCAGTTAATGATGTTGTGCTATGGATTTTTTTGACAGTCTGCAGTATCTGTCTGATAGCTATTGGGTAAGCAATCTGTTAGCCTAGTATCAATTAAAAAAAAAAATGCTTAATGGCAGAAACATTTTATTATTATTATTATTATTATTATTATTATTATTATTATTATTATTATTATTATTATTATTATTATTATTTCTCAAAAAAACTAAAACAAAAAAGGGAGTATTGAGAGAAAATTCTATAGTTTTATGTGCAGAAGTGTCCACATTTGAACCAGCACGATCTAACCCACATTTTTCATCTAACATAAATGGTTTTAGTGTTTGGTTTTTCTTAACCCTAGGATGCATAGTGAAGAAGGCTCCAGCATGTCGCAGTGATGGTGCCTAGTTCTGGGTCGGCTTGCTGTCGCTCGCTTACTGTTGTCTTGTGCATGTGTTTTGTGACCTTCTCTGCTTGTATATGATCGGCAAACCTTGCTTAATATTTGCTCTTCGAGTATGGATCAACGAGTACAGACTTTGGAGGAGAATGTTTTTTCCGGTGTCATCCTTTATTGACTGCGTCAGTGGACACACCATTTGAGCGACAGAGGAAGCAGCAGAGGAAGAAACGTCATAGTAGCAGAAGGCATGGGAAACAAGCTGGAATATGCGTTCAAGCAAGGAAATATCGTGGCATTGTTATTTTGGATTGCTTGCTGGCTTTAGAGGATAATGATAGACACAGTTTGACGAGTTTGTGTTTTAATCCACAAGACAAGCACCCTATCAAATGCAGAGTGACGCTACGGTCTACTATGTCTATCTTGCAGGTACCGAAAATAGGAATTAATCGTGACAATTTACTACCTGTGGATTGCTCATGGTCAACGATAAGCTCTGATGAGAAGCAGCTCACTACAAACACTATTGTAGCAACAGCAGTGCTGGTCAATGCGCGTTCTGTTTCAAATAAGACTTTTATCTTGAATTACTTTTTTAATTCGCGTGAACTAGATTTTTTATTTATCACAGAGACTTGGCTCAACAGTGATGATTTAAGTCCTATTTCAGAAATTTTACCTGCAGACTGTTCATATTTTAACACACCAAGGTCTAGTGGACGAGGTGGTGGTATAGATGTAGTCTTTAAAAACCAACATAAATGTCGTTTATTACCATCTGAAGGATATCAAAGTTTTGAGGTCCAACTGTTTGTGATAGATATGTCTAGTCCCATTTTATGTATTCTGGTATATAGACCGCCAAAGTACAATGCATCTTTTATCTCAGATTTTTCTGATTTATTATCTATGGTTGTTCCTTCATTTGATAATATTATAGTACTTGGTGATTTTAATATTCATGTTTGTTGTCCTTCAAAGCCTTTGGCTCAGGATTTTTTTTATCTTATTGATTCATGTAATTTTATTCAATGTGTTACTGGGCCCACTCATCAACGTGGCCACTCTTTGGATGGGTCCTGTGTATGGGTGTACTGGTTTCAAATGTAGAAATTGCAGATAATTCGGACCATAGTACTATTATTTTTAATCTGTTGATGGAGGGTAACCTTCCAAAACAGAAAACTTATGCACAATGTTCCTGTGTCATTAATTCTGTCACAATTAAGGATTTTTCTATTGCTTTTAATGACCATGTTTCAAGGAATAATATTGAATGTGTATCTTCTGAAATGGGAGTAGAGGAGCTGGTAAATTTGTTTGATTCAGTCTGCACTGACATTCTGGATCACACTGCACCATTAAAATTAAGAAAATGTAAAGCTAGATTTCAACCTTGGTTGAATGAAAATACGCAATATATATCGTATATCTTATATCTTCTTATGTATTCCAACTGTAGCTGGGATTTAGAGGAGTTCAAACCGGTCTCACTGTCCTGCATTGTAGATGTTGTGGGTGCATTGAACGTCACTTCTTCTTCAAGAGATGTGATCCCTCCCAAAATGTTTATTGAGTTGATGGGTACTATTGGCCCAAGTATATAATCTATCATTAACTGTAGTCTTATGAATGGTGATGTACCGTTAAGTTTTAAGCGTGGGGTTGTTCAGCCCCTGCTTAAAAACTCAAATTTAGACCCCTTGGATTTAAATAACTTTCGGCCTATTTCACAGTTGCTGTTCTTATCAAAAGTTTTGGAAAGGATAGTTTTTAATCAGTTAAATCAGTTTTTATTGCAGAATAAAGTAATGGAAAAATTTCAATCGGATTTTTGAGCACGTCACAGCACAGAATCAGCCCTTATTAGGGTTTTAAATTATATTTTTTTAGGTCTTGATACTGGAAATAGTATGGGCTTAGTTCTCTTAGACCATAGTGCTGCATTCGTTATTATTGATCATACCATTTTGATCGAGCGCATTAGACAATGTGGCGGTATTCAAGGGAAAGCGCTAAAATGGCTTGTCTTATTTGCAGCATAGGACATTTTCAGTTAAGGTGGGCAATCTATTTTCATCTTCTGCCCAAGTTTTATTTGTGGTCCCACAAGGTTCGGTCTTAGGACCACTTTTGTTTTCTTTGTACATGATACCACTTGGAGCAATCTTCAGAAAGCATGGCATTTCATATCACTTTTATTTGGATGATATGCAAATGTATCTACCGCTTAAGGCAGGTGATAATATGTCAATTCAATCTTTGATGGAATGTCTAGATGATGTTAAATGCTGTATGAGCAGCAATTTTCTCCAGCTTAACGAGAAGAAAACTGAAATTATAATTTTTGGTGGTAGTGGCTGTGCGGAAACATATAAAGATAGTTTCGGGCCCTTATATTCTTATGTGAGGAACCAAGTGAGAAATCTGGGTTTTATTGTTGATTCTGATTTTAAATTTGATAGGCAAATCAACTCTGTGGTGAAGAATAGTTTTTTTCAGATTAGGAACATTGCCAATTTGAAATCAGTCCTAGTTTTTAAGGACCTTGAAAAAGGTATTCATACTTTTATGTCCTCGCGATTGGATTATTGTAATGAACTGTATCTGGGGGTCTGTCAGTCCTCTTTGTCATGACTGCAGTTGGTACAAAATGCTGCAGCAAGGCTGCTAACTAATACCAGAAAGAGGGATCATATTACTCCGATCTTAGCCTCTCTTCACTGGCTGCCCATTAAACAGAGAGTAGAATTTAAGGTTTTGATGTTTGTGTTTAAAGCATTACATGGTATAGCCCCAGATTATATACAGTGGGGGAAAAAAGTATTTGATCCCCTGCTGATTTTGTACGTTTACCCACTGACAAAGAAATGATCAGTCTATAATTTTAATGGTAAGTGTATTTTAACAGTGAGAGACAGAATAACAACAACAAAATCCAGAAAAATGCATTTCAAAAAAGTTATAAATTGATTTGCATGTTAATGAGGGAAATAAGTATTTGACCCCTTCGACTTAGTACTTGGTGGCAAAACCCTTGTTGGCAATCACAGAGGTCAGATGTTTCTTGTAGTTGGCCACCAGGTTTGCACACATCTCAGGAGGGATTTTGTCCCACTCCTCTTTGCAAATCCTCTCCAAGTCATTAAGGTTTCGAGGCTGACGTTTGGCAACTCGAACCTTCAGCTCCCTCCACAAATTTTCTATGGGATTAAGGTCTGGAGACTGGCTAGGCCACTCCAGGACTTTAATGTGCATCTTCTTGAGCCACTGCCTTGGCTGTGTGTCTTGGGTCATTGTCATGCTGGAATACCCATCCACGACCCATTTTCAATGCCCTGTCTGAGGGAAGGAGGTTCTCACCCAAGATTTCACGGTACATGGCCCCATCCATTGTCCCTTTGATGCAGTGCAGTTGTCCTGTCCCCTTAGCAGAAAAACACTCCCAAAGCATAATGTTTCCACCTCCATGTTTGATGGTGGGGATGGTGTTCTTGGGGTCATTCCTCCTCCTCCAAACACGGCGAGTTGAGTTGATGCCAAAGAGCTTGATTTTGGTCTCATCTGAGACCACTTTCACCCAGTTCTCCTCGGAATCATTCAGATGTTCATTGGCAAACTTCAGACGGGCCTGTACATGTGCTTTCTTGAGCAGGGGGACCTTGTGGGTGCTGCAGGATTTCAGTCCTTCACGGCGTAGTGTGTTACCAATTGTTTTCTTGGTGACTATGGTCCCAGCTGCCTTGAGATCATTAACAAGATCCTCCCGTGTAGTTCTGGGCTGATTCCTCACCATTCTTATGATCATTGAAACTCCACGAGGTGAGATCTTGCATGGAGCCCCAGACTGAGGGAGACTGACAGTTATTTTGTGTTTCTTCCATTTGCGAATAATCGCACTAACTGTTGTCACCTTCTCACCAAGCTGCTTGGTGATGGTCTTGTAGCCCATTCCAGCCTTGTGTAGGTCTACAATCTTGTCCCTGACATCCTTGGACAGCTCTTTGGTCTTGGTCATGGTGGAGAGTTTGGAGATATTTGCTTAATATTCCACAGACGCATTTTAAGGGTAAGGGGGATCGTCCATTTGCTGCGGCGGCACCGAAATTGTGGAATGCTTTCCCCAGTCGATTAGATCATCAGACACGATAGGAGTATTTAAGACAAGTTTGAAAACGTATTTATTTTCTAGGGCACATGAGAGTTAATAGAATGTCATTAGCTGGACAGCAGAGTATGGCCTTGTCTATGTGTATGGTGTCTGCTGTGCTGTGTTTTTATTATGTTTATTATGTGTTTATTGATGCATTGTTTTTTTAGTATGTCTGATTATGTTTTTAATTGTACAGCACTTTGGTATGACTTTGTAGTCTTTAAAGTGCTTTATAAATAAAATTGAATTGAATTGAATTGAAGATAACGCCCAGAGAATGCATATGCTGGGTCAAAATAACCAGATAATGTAATATCTGTTTTATTTATATGGGACTCAAATATTATCCATTTTGTGGAACATAATTATTTGAGTGATGATTTGAAACTTTCAATAATTATTTTATTGTTTTGAAATGTTTTTAGTACCTGTGATGGAAGAACTTGGAGTCAAGGATTCTAATTATCTTTGTTTGTTGAATGTGAGTAATTGGGAAGGTTCTCAACGGCTTCAGGCTATGAAATCTCAGGGTCATTGGAACAAAAAGGGTAGTTATAGAGCAGCAAAGATTTTCTTAACAAGAAGGCACTTTAGAAAAATAGATTTCAATATCCCTCCATATTAAAGCAAATACTTTTTCCTTCACATACCTCTTTAACAGTTTGATACACTTTTCAATGGCAACATATTATGAAAATTCATAATGACTTTTGAAAATAAAAGCATATTTTTCTTACAATCAATCTTGAAGTCAATGAGTTAAAAAGGAGTCAGAGAAATAAAAATGTTGATTACTAAAAATAAAAAACGAGATATTTAATGAATCCTGTATTAATTACATTGACTTTATTGTTGTAGCAAAAAGAAAGGTCAGTTTGACGAGCGCAATTTCACTGAACTCCATAGCAAATACATATGGGTCATACCCAACTTGGGGAAGTAATGCAAAAACTAGAAATTGAAAAACAAAACTATGATGTTGGAACATAAAAGACACATTATTTCTGGAATATTGGATGAGAAGTCAATACAGCAAATAAAACATTAGGCTGGGTCATTTTGACCCAGTATATGCATCCTAGGTTTAAAAAACAAACAAACAAAAAAAACACTCATTTCCATTTCAGTTACAAATATTAAGCAAGGAGGGTTGAGAGGAGTAAGACAGGAAAGGGGAAAGAGAAAAGAACATTAATGAGAGGAGGAAGACTGCTAGAGAAGGAAAAGATCAGAGAGGAAGAGGAGTAAAGGGAAAGAGAAAGAGGACAGAGGAGTAAAGGGAAAGAGAGGAGAAAGACTGGAGTTTCCATTGATATGTCGTGTAGGCCATGATGAAACAATGGTTCACTGCACCATTTGTAATGCATCTTTTTTAGTTGCTAGTGGAGGGAGAACAGCTGTTATTGAGCACCAACAAAGGAAAAAACACATATCTGCCATGACTACACATGCTGGTTCTGCAAATGTTACAACATTCTTCAATAAAGTAGAGCCATCTGAAAAAGAATTCAACTTGGCTGTGCAGGAGGGTATATTTGCCTACCATACCATCCATCATAACCACAGCTACAGGTCCATGGACTGCACAGCACAGCTGAATAGAAAACTTTACGAGCCCAAATGTACTTGTGCCAGGACAACATGTGATGCCATAGTCAGTAATGTCTTTGTACCTTGGGCGACTACTTTGGTCACACAAGACCTAGACCAGGTAGAATTTGGGTCCATCTCCATAGACGCATCCAATCATGGACACATGAAGTTGCTCCCAATCCTAGTCCGGTATTGCAATTATATACACACTCACCTAAAGGATTATTAGGAACACCATACTAATACTGTGTTTGACCCCCTTTCGCCTTCAGAACTGCCTTAGTTCTACGTGGCATTGATTCAACAAGGTGCTGAAAGCATTCTCTAGAAATTTTGGCCCATATTGATAGGATAGCATCTTGCAGTTGATGGAGATTTGTGGGATGCACATCCAGGGCACGAAGCTCCCATTCCACCACATCCCAAAGATGCTCTATTGGGTTGAGATCTGGTGACTGTGGGGGCCAGTTTAGTACAGTGAACTCATTGTCATGTTCAAGAAACCAATTTGAAATGATTCGACCTTTGTGACATGGTGCATTATCCTGCTGGAAGTAGCCATCAGAGGATGGGTACATGGTGGTCATAAAGGGATGGACATGGTCAGAAACAATGCTCAGGTAGGCCGTGGCATTTAAACGATGCCCAATTGGCACTAAGGGGCCTAAAGTGTGCCAAGAAAACATCCCCCACACCATTACACCACCACCACCAGCCTGCACAGTGGTAACAAGGCATGATGGATCCATATTCTCATTCTGTTTACGCCAAATTCTGACTCTACCATCTGAATGTCTCAACAGAAATCGAGACTCATCAGACCAGGCAACATTTTTCCAGTCTTCAACTGTCCAATTTTGGTGAGCTTGTGCAAATTGTAGCCTCTTTTTCCTATTTGTAGTGGAGATGAGTGGTACCCGGTGGGGTCTTCTGCTGTTGTAGCCCATCCGCCTCAAGGTTGTACGTGTTGTTGCTTCAAAAATGCTTTGCTGCATATCTCGGTTGTAACGAGTGGTTATTTCAGTCAAAGTTGCTCTTCTATCAGCTTGAATCAGTCGGCCCATTCTCCTCTGACCTCTAGCATCAACAAGGAATTTTCGCCCACAGGACTGCCGCATACTGGATGTTTTTCCCTTTTCACACCATTCTTTGTAAACCCTAGAAATGGTTGTGCGTGAAAATCCCAGTAACTGAGCAGATTGTGAAATACTCAGACCGGCCCGTCTGGCACCAACAACCATGCCACGCTCAAAATTGCTTAAATCACCTTTCTTTCCCATTCTTTCCCTGTACTCCACTCTCTGGAGGCCTGTGGAACTGCCACTCAGCTTCCAACAAGGCCGACTTCTTCTCCGCCTTCGCCTCCCACCATTCTCTGGATTTCCTCGCTCTCACCGAGACATGGATCTCCCCAGATAACTCAACCATCCCTGCTGCCTTATCCTCTCTGTTCATCCTGTCCCACTCCCCTCGTCTTACCGGGTGGGGAGGAGGAACAGGGCTCCTGCTCTCCCCTTCTCTCCTCTTCTCTGTCCCCCCCCCCTCTCTCTCCTCTTTGAATTCCATGCAGTGGAAATCACCTCTCCCTCTCACCTCTTCCTTCTAGTTCTCTACCGTCCACCTGGTCCACTCACCTCCTTCCTGGATGAACTTGACTTTCTTCTCTCCTCCCTCCCCTCGCTGTCCTCACCTACCATCCTCCTGGGAGACTTCAACATCCACCTCTCCAATCCTTCCCACTGTGCCGGATTTCTTCCACTCCTTCACTCCTTTAACTTCTCTCTCTCCCCGTCTCCCCCACTCACAGGGCTGGCCGCCAGCTAGACCTAATCTTCTCTAGAGGCTGCCCCCTTCAACACTCTCCGTGACACCCATGGACATCTCGGACCACCACTTAATTTCCTTCTCCCTTTCTCTCCCCTCCCTCCCCACTCCACCCACTCCCTCTGTCACCTTCCGCCGTAATCTCCCCCTCCACCCTTGCCTCCACTGCCCTCACCCTCTTACCTTCCATTGACTGTTTTTCCCATCTATCTGTCAACTGTACTACCTCCTCTTTGTTCTCCTCCCTCACCTCCTCCCTTGACTCTTTCTGTCCTCTCACGTCTCGTCCTGCCCGTCCCTCCCCTCCTCAGCCTTGGCTCTCTGCTGTTCTCCGCTCAACCCGAACTAGTCTGCGTGCTGCTGAACAGAAGTGGAAAAGGACCAAACTCCCAGCTGCCCTCAAAGTCTACCGCTCTCTACTGTCCACATTCTCCTCCTCTCTCACCTCAGCCAAGAAGTCTTACTTCCAATCTCTCTTCGAATCCACTGTCAACAACCCCCACAAACTCTTCTCCACCCTCCTCCCTCCTTGCCCCCCCATCCCCCTCCTCCACCATCTCTCACTGCTGATGATTTCGCCTCCTTCTTCTCCGCCAAGATTGCAGACATCCACAGGCTCTTCAATACTCCACTCTCATCTCCCATCACACCCAATCCTCCCACCGATCAAGCTTCCTTTTATTCATTCTTGCCTCTCTCAGATGCTGAAGTTTCTGCTCTCCTCCTACATCACAAACCTACAACGTGTGCCCTAGATCCTCTCCCTTCTCGCCTCTTCCAAGCGACCGCTCCTGATCTTCTCCCCTTCATCTCCTCCCTCCTCAACTCTGGCTATTTCCCCTCTGCATTTAAACAAGCTGCTGTCATCCCACTGCTCAAGAAACCAATCCTTGATGCCACCTGTCCTCAGAACTACCGCCCTGTCTCCCTACTCCCCTTCCTCTCCAAGACTCTCGAGCGGGCGGTCCACCGTCAGCTCTCTGACTTTCTGTCCCAACACTCACTCCTTGATCCTCTGCAATCCGGCTTCCGCACAGCTCACTCCACTGAGACGGCTCTCCTGGCTGTCACTGACTCCCTCAGCTGTGCTCGAAGCAGCCTCCCCCTACTCAGTCCTCATCCTCCTTGACCTCTCTGCAGCATTTGACACCGTTGATCACTCCATCCTCCTCTCCTGCCTCGCTGACCTTGGAATCTCTGGGACTGCTCTCACCTGGTTCTCCTCCTACCTCAGTGACCGGTCCTACCAAGTGACATGGCGAGGCTCCTCATCCACCCCCCAACCTCTCCTCACAGGCGTTCCCCAAGGCACCATCCTGGGCCTGCTCCTGTTCTCTCTACACTCGCTTCCTGGGCCTCCTCATCACATCCCATGGTTTCTCCTACCACTTCTACGCTGATGATGTCCAGATCTTCTTGTCTTTTCCCTCTTCCGACCCTCTCATACCCTCTTGCATCTCTTCCTGCTTGTCTGCTATTTCCACCTGGATGCACTCGCACCACCTCAAGCTCAACCTCTCCAAATTGGATCTCCTGTTTTTCCCCCACTCTTCCTCACCTTCTGCTGACCTCCCCATCTCGATCCCCTTGGAATCCACCACACTCTCTCCTTCTTCTTCCGCTAAAAATCTAGGAGTCACCCTTGATCCTGCGCTCTCCTACACCCAGCACATCACCACGCTGACACGCACCTGCAGATTCTTCCTGAGGAACATACGCCGGATCCGTCCCTTCCTCATCGACTACTCGACTCAGCTGCTCGTCCAGTCACTGGTACTCTCCCGCCTAAACTACTGCAACTCCCTCCTGGCCGGCCTGCCTGCATCTACTACCTGCCCGCTCCAGCTCATCCAGAACTCTGCAGCTCATCTGATATTCTCTCTGCCCCGCTTCGCACATGCTACTCCACTGCTCCGCTCCCTCCACTGGCTCCTGATACCAGCACGCATTCTGATCAAGTCATCGACCCTCACCTACCGCTGTCTTGACCACACTGCACCAAGCTACCTTCAGACACTCGTCTCTCCATACATCCCCTCCAGACCACTGCGCTCCTCCAGTGCCAGACAACTAACTCTACCTCCTGTCTACTCTCCTACCTCCAGAGCCCGCTCCTTCTCATCCCTGGCCCCTAAATGGTGGAACGACCTGCCCACCGAAGTAAAAAAAGCAGTGTCCTTGACCTCATTCCGGCACTTACTCAAGATGCATATTTTTCAACAGTACTTGTAATATTAGTCCTTTTATCCCTGCTAAATAGCACTTCACAGTTTTATTATGCTTCTTGCGTTCTTGATTGTTATCGTCCTTGCTCCCTTTCCTGTAGCCCTTGACTGTGACCCTACATCTTGACAGCACTTAGCTTTCACCGTCCAGGATGTATGACCTCACTTACTGTACTTGTGTAAATTTACAAATTCCAATTTACAAATGTATTTTGAATTGCTATGTTTTAGTTAAATTGCATTTGTAATGATTGATGCCTTGTACTTAACTGTATTTTTGCACTTTGTTTTGCACTTGTTGTAAGTCGCCCTGGATAAGGGCGTCTGCCAAGAAATAAAAATAATAGAGAAATTTCACCTGGAAGACAAAGTTGTGGCATTCTCTGCCGACAATACAAACACCAACTTTGGAGGATTGAACAGGCAGGGGAGGGAAAATGTCCACACTAAAGTAAAAAATGCATTGCAGTGGGAGGTGATTGGCTTAGGGTGTCCAGCCCACATCGTCCACAACATAGCCAGAACAACGTTGCATACAATCCCCCTTGATGTTGAATACCTGTTCACAAAGATTTTTTGATATTTTCATATATTCACAGTTAGAGTGGAAAGACTGAAGGGTTTTTGTGAGTTTGTTGGCCAGGAGTATCATAATATTTTAGGACACAGTAATGTTCGCTGGCTGTCCATGGTCCCTGCTCTCGAAAGATTGTTGAAAATGTATGAGCCATTAAAAGCATTCTTTCTTTCTGAAGACAAATGCCCTGTTGTCCTGCAAAGAATGTTGGAGGATCCATTGACTGAGCTTTGGCTCATTTTTGTCCATGGAAACCTTGCAAAACCATCAAGATTCTGGAAGGCCAGGAGCGCTGTGCTGTTGAGTCAGCTGCAGAACTTTGAAGGAAAACTGACAGCCAGAAATGAGGACCACTTTGTGCCAGTTTTGGTCAGTTTTGGACTGCTTAAATAGCTGGAAGACAATGGAGAGATCACCAGGGAGAGGTTTCTTTAAACATTACAGTCATTCTTCAATACAGCTATCCATTACATTCAAGCTTGGAGGAAGCACACAGACAAGCTGAAGGATTTGCACTGTCTGCTCTTGAAGAGGCAACCCAACCGTCAAGGCATAGAGAAGGCAGCAGACTTACTGCAGGACAAATGTGTGGAAGGAAAGTTAGAAATTATTTTCTCATACCTGTTTTTCTCTCTTGTATACTTAAGAAAGATAAGGTCAAGCTTGAAGGTCAGGCCAGAAGGTTGTTTGATTTCTGTTTGTTATTTACGGTGAGAACCTTGAAGACAATGTCAAACGGTATGATTTAAGTGCCTGTCCCCTAAAACCATGTGTTGACCTATGAACTCTGTTCTATAATGAAATATGTTCTGCTTAGTTAGCCTTTAAGATAACATAGTAATTACTTTCTAATTGTATCCAGATCTTTGACTTTGTGTATAAAAGCCTCTGACTTTTAAAATGAAAGCATAACAACTTTGGATTCTTCTTGATTCACTGCTGTTCTCCACGCTGCATGTAATAAAGGCATTGCAACAAACGTTCCAAACTGATTGAAAACTGATTGTTCTTCGACAAATGCCACAATCTCACAATCAACGGAGATGCACTCTTTGATGAGGTGACAAGCCTGCAGGAGTTCCTGGAAAGGTCCAACACTTGAAGAATGGAAAGCAAATGACATATCACTTCGTGACAGATGGAGCAGAGTGGTTATTCATTTTAAAGAGAATGACATTCCACACACCAACCTGGCCAGATTAGCCGCCACTGTCATGTGCTTACCTGGGAGCAATGCATCAGTTGAAAGTCTTCTCCCAAATGAATGATATCTGGATGGCAGCAAGAAATCATTTCACTGTTGCTACAGTGAAAGCCATGCTTATCGTCAAGACAAACTTCAACCTACCCTGCCACGAGTTCACGGAGAAGCTGATCAGAAGACATGTCATTAATTTATTATGTGGTTAGTGTAGTTTTGTGGTTAGTGTATGTTTTTCATATGTTCATGTTCTTCCTTTCAGCTCTTATCTAGCCAGCCAGAGTGCAGAAGAATCATTACCCAGTGACCCAGAGAGTGCTGCAAAATGTCTAAATTGTTATTAAATGCATCATTTGTTATTAGAATAATTGTTTGACTATTTATTTTACTGTAAGAATGTTCCATAGCTTAACATAGCTTTAAACATAAGCAACTATTGAAAAACAAAAATGTTTAAAACTGTTATTACTAGTGCCATTGGGAAGGCCTATGTGTACCTGCACCATCTTTTACTACATTACTACATTTACAATGGTAAAAATATGCCAAAATGTAACTGTCCCCTTATTTATTTTCAAATTTAATAACATTGGATATTTTGTTGATATATGGACCGCCAAACTACAAATGTCCCCGTTTTTCATTTCAGAAATTGGTCACCTTACCTGAGAGACACTCTTCCTCCCTGAATACCTCAATGGGGAGGAGGTGAGATCTGTGGATCAAGTCTCAGCCAAGACATTCTCCTCTCACAGTGTTGACTTTTATATAGGATAAAGGAGGCGTGATCTGAAGATCGAGTTTCAGCAAGTCACTCTCCAGTGTATCCTCATGTGTCAACCTTGATGGATGTCGAGGTCGATATCAATGTGACGACGTCGATGGACGTCCTAAGAGAAGCAAAGCTCTACGAGAAGACCAAAGTCTAAAAAACCTTAGAGGAGCGGTGAGCACACTTCTCCACTTTTAGCATGCACTTAGAGCAAAACGAAACTAAAAGCATGCATCACTGGCAAGCTGAAAGAAGAAATGGCAGGTAGCATTAAACATAACAATTCAAAATATAATACATTTCACAATTTCCAATTTACACAGGCAAGTACAGTAAGTGAGGTCATACATCCTGGACAGTAAAAGCTAAGTGCTGTCAAGATGTAGGGTCACAGTCAAGGGCTATGGGAAAGGGAGCAAGGAGGAAAACAATCAAAAACACAAGAAGCATAATAAAACTCTGTGAAGTGCTATCTAACGGGGATTAAAAGGACTAATATTACAATAATAGTTTAGCAATGTGAGCTGAAATGAAAATGCCTTAACATTACTAGCGTCATTGTGGCAATGTTTTCCAGTCAGAACAGTGAAATACAAAATGTACTAGACTATCTATTTATCAAATTACAATCTACTTAACTAAACACTTTACTTTTCCATGTTTCCAAATCACACTCAATATATACCGTATATATACTCAGACACATGGTCTACATTCGGAAACATACCTGTGTGTTCGATTTCCAGTGAATCTGGAAGCTGGGTGTGTGTGTAGCTTAATAATATTAATGTGTCTGTTGCTCCTCTTTCCATTCCTGTCATTGCTAGTTTCGCAAAAGGGTGTTTGGCTTTTAGGTGCATTAACATTTTAGATGTGTGGTAGTTTTGTTGCACTGTACATATTCGGCAGAATTCCACCGATTCAATTCGCTACACAAACGTGACCATTGTTAGCCATGGTATGTTCTAGTTTAGCCAGTCACAGACAAGAAATAACAAATCTTACCCCTCATCAATCTTCATTACAGCTACATAGAGAACCAAATCAACAGTATAAGCATTAAAATAAGATCACTATATACTTTTTTCCCCTTAGCTTTTTTCTTTAACTATTGAATGCTAGATTCACTAGTGGCCATCTTTCACAAATAGTCAAATTTGTGAGTATTTGATCTCATTCCTAATTAAAATTGAAGTAACATCAGGGCCTATATATTAATATATAAACCACACCTCTAAAAAGTAATCATCCAGTTAGTCTACATTTTATGATAAATGCTGTTCTTGTTAAGGAACGTTTGACCTCCCTACTGTTACTGTACCACTACAAGCTATTTCATATGATATAGACAACATTAACTTCAGCACTAGACTAGATGCTAGATATGTGCCAGTACACGCCAGTTTCCTCCCTGCTTACCTCATCTTTGACTACTGCACTTTTGTCTGCAGCAGCAGTAGAACCAGAACTTTTTGGAAACAACTTAGTTATTGTCACGTGGTGACAGACGAGGGTCAATACCGGCAAAAGCAATGTCCAGGAGAATCCGAAGGCGAGGTCGATAAGGCAAGCAAGGGTCAACGATGAGGTGAACAGGCTGGTCAGGAGAATCTGGGAATCATAAGTCGAGGTACACAAGAAGGTCAAATAACAGGCAATCAATAAACAAGCGGGGAAACACTGAGAATAAAAACTCGAAAGAAGACTAGACTTAGCAATGAGAGATGTGACCAAGGGGTTTATATACAGGACAAGAGAATGAAGGTAATAGGTGCTGGGCAGTGATGAGCGAATGGGAGCTGAGGGAGGTGAGAGAGAGTGCACTGGGTTTTGAGGAATGTGGAAGAACAGGTACATGGGTTAGAACTCTGGTGATGAAGACCTCTGGTGGCGAGTTGGAGAAGTGCTGGGGGAAACCGTGACAGTTAATTTGGCACATTTAGCAGCTTCTGCCTCAGGTCTTTTTTATATACAGTATCTCTCACTTTTTTTGGCACCACCTTTCTGTTTCTTCTGATCTGTCTCTAATGAATGAGAATGAAAGCGGGTCTCATGCACGTTTGACTTGAATGTGAATTTCCATTACCATAAGCTCAGCCTCCCTCTTAGTGAATCAGAAAGCCGAGCTGCACTCTAGTTATTGCTCATTTATTTTGGGAAGGTAGTGCATGTTATAAAGAAAATAACTTCTGTTGTATTTCCAGTCATGGACAGTGTGATCTTGTCTTAGTCTCTGCTGTGCAAGAAAGGTCTTATATGTCTACTGTACTTTAGTTTTTATAATAAATAAATCATAAACAAATAAATGTCAGTATTTTTAACACTAACGAAGTGTATTTGAAACTTGAAACTTGAAACTTCACACAGCCTTTTATACATCTACAAGCAGTATTTCAAAGGAGTTTCAGGGCCGTCCCGAAACTGGATGATATCTTCTTGGCATATATCCGGGGCAGTTCTGAGACACAGGAAGTGATAATTAATAAGGTATTCTTTATAATTAGTTCAAGCATAGTGGCGTTGATATCAAGGACACAGTACAAAGCATGGTAAACAAAATTTCATAAGGTTTTCTTTGTAATTAGTCCAGTCATAGAAGAGCTGGTACCAAGGACACACTGTACTAATAAGAACGTGTTATAGATAATTTCGGTTCATTACCCAAAGAATTTGCCATGGCAACAGAAATTGTTTCCATCTGCCACACAAATAAGTCTGAGCAGAGAAATCCTAATAAGAACAAGTTTTAACTAGTAACTTACTGGAAAGTTTCTTATATTTTCTAACAGTTATGCAGTGGGTATATACAATACATAGGGGGCAAATTTACCCCAACACTGTATGTTACTATCTAACGGGCAAAACTGTTTTTACTAGCCAGTATGTATTCAGAGAAGTGGGTAAAATAGATATCAAATTCAGTAATTAAATAGATCACTCATGTTTTTAACTTTTAGCACAAATTAAATTGAGCATAAATGGGGAAAAAAAAGTTTGTAATGCACACTAAGTTTACCTACTCTTGAAAAGTCGTGTAAATCATTCCAAAAAACAAGTTTGCAATGTTGTAAACTGTAATGCACACTAAGTTTACCTACTCTTGAAAAGTCTGTGTAAACCATTGCAATGTTGTCAGCTTACTTGCCACTGGTAAACCTTTGTAAACAGGACAACCACTAATATTAACACATATTGTAAATCAATATTTTACAATTGTGTAAACCTGACCCTCATTTGGTTTACAGCCTATGTATGTCAGGATCTCAGGGGAGGACCACAGGGTAAGGGAGTTAGGACCCAGGTGCAGTGTTTGTAGAGGTGGAAGATCAGGGCTAAGCAAGGACGTGGTTGAGGTCACAGGCAATGGTCGTGGGATCAGGCAGACAGACAGGCAAAGGCGAGACAGAGACAAGGAGCGAGGAGACAAGGCTTGGAATCGCAGACAGATCTGATGAGACTTTGCCCCAAGTGAGGGCAGTGAGGACAGTGAGGGGTTTAAGAAGGGGAACAAGAACTGGGAAGGCAGGTGCAGGGCCAATGGAAACAGAGGTATGTAACAAGCGTGCACATGGGAGAATGGAATGTTAATAAAGTGATTGACAGATTAGAAGAGAACAATGAGGGGAAAGGAAAGACAGGGATATAGCGGCCTCTAGTGGAGAGAGAGGGTGCGTACTGGGGAACCATGACAGTACCCCCCCTCCACGCTCGGCATAGCCGAAATGGGTTGGACACGGCGGGGACGGCCATAGGACAAGGACTGGGTCGGGAGGTCTGGGAGGCGGCCACAGGACCGGGAATGGGTTGGGAGGTCAGGGAGGCGGCCACAGGACGGGGACAGAGTCTGGAGGTCGGGGAGGCTGCCACAGGATTAGGACAGGGTCCAGAGGTCTGGAAGAAAGCCACCGGGCAGGAACAGGGTCCGGAGGCGGCCACCGGGCAGACGCAGGATCCGGAGGCGGCCACCGGGCAGAGGCAGGGTCTGGAGGCGGCCACCGGGCAGAGGCAGGGTCCGGATCAGGCGGAGGATGTGCTGGACACTCTGGAGGCGGCGCCACTGGAGGTGGCATAGGCACAGGAGGCGGCACCGGGGGAGGCGGAGCCGTAGAAGCCTCAGGAGGCAGAGCTGTAGAAGCCTCAGGAGGCAGAGCTGTAGAAGCCTCAGGAGGCAGAGCCGTGGTAGGCGGAGCCGTAGATGCCTCGGGAGGCATGGAAGCCTCAGGAGGCGGAGCCATGGAAGGACCACTGGACACTCGGGCATCGGCGGCGACCGCTGGACACTCGGGCAGGGCGGCGTCCACTGCTGGACCGCCGCCGAACCAGAGGTCCCAATCCCGGTTCCGATCCCGGCCGCCGCCGCCGCCGAATCAGCTGGTCCCGATCCCGGTTCCGATCCCGGTTCCGATCCCGGATGCCGCCAAACCAGCTGGTCACAACCTTGGTCCCGATCCCGGCCACCGCCGCCGAACCAGAGGTCCCGATCACGTTCCCGATCCCGGCCGCCGCCGCCGAACCAGAGGTCCCGATCCTGATCCCGGGAGCCTGTCCGACAATCCTGCGATCCAGCACTGCACTTGGGTCCCCTGTTCCCCAGCTCCCCGAGGGAAACGTGACACCTCCATCTAATACTGCTCACTCGAATTAATCTGTTTTTGACATTTTGACTGTTTTGCACAGCCTTGGAGTTTTTTTTTCCATTTCTAAGCTATTTATTGCCTTTTCTTTGGCGATTCTCTTCCATGCATTGGGAATCTTCCCTTCTCCTTGGAAAGTTCTGGAATAATGTTTCTCCAGGTCCTTCTGGAATCGGCACACAAACCATTTCCAGTAGGGCTGTTCAGAGCTGTCAGGGGTGATGCTTGGACCAGCTTCTCTGTAGGTTTTATAAGGAACTTCTCTTTTATCAGATAACACTATTGAACAGTCACTAGCAACTGAAGAAGTACAAACATCTATAATAAGATTTTCTGTGTTATACCATTTCCTGCCAGTAACTCCTTCAGAGTGATGGAAGGGGACGCTGTGATCCCCATCATGTCTTTCCACAGTGTTGGTACAGATGGCTTTACAGAAGGGGCACTACACCCAGCATTCACACAGCTGCCTGAACAGAATCTCATCAGGCTTCTCCCTGAACCTCCCCATGTCCACTGAGTAGATGCTACTGAAAGCCTTGTTTAAATCCTCAATTATGTTTTTCAGAGCCCTGGTCATTGCTTCCTGCAGGAAGTTTAAGTCTTTGATGTCCTAGTACTAGACACCTTCCAGGTCGTTTTCTGTGAATTTCAGCTCATCTGTGAGCTGGCAGAAAATGTCTTCAGCCACTTGTCTGCATCACTATTTGTATCACTCACTAAATCAGTGGATGTTGAAATTGCCTCAGAAACACAGCACTCCTTCAGTTCCAGGTTGAGTTTGAAGATGTTGAGGAATCTAGAATCCTTCTTCTTGAAGAAGCTCTCTAGATTGGGTATAATCATACTGAGCCAGCTGGAGTTCTTCTCTTTGACGAAGTACTCACTGACACATTGGCTGATAAATTCCTCAAATAATTTTTTGGGTTTATTAATGTACATAATAAACTTATCGAAGTCCTCCTCTTCTGCCAGCTGCAACATAATGTGTTTCTCCAGGTTAGACCTGTTCCCATTGAATGCTGGGAATGTGGCCCTCATTTCTCCAGCTGCTTCGATGGCAGTTTTGTCATAGAATAGACAGCCTGCAGAATTGAGGGCTTCAGTTTGCTGCAGATGAAATCAGCAAACACAGCTGTGGAAGTGGCTCCTTGACAGAATCTCCTGAAGATGCTGTAATAGTCTTCCTTCTTACTGCTCAGGTATATCAGCGGGTCATTGACTTCCCTAAGGGCCCTGTGAAGCTCAGTGAACCTCTTCACTGCAAAGTCACCCACATACAGGGACAGATCCACTCATTTGTCACAACGTAATTTGTGAGCACAAATCTTTTGATGTTCAACTCAAATGCTTTGACTCTTTTTTAATGTTACCTATAATTTATTGTAAGTAACTGTTATTGTAACCCATCTTAGCTACTTGTTTCTGATTAATGTATGTCTCTGTCTCTGGCTATGTCCTGTGTTAAGGTTCTGATTGAATCATGAGCCTCAGGCTTTAAGATGTAACTGATCAAACCAGCTGGATACTTAACTCTCTTTGGTGTCACATAGGAAGAATAGTCTCCCCTAAGGCAGATCTGTGTGTAGAGATGGTGTTCCTTATTATAATTCTTCATGAAACAAAGCCAGAATGTGCATCACATCCTCCTCAATGTTTATGTCTTTAATAGGAGGTGTGTATGATGTCAGATCTGAAACTCACCGCACCCACAGCACATCAAATTCTCCTCTACATTTTCTTTCATCTTTAGCTTTGCTTCTCATTTGCTTTGAAAGCTCTTTGCTCCTGTTGAACAGTTCATTCTCATATTGAGTTTTATCGTCCAGCTTCTTACATTTCACTCTCAGCTGAATCACTTGATCAAATTTCCTTTTAGTCCCTTCAATCAGATCATTCTGCAGGATATTGATATTCTGCTCAGTTCTTCTTCTCCACTGAACCAGTAACTCCTTGTCTTCGTCTTCAGTGAAGTATTGCTTAATCTCTCGTCTGACACTCTCATAAGTCTCTCTCATCTCCCTCATCAGATACTGTCTGTCCACAGATTTCAGTTCTCCATTCTCAATGCTGTTGTGCAGCTAGTTTTCAGTAGCCAGCATGACACTCCTGAGTTTCCAGGTCCAGTTCCTATACATGCTCTCCAGTTTCCTGTATGCTGAAATCTACAGGGTGTTCTTGAAGCTGAAGACAAAGTTTCATTCAGGAGTGCATTACATTGATCCTGACTACGGACACAGACCTTCAGAGCTTTTTGCTGTGCTGCAACAGAGAGAATCATCTGTTTGAGCTCCTGAATATTCTCATTGTAGCATGGGTTAGGAGGGGTCATTGGTGGGTTACCTTCCCACAGCTGAGCAAACTACTGAATGTTCTTCTGGCACCAGTCATGCCACAGCTTACCCTGACAGGGCAGAGACTGCTGCTTGATTTTGGAAATTTCCACGGTCTTCAACAGCTGCATCACCTTCAGTGCACAGGCTTTCCCTCCCTGGCAGTCATCACTGTCTTCATCCACTCTGAACCCACAGCAGCTCACAGTGCCTGAGCTTTCCTGAAGGTTGAAGGAGTGTGTTGATGTAATTAGACATTGTTTAATTTAATTTATCAGCTCCTCAGTCAGCTCAGCCTGATTCCTGCTTTTCAGTCCAATTTTATTGTTTCCAGATACTCCAGTTAGAGCTGACTCTTTTTCAGCAAGCAAACAGATCTTGCCTTTGGGATCAAGATTAAAGTCTGTTAGGAGAACAACATTGACTGCAGCAGCTTCAACTAGAAAGCCGTTCCCTTCTCCTGTGTAGGCAGTCCCACATCTTCAGCCTTTCTCTCATGTCCTGTCCAATCCAGCTCATGTCCTCCTCTGGGTAGGTCTGACAAATCCTTGAAAAGAACAGATACTTTGTGTAACATTAACAGTGAAGCCACATCACAGACAACAGCCACAAAGAACATTGAGGACCCTGACCACTGCTGTGAATTCACTGTACTCTGTCGCTGTTTACAGCCACACTTCAATATTCCTCTCTCATTACCTCAGCAGCTCCTTCAGGACTTTCACAATCTGAATGGGGGCAGGTAGAGAGGAGAACATTAGGAAAAGAAAGAAAAGAAAGACAGTCTAAACACTCCCAATTCTGAACACAGGACTGTAGATGTATAGCACAGTTTCACACTTACTGCACTTCACTTTGTGTCTTATGCATCAAAAGAAAATATGTTAATATCTTAATAAAATTTGCAGCAATACACCAATTTGAATATGTATTGACCGATTTCAAAAAGTGGGGAGGACATGTTCCCCTCGTCCCACCCCCACCCCCTTAATTCACGACCTGGATATATTATCAGCTCCAGATATTTGAGGTAGTTCTCAGAGAGTAAAGAACAGTACGTTCTGCAAATTTGTCATAATTGAAAAGACATTCAAACTTCTTATGAGATCATTTTGTAAGCATAGGTTAATATAATTACGTTTTATTCCTTTCTGTTCTGGATTTTACCCATTATTATATTATATACTGTTATATTTAATGAAAGAAATAGAATTGTATTTAAAAAAACTGTCAATCAATGTATACTGGTGCCATGTGCTCAGTGATCTAAAATATATAGCCTGTAACTGGTAACATAGGATTTTTTATTTGTGATAAAAGGTCTATGTGATTTGTGATTGTTTATGTTTTTAGAAAATAAAGTGCATTTTAACACATTCCCTTGAGAGCCCCTTTTAACAACTGCAGTTTATTAGGGGAGTGGCAGGTCTAATTGCCCAATTCGACCAGGTGTATGAATATTGTCAAACAAAGGAGAGTGAGAGAGCTACCTGGTCGAATGATGATCGATAGTGGAGAGCATGAGTGCTGAATAGCATTGCCGTCGCTAGATCTCTTAGTAATAGGTAATAGCCCCGGATCTTTTGACCCCCCCCCTCGTACCGGAGAATTCACCGTCAGCAAAACCCCCCCAGCTCGTACCGGAGAAATCACTGTCAGCACCCCCACCCCTCCGTACCGGAGAAATCACTGTCAGCCCCAGGTCGGACAGGCGACGCCCCTGCTGAATAGTCCTTGTGGTAAGACATGTCAGTTTACTTTAAACTTCAAAACTAACAAATGTGATGAGATCGGTTGGGAGTGTATGGCAAGCCGTTTTGACATTTAATCCATAATTGCTGATATCAATAATTAAACAGCTGATATCAGCAATTTATGGCATGCCATTTTGACATTTAATCCTTAAATGGAGACTAATTAGTATGCATTTTTGAAATCACGAATACAATTGTTGATATCAAGAATTCAGTTGTTGATATTTAGAATTGAATTGCTGATATCAATAATTGAATTGCTAATACAATAATACAGTTGCTGATATTAAGAATTAACTGCCAATTGTTGATATCAACAAATGTATTTTTGATATCAGAAATTGTACTTTTGATATCAGAAATGCATACTAATTAGTATCCGGTTTTATTTTTGATATCAAAAATGCATAATAATTAACATCTGTTGACGTGTAACTTAACCCTTTACACTCCGCCCCATTATTTTCAGATCATTATAAGAAAAATGTATCATACGTTTATCAAAATATAAATAATAAAATAAAATAAAATATAGAAACTTTCTAACGATGTCTGACTAGCTGTAGGGTCTTCCTAGCCTGAGCTACAGGCTTGCGAAATCAGCCATTTCTCATAGTGTACAGGACTAATTTGCATATGCTCTAGATTTTGTTTGTACTCTGTCAGCCGATTAGCCCTTATAATACGAAAGGCCACGACTTGTTCTTTCATTTGATATAGGATAAATGCATATGCTACAAACTATCAAGGAGAAACACACAAATAAACAGAAAAATTGCAAGAGGAGAGAATGGCAATACCGCTGAGGTTGTTCAACAGTGAACAGGGTAGTGTCAGACATTAACAATGAGAGGAGTTATTCACATCTACTGGGGGTCTTTTCCGAAGAAGGGGAGTAACTATAACAGGGAAAGCAGCCGAAACACACAATTGCAATGTTGTTGAGGGAGCTGCTGTAATAACCATTATAATATCAGATATTTATGTTGGATAAAAAAAGAAAGAGATGAGCACTTTGTTTTGAAAGTTTGACAGCTCCACACAAACACATTGTGACATTCCCCTCATAAACACTTCCCATTTCTGCCACCAGATGTCTCCCTTACCCATCAGAAGCCGTGTCCAGATCTCCGCTCCTCATCATTCACTCCTGTCTTAATTGTTTAACCATCTCCACCTGTTCCTCATTGTCCTAGTTTACTCACCACAGTATATATAGCCCTACATTCCATTACCTCCTCGCAAAGTATTGTCTGCCTCTTACCTGCACTACCAAGCCTTAGTTTTTATCCTGCCTTCTCGTGTTTTGACCCTTGGCTTATCTTTTGTTACCTACCTTTCGGATTTCCCTAGTCTAGTCTGTACGCATTATCGATGGACCTCCTGCTCGTGACCTCTACAACCATTATTGTCTTTTTCCCTTGGTTTGTCCTCACTTGAATCCTAATCTGTGCTGTACCCCCGGTACGCCACCGTAACACACGGTATTTATACTAGGAAGTAAAATTGATTCAGTAAAATACAGGAAATATGATGCTGCTGATGACAGCTGAGTGCAATACTGAAATAATGTGATGAACTAGAACCAAGATTATTATTGTTTTGAATTGTCCCTAGATTGGAAACCTTATAGATTGTGCGAATGTCAACTACTGTACATGTGATAGAGATGCCTTTTATAAGGAGGATCTCTGATGTTGGGAGAACCACACATTGTGTCTACAGATGACCGATTTATTCCACATGAGAAATATGCACATTATGAATCGTATCCTGAAGGAACCGATGTTTGACCCGTAGTGGCAAAGGTGCATATGGAGAAGACTGTGGTGTTCTCATTGAGACACAGCCACACAGCATCTTGAACAGCCGATGTTGAGATCCACAGTGCTGAAATGATGGTTGACTTAATGCAGAAATATGTTAAAATATTATAATTAACAAACTGTATCTATGTAGGTAGTAACTGGGGGTTGACCTTTATGACTTGGGGCAGGATAAAAACATAATTTGAGATGTACTGTAAACCTCCAGGAAATTGCAGAAGGCCACTGTGCTTTCCATAAGTGAGCTCAGTATTCAATAAAGTGTGGCTATGGCATCATTGTTTGCCTGATCAACTAAAGAAAAGGACATTCCTACCCCCTGATCATTTGATTACCTCGCCGTACATACATACACACCTCGAAGGTGGCAGACTGGGATGGATGGGAGCTGAATACGCAGCACCTGTCCCTGAGGAGGAAGAAATAATTGTAACCAATGAACATGATTATTTTGGATTCTTTCCACTTTGCTTTATTGCCAACAGGAGGGACTGAAGAATCCAGTATAATTATCCGTATTTTAATTCAACATTACACCTTCTCTCAATTGATTTGGCACATTTTCTAAAACAAACTTAACATTCTCAAAACTCAGTACAATCCTCACATCACGTGGTACATTCAGCACAACACTATTTCACCTGCAAAAGGCAATACCTCAATCAAAATAATTAACTCATGTTTCAAATGTAAATAAATCCATTGTGAAAAAGTAGACGGATCTGGTGACCAAGGATGGTGGAATAAGTGGCAAGGAGAGCAGAGTTTGTCACCAAATAAATTCACGTTTATTAATTCAAAGAGTCCACCAGAGCAATCAAGTCTGTGCAATAACTTCAGGATGTGAAGTACAAAAACAGGAACTTTGCACATAAAAAAAAAACAAAAAACTAGGCTTTAAGTAAACAACAACAACAAAATACAGACAAAGAATACAGCTAACTCCAGACTTACGCCATTAAGACAGTCTAACAGCTAACATAAGCTTGCTTTGCTTATTCAGTGCACTGGCTGTGAGCAGTCATTATCTTACACAGGCTTCAACAAAACAGAACTGACCTACAGGTTGAGGTAAGACCTATTTTATCACCTTCCTGAAGCTCCTCCCCTGATTGGACCGGTTCACTTTCCTAAACATACAGGTAAGGCTAAATGTTCTATAACCTTAATTCTTTAGTTCCAGAGTAGTAAATTACAAAAAAAACATTTCTGCATGACATGACACGAAAAAGAAACAAACAAACTATTGTCATACATCCCCATACGAATGGCGGCATTAAAGAGAAATTGCTATTACACTCGATGCCCCCTGCTTCTGCATGTATGGTCCAGAACACTGTCTGAAAGCAACCACTAGATGTCGCTCCTGGGCCCTAGGAGCAAACACAGCAAAGCTCAAACCCAGAAGCAATGAGCCACGCTGTAACCCTATAGCGTTTACCTTTCCTAAACAGACAAGAAAACAAAAAGGCATTACAAGAAGACGGGGCACAAAAGCACATATAAGCACAAAGAAAGTGTCTTTTCCAGTTTTTCACCAAGATTGAATGTCTGGTGTGTTTACCCACATGACTTTACATGGAAGCTCCGCGGGTACTATTTGTGCATGGTAAGGATCTTGAGTGGTTTATGTTATCGTTAATCACAATTCTGCAGCAATGTCTTTAGCATTAAATTACGGTGTGGGTTTAATGTAATGTATCGCCATTGGTGTACGCTTGTGGTCATCCAAAACACTGTTCGTGATGAGGTCGGGATGAATGCATCATCACATCCATCAATGAATAAATCATTGTTACCAAAACAAAATGTTTTTTTATCATTGCTTAAACCCAGACAGTCAAAATACCAAGACATATCGTGAAATGCCAGTGTACTCAGAAAGTGTGATAGTTGCCCACTATAAAATACCGTCACATTGCCTATGTAGCCAACTGAATAGTATTGCTGTCACAAAGTCATGGCAGACACTGTAATTTCAACAAAACATTTATTTATACATTTCTCAATACTGTAAGTACCTACCTTTACAGCAAACGGAACTTAAAAAAGCTTGTACAGCACATAACAGAAATATACAACAGCAAAATTATGTAAATTAGTAACTACAGTATATGTAAAAGAAAAAAGAAAAGATGCTGGATGTTCATCAATCTCATGGGTCATGAGACAACCTACATTGTCCCAAACTATAACTTAAGTTGGCAACATAATAGAGGCTTTCTTTTCCTTGTCCTCTGTACCCCCTTCTCCCACTCACCGCACACACTAATGCTCCTTCCTCTTGCATGAGGAGGCTCCTGTCCCTGTCTGTCTCTTGCCTGTTCGATATTCCACAATTGTAAAATTCAGTCTTGCCCTTGCAGTATAAATGTGTTTGAGAACTGATAGGTTATGAGTTGTACCTGTAACCTAAATTTGACAGCATAAGCAACTAGTTGCAAATGTTATATTTCCCCATCTAGCCTAAGCCAATCCATCTGACAACTATTTCAACAATACCACATAACTGCTCATTATTTAATATATGTTTGACAAGTTATTTTGACTGCTGGTTGTTTTATTTAGCATGTAAGGATTTACACAATGAACATGTGTATAATTCCATGTAAGAGTAATATCATTCAACAGAAAATTAATGTCAACTATTTTGATCAGCAAGGCTTTCTCAATGCATTTTGTGTGAAAGAAATGAAAATTACTGTAGTCTTGTGAGCAAATGACTTAATGGTATGGAATATTTCATACACTGTTTGACCAAGTTTGATAGTCATTAGAACATAAGAATATAAGAAAGTTTACAAATGAGAGGAGGCCATTCAACCCATCGTGTTTGTTTGGTGTCCATTAATAACTGAGTGATCTAAGGATCCTATCCAGTCTATTTTTAAATGTTCCCAAATTTTCAGCATCTACCACATTGTTGGGGAGTTTGTTCCAGATTGTGACTACTCTCTGTGTAAAGAAGTGTCTCCTGTTCTCCGTTTTGAATGCCTTGAAGCCCAATTTCCATTTGTGCCCCCGGGTGCGTGTGTCCCTGCTGATCAGGAAAAGCTTCCTCAGTCTCTCTGAGTAGGACATTCCCTTCAGACCTGGAATAAGTCTGGTTGCTCTGCTCTGAACTGCCTCTAGAGCAGCAGTATCCTTCTTGAAGTGTGGTGCCCAGAACTGTACACAGTATTCCAGATGAGGTCAAACTAGTGCATTGTACAGTCTTAACATTACTTCCCTTGTTCTAAATTCTACACTTTTGACAATATACCCTAACATCCTGTTTGCCTTTTTTATTGCTTCCCCACACTGTTTGGATGGAGAAAGTGAGGAGTCCACATAGACTCCTAGGTCTTTCTCATGCGATACTTCATCTAGTTCTATTCCTCCCATAGTGTAATTATAGTGGACATTTGTTACCTGTATGTATTACCTTGCACTTGTCCACATTGAATTTCATCTGCCAGGTGTCGGCCCACAACTGAATGTTATCTAAGACCATTTGAATAGCCTGTGCTGCCGAGATTGTATCTGCTGAGCCACCTATTTTAGAATCATCTGCAAATTTGACAAGTTTGCTAACTATCCCATCCAGTCCAGATCATTAATATAGATTAGAAAAAGCAAAGGCCCTAGCTAGTACTGATCCCTGTGGAACTACACTAACAACCTCATTCCAGTTAGAAGCAACTCCTCTAATTGACACCCTTGATTTCCTATACATCAGTCAGTTCATAATCCATCTACTTACGTTACCCTGAATGCCTACAGCTTCCAATTTGAGGATCAGTCTTTGGTGTGGAACCTTATCAAAAGCTTTCTGAAAATCTAAATATATCATATCATATGCTTTCATGTGATCTACAGCTGCAGTTGCATGTTCACAAAATTCTAATAAATTAGTAAGACACGATCTGCCTCGTCTAAACCCATGTTGACTATCTCCAAGAATATGGTTTTCATTCAGATGCTCCTCTATTTTCTGTCTAATAATGTTTTCCAACATTTTACAAGTGATGCAGGTGAGACTGATTGGTCTGTAATTTCCTGTCTCAGTTTTGTCCCCTTTCTTGTGGATTGGAATGACATTTGCTGTCTTCCAATCAGTTGGCACATCCCCTGTTCTAAGTGTCATTTGGAATATTTGAGTTAGCGGCCTATAAATCATTTCCCTCATTTATTTAAGTACTGTTGGAAATATGCCATCTGACCCAGGTGATTTGTTTGTTTTTAATTCTGCTAGTCCCTTTAGTACCTCCTCCTCATTTATCCTGATCTCTCTTAGGATTTGCCTGGACTGATTGTTAACCTGTGGCATGTTATCTGTCTTTTCTTTTGTAAAAACCTCTGTGAAATACTGATTTAGAACATTTGCCACATCTTGTTCGTTTTCCAAGATACTTCCATTTTTGCCCTTTAGCAGTTTCACTTCCTCCTTTATTGACCTCTTGCTGTTATAGTATTGAGAAAAGCTCTTTGCATTAGTTTTAGCTCCAAGAGCTATGTTTCTTTCTATTTCCCTCTTTGCATTCCTGATCCCTTTCTTAAGATCTCTTTGCAGTTCAACATATTCTATGTATTTTGTTTAATCTCCGTCCCTTTTGTATGCGCTATACAACATTTTATTCATCTATTCATTTATTTTTTGCATACCTCTATTAAACCATTTTGGCCACTGTTTTTTGGTCCTCAATTTGCTAAGTTTTGGTACAAATTGTTCCTGAGCCTCAATTAATATATTCTTAAAATATAACCATCCATTTTCAGCTGAATCTGTATCCAGTGTGCTCCAGTCTACCTCTTCTAAGTGCTGCCTCATACCTTCAAGGTTTGCTTTTCTGAAATTGTAGACCATTGTTTTAGACTTTGACCTTGTTTTTTTAAAGAATGCCTCAAAGCTAACCATATTGTGATCACAATTTGCCATTGGTTCTCTAACTAGTGTCCCTCTGACTCTATCCTGGTCATTTGAAATGATCAAGTCAATGCATGCTCTCTCCCTGGTTGGTTCCCTGACAAATTGAGTTAGAAAGCAGTCATTTACCATCTCAACCATTTCTATTTCTGCTTCTGTAGTCCCAACCGGGCTTTCCCAGTCTATGTTTGGGAAATTGAAATCCCCCATTATAACAGCCACATCCTTGCTACATGCAGTCCTGATTACACTGTACAATGCAACATCTTGCTGAATATCTGCGTTGGGTTGTCTGTAACACACTCCTACCACTAATCCTCCAGATCTCTTGTCCAAAAGTTTAACCCACAAAGATTCTGTTCCGTTACTGGGATCCAATATGTACAGTCGGTCCATCCATGTTTTGACATGCAAATGTTAATTTCCCAAAAGTATAATTTGCTCTTATCCTGTATCCAGTGTTGCTCGTTGCTTTGTCCTCGTCCTGTAACCGCAGTGTTTTCAGAGCCCGTTATTGTAGAAATACATTGCAGAAGAGCAGAACTACAGTCACACTTTGTTTTCTCTCTCCCACACACAGTTATTTAAAAAGCTGACGTCTTATACAGGCTCAACAGAACCAAGCCCAATTAAATAACACATTTAATATTAAATAAGATCCCCAGATTAAAACACAACAGAAACACTTGTAAGATCGTATATTCAAATTATTCAGACGAGGCATTATTAAGGAATAACAAGCACCAATTTTGTTCACAAATAGTAGATGAAACATTTAAAAGAATAAACGACACACGTCTGCACTTGCTTCTCAGTGACCGAGCTCCTGAATCCTCTGGATCCTCTGGCTCAATTATAGATAAACAGATCAACAAAAAATAACTAAACTACAAGGCATTTAATAAGCCGTCATTCTTATAATTGTATTATTAATTGTCAGTTTTGACCACTTTTTAAAAAGTTGTGTGAATGTTCTTTCTGTCCTGTAGGAATTAATTTACATTCGTGGCATTTCTTAAAAAGAATAAGAAAGTCGAACTTCAATGTTAAATCGGGATCATAATCAAGGCTACCGACCCCACTCACTTCAGTGACGAAAAGTGTGTGTAACAAACAATCTCGGCGAGTGAGGTAAAGTCGTCAAGCTAACAGCAGTGTGTGTACGAGGCCTATGCAATAGACTTTGTGTTGTTGTTCAACGTAACAACTTAATCTGAAATACAAAACTACGTTTAAATTGTGTCGAGTGTCTGCTGGGATAGTACATACAGCAATGCACCACAGTTTAGATTATTTTATTTGAAATCCTTTCACTTATGTTTTTCTGGTTCTTTTGATTTTGTAGTCTGAACTGATGTACTTGCCCTCACTTACATATCCAATGGCTTAAATGAAATAAAATAAAAAGTATAAATAAATAAGTAACGACTACATAAACACGTATTTCTCCTTCCGTCAATACTTTACGAACAGATTTGAAAAGCAGAAACGCACTTCACAGCCACTCCTCGGTGCCTGGTGTGTTACAGTAATTGACAGATTTGTTCGTCCAATCGCTGAAGTCCAATCTGTTTGACTATGTACCCTCCCTTTCCGTAATTGCTTCTGAATTTTTCTCGTCCTCGGATTTGTTTTTCAGGCCTCCGCATTTATTTTTTCATGTCCTTGGATTTGTTTTTTCATGTATTGGAATTTGTTTTTTAGTTCTTCGGATTCGTTTTTCAGGTCCTGTTATTATTTTTTTATGTCCTATTTTTTTTCTTTTTTTCATTTTGTTTTCAGTTTTTCATTTTGTTTTTCAGGTAAAAGTTTTTTCAGATCTTTAAATTTGTTTTTTTTTTGGTCATTTGATTTGTTGTTCAGGTCCTCATGTCTTTTTTGTATGTCCTAAATTATTATTATTATTTCATGTTTTGTAATTTGTTTTTCAGGTTTGCACTTCAGGGCCACCGTAATTTGAGTTCTTCTGTCTCAATGTCATTTTTCACATATAATGCTACCCCACCCCCTGTCTCTCCTAAACTGTGTGTATCCTTCCACTTTGTATTCATCCCCATCGTTTTCTGTAAGCCATGTTTCCGTCACTCCTACAGCATCATAATCACATGCCAGCACTGTGGCTTCTAAGTCCAACATCTGGAATTGAGGTACAAATATTTCAGGACTTTCCTACTAGCAGGTTCCCTTTGTTTTCTTTCCTTAGAGGAACATCTCCCATTGTCAGAGCTCCCTGCCCCCCTGGTCCCTAGTTTAAATGATTCTCAATTTCCCTGCACATACGCTCTCCCAATGCATTACCCCCCCTTCTGTTTGGATGTAGACCGTCCGGTTTGTACAGGTCCCATCTATCCCAGAAGAAAGACCAATGCTCCATAAACCTAAACCCCTCTTCCCTACACTAAGATTTCAACCACTTTCTAATCTCTGCCTATCTCCCTGGCCATGCACGTGGTACCGGAAGTATTTTTGTTATCGTCATTCGATGATTGTGCCAAAGTGATTGAGAAAAACTGTAATAATAAATATAGTGGTGCATGCTTGTGACCATTTTATGTAATTTACTTAATCGGTCAAATATTGCTTGGCTGATTGCATTGTGTTCCTCATAGGAGATGCGATGGCAGACAAGCAGACAAAAGATAAAACTCCCAATCCGATACAAAATGCTCTGGTTAATTTCAAATCCAAAGTGTGGAATCTTTTGGGGTTTTTTCCCATACAAAAATTGAAGGGATCTTGAAACATCATACACTGGAAATAAAACTCTCTGCAAAGTCTTTCCATGCACTTGAGAAAATGCCATAATATTGATGTGGAGTGTACATCTGCAAAACAAACGCAACAACCTCCGGGTGCTGCATCAAATTCATTCATTGCCTTTTTCCACAAAATAAAATCTGCACGGGCTTTATATCAATGCCTTGAAGGCCCTAAGCGAGGTATTTGGATACGTCTTCAAACTAAAAGAAGGACTAAAATCGTGCAGAGACAAAGCCATTGAGGAAGTTACAAAATATAAACAAACACATTCTGTGAAGTGGAAACGGTTTACAGTGGTGTAAAATACATGAAACAGAATTTCCAATCCTATCATAGCATATACTCCACTGCAGGGGTGCACAATTCGAATTCAAAGAGGTCCATTGACTCAACTTTTCTCCCCCCAAAGGTCCAGACTATTAAAATGTCTAACTTGTGCTATGATTCATGGGCAAATGTAGTTCTTGTATATGTATAGCTAATAAACAAAGTACTACATTTAAATAGCAATATTTATTGCACATTTTCATTGCAGACACATTAAACATTAGGCCTATTTATTTTACCTCCATTTATTGACACACTTGGAACTTGGTTTTTTCAAGGACAACACAAATTTGTGTTAAAATGTACCAAAGTACAACACAATAATGTGTATTTGTATCACAATACTGGGTATTTTTAACACATTAATGTGTTTTTCGCCACACAGAATTGTTAAAAATATACATTATTGTGTTGTGATTTTGCAATTTTTAACACAAAGTTGTTGAACAAACTCAAGTAGCGTTATGATGGGTTATTTTGATAAGAGCATTTTAGCTCTGAGCTGAAGCACTGATCCAAAGAAGACCTCTCCCCCCAAAGTTATCAGATTTCCTTAAAGCATGGGACTGGTTGACATCAAAGTGACAGTCTGGGAGGATGGCACTGAGAATAGGCCAAATAGTTTGGAATCCTGCTGTGAAATGTCTGGGGAAGGGGGCCTGTAGGTAATTAAAACTCTTTGAAATGGACGAGAGCCGAAATCCAGACACAGAGCTACAAACCCGGGCCAACCGGCATTTCCAAAAGATGGCATGGATTGACATCAGTCATAAATCAAGCCCCCCTCCAATAGGACACTGGGGGCTGAAACCGAAATCCAATCTCAAAAACTGAAGAACCAATCATCTATTGATCTGACAGGCGTATAAAGGACAGCGCACGGCCTCTATCTTGCTCTATCTCTCACTTGAACCAGAAACTCGCTGCCACAGCTCAACCTGTAGCTCTGTTGCCCGAACCGGAACCAGAAACCAACCAAGTCTTTGCCGGCAACAGAAGAGTTAAACTGGGAGAAGGAGATTGAGCCGTACAAAAAATTCTTTTAAAGGACTTTATTAAATAAAGAACTTTACAGACTGCGCATGCCCGCCTGTGCCCACCTGATCAGTGGAGTTTTACAGCTGGACAATTGACTAAGTCGATTGTATACGAAAGTGTTCAGGCATTTAAATAGCTATTTGAGTCTTAAGAAACTTGACCCTTGGAACGAACAGGGCCCTGCTTTCCTCAAAGACTTTGTCTTCAAGTAACTACGGTGGAACCCTGATTACAAAGAAGATTTTGTGCACAACCTTGGAGCCTTCATACCAGTGGAAAATCTGTTTGGAAAAGACTCTACTTTCGCGAAACCCCAACTTCCAGGTGCATCGACTGAGTGGAAGTTCTTGGACAAAGCCGAACCGGACTGCCTTTGTTCCAACCACACGGACCTCGTGCCGTGTGCTGTTATCTGAGCCCGAAGCCAGAGAGGCCTCTCTGCGACGAAGTTCAGATAAGTTTAACAGTTTGGAGTTTGTGATTCATGACATTTGAGAAATCAATTAGAAATGTTAATCTGTGATTCATAACTCTAGAATGTGTAATATCATTTAGTTTTCTTAAATATAAATGTGTGTTGCATTAAACTGTTTTGTTGATAATTTTAGAAATAAAATCTGTCAACGCCGAGAAATATCTTCTCATTCCTGTTTAACTGTTTAGTCTGAAATTGACACAAGTTAATAGACACCAGATTATAGGTGGCCCTGCCTATCCTTAATCATTGAATAATAATCAGTTAAGGGAAATTGTGGTAACAAGTAATGATAGGATCTTTCTCAGCACCTAAACGTAAATGAGACTGATATATATATAACGAGAAGTTACCTGACATAAATACTAACCTGCATAGTTATTTAATGTCTGACTAACAATACTAATGAGAGACTCACCTTCGTCTTACTAACCGGTATTGTAGTCAATGTGTTTATAATCTTTTTTTTTTAACGATTTGTGTGTTATCATATGCGATCCCATGGTCTTTGATTTGGTCACGGAAGTGATTTGTCTTTGATTTGTTGATCTAGAGTTGAATTTTAATTAGTTTTTCCCTTTTGTATAATTAGTGTAGTTCTACATTTAGTCTTTGTTTTTGAATACATTTGACAATTTATATCTTTGGAATTGGTGTCTGCGTCCAATTATTACAGAAATTCCAGGATTCGTGATAAGGTGATACTATACATTCACTTCTTAAATTGAAATTTATAAGTGTACCTTACGCTACACTATGATAAGAGAAACGGCCCACGAATGTATCGACCATGGGTTTGTCTGAATGTATTGCCCATCGGTTTCTCCGTTTGTGGATTTCCTGTTTCTCCTCTCAAATCTAAAGATGTTACCTCATTGTTAAGATAACCACAAGATCGTACAGCTTGTATGCTGTAACAGGACCAGACATCTGCTTCCATGATGGCCTCCTCCCTTGGGAAGGGCAGCCTATGAACCTTGCCTAGCTTGCATCTTGTGAAGCTTTTTGGTTGGATGAATGGTCACAACATTCTACGTCACTTTTACATAAAAAGCTACACTTGTGTTTGTAAAAGTTAAGTCTCACTAAGGGAACGGGCCTGATGTGACACTTCCAAGCTAGCTTGATTAAAGTTATATTTGTGTTATCTTAATGACCAGTTATTTCTAAAAAGGGTTCAACAATTATATATTTGCTTATTTTGTACACTTTTAACGCTTTTTTTTTTTTCCTTATATTTAAGTAGTTGGATATTTATCCTTAAACCAGCTGGGCAAGTCCCTCTTAAGTGTTGTAGGTGGTGTTGCCACCTTGGCCAATATTGCATAAATAATTTAAAAAAGGAGTATTGGCATTTTGTGTAAACACAGAAAATAAAATAGTTTGCTTTAAAAGATTATGCCTTTAATTTGTATTGATTCCTTAGTGTCAAAAGATTATTTGGTGTACACCTATTTCTTTATTGAATAATTAGTAATATGTTAGATCTATCCTTGCTCTGAGTTGTTAAAATGCTCCACAGAACATAAGAAAGGAGACCATTCGACCCATCGTGCTCATTTGGTGTCCATTAATAACTAAGTGATCCCAGGATCATGTCTGTTCTGTTTTTGAATGTTCCCAAATTGTCAGCTTCAACCACATCTTTGGGGAGTTTGTTCCAGATTGTCTCATGTTTTCTGTTTGTAGGAACACTGTTGATGAAATTAAATAATATTTAACTAACATTACAATTATTGTGGATCCTAGTTACCGTATCTAGTAGTTACTAGATTATACTGACAAGCAAAGGATAGTGCTTTTTTTGGTATTGTGATACTATTGTATAGAGCAGTGGGTTTCAGTTCTAGTCCTTGCATCATTCAATGACTGTTGTTTTTTGTTCCAACTGATTTCTTAATTATTTGAACCTCTAATTAAACTAATAACAAAAGTCTGTAAAGACCCATGCTATTATTTTCAACTCTTAAACTGATGAAAATATTTAAGATAATGGCTCAATTAAGTAACTGACAATTCAGCTGTAAGGAAAACCAGCAGACACAGGAGTACACCAGGACAGGAATTTAAAACCACTGGTATAGAAATATGTATCGTATTGTGATATTATTGTAAAGAAGTACATACCATATTGTCCTTAAGATACAGATATGTAGTGTTCAGTCAGAAAAATGTGGTTGGATCTTAGTCACATTTTCTAATACATATTATATTATTATACATTTCAAGGTGGCTTTAAGAAGGCTTTACATCCTCTCCAGGGCAATGCACAGGACATATCAGGAACAGAGCGATGCCCACTCCCTCCTGCTTCTTAAGCACTCACTGTTTTCCAATGGCAACTCCTTGATTATGCTCCTGCTGGCCCATTTTGTAAAATGACAGTGACACTGACATTGAGAAGACCATCCCTGCTTTCACGCAATCAGACTGATAATCTGCTAACATAACTGCAGCTCATTGGTTGCAAGCGATTGTTGATTAGTGCTGTTCTGAAGATTACCAGATTATGAAGAAGAATTAACTGCTCTCCTCAGGTATAAGTGTTAGAGCATCTCCCCTGACTGCTCTGAGCAGCCTTATTGGAAATGGGTTGTGCCGATTCCAAGAGCACCTATTGAAAAGGTATTCTGAGAAAGTTGGAATCAGTTGCTTTGCTATGAGGCTTCAATGATAATTAACATATTCTATAGAGTCACTATTGTATCTGTTATCCTCGACTAAGAACCCACTCCCCCAAAACATAATCATCAACTGAAATGTGGAAGATCTGTTCTCATTGTTAATTAGGGAAAATTGCCTCTTCTGATATGCACTATGCAGTATAGTACAAAACAGTGTAATGTTGTAAAGTACAGTTTAGTGCAATTTAGTTTAATAAAGTACAGTGCAATACAGTACAATCCAATATAAGAAATTGCAGTACAGTGCAATGCAGTATAATACAATACACTACATTATGAATAAGACCAGTGTCGTCATGCCATTGGGCCAAGGGGGGGCACTCGTCCCCCCAAATTATTTCCATTGTTCATATGTTTTATGTCAGAAACATTCCAGTAAATAATATTTATTTTATATGATCCCTCTCCACTTTAGCTACAGTATGCAATTTAGCAACAGACCCTTAATCAGAGTATGTACCTGGCATCATCAGTGTTACATCACATACTGATCAACACTTTGATTATTACAAAATATACTTCACAGTACCCTTTGTTTAGGCATTTTAGTTTATCTTGCTGTGAATAAAAGGGACAGAGACACCTGGAAGTATTTCATGGTGTGGTAAATGTAGTCCTTTAGAAAGCATTGGATCAATTATCTGAATACCTGCAGCCTCCTGAGGGAATTTCCTTGGTTGACTTGCTTAAACAATTCATGTGTTCCCAGTATTTAGAAAATGGTGATTTAGGGTGACCTATGAGAAGAAGTTGATTGCGGCTCTCCGTGACCAGGGTTGGACACCCCGGTCTTAATGCCAATAGGAATCAACTATCATCCAGTGACGCAGCACTGGATAAAGAACAAACACTGCATTTAAGTAAAAACTGCATCAAACCTGTTGCCAAAGTCTCAGACCATCAGGGGGTGAGGAGGCACAATTTTTAGACTGTTTTATTCTTAATTTTTACACAACTGTCAAATGTGCATTAGAGTAGTCTGACTGACAAATTAAGATTAGTCTATTATTTAGACTAGCCTAATATAGTTTTATGCAATCGGCCCAGGCAGCAGTCTCCACGCGTTTGTGATGTTCCAGTCAGCAAACAAAAGGAGTCAGGCAGACAATGACTTTGCTCTTTAATGGAACATAGTGTATTATAACTTGACAAGAAACTAAATGTATTATGTCAAAACATGCATACCATTCTGGTAGATTACTGAGTTGCTTACAAAACCTGGAAGTGAAGTATTTAGAATACAGCGCCAACAACGGCTACTTGATAAACAATGAACGGACTTACTAATGTAACTACATTACTGTGTTTATTGCAATTCTGTAGATTTCTAATCAGCCATGTGCATTTAAATGTACTTGTTTATTGCTGCAGATTGTAAGCTACACTACATTCCTCTTTTCTGCTGATGTTGCAGGACTGCCGAGCCCCCGGAAGGTGGCGATGTTGGTCTGTTTGTCATTAATTTTAATGTAGACCAAGTGACCTGCAATTCCACACTCTCGCCATTAGAGACCACGAGCTCTGCGATTGGATTCCTGTTTGTCCATACTGTTCAGTGCTGTACTGTATTACTGTACTGTCTAATCTATTGTGAGGACCTAAATGTGTCTGGCACCACTAATGCACTAATCAATGCAGTAATGTGCCAAAGTGCTGTAAAATCCACTCACTGCTTTTCATGTGACTGCTGTGCTCTGAGACCTACATCAGATGTGTACCTGTTAACGACAGTGTCATACACAGCAACCTGTCAGTGTGAGAGAAGCTAGTACAAATATACACACATAAGTTATACAATTTCACAGTAATGCTTGAGAGATCTGCCCTCAGTCTCAGTCCATCAGTGTATCAGTCAGTCAGTGATACAGTCAGTCAAGAAAAGAGGATTGGAGAGAAACAGACTGGGATAGGAAGAAAAAGAAAGATTGATGGAGAAAGTCAAGGGAATAGTGTGTGGTTGGGAGACTGAGAGAGAGAATAAAAGACAAGAGAGAAAGGGTGATTTATAGAGATATTGACTCTCTCTGAGATAGAACACCTGGCTTTGCAAAAACAGCTGTCTCTCTCTCTCTTTCCCTCTCCTTCTCTCTCCTCTACAAAGATATCAGTAGTCAAGATTGATACCTCTAATCAACAGTCATCATCACATAACTACTAAACAATAACTCTATCAGACAGTGCTGCTATGAGGGTCGCAGCAGTGGATTGTTTACTTATTCATTACTATTATTATTTATTATAATTGCAAAATGAACATGTATTCAGAATGAAGAAATTAGCCAGCCAAGTGTTGAAGGAGTTAATTGTCCTGACTGGATATTTGTCTTTCAAAGGAATTTTGAAATAAAATGTTCATAATGTAGCAGACAGTGTGTTAATGTCTTTCTGAGATGATAATGCTGTGATAATCTCTCTGTGTGTGAGTGAGTGTCTGAGGGTATTGTTATAGAGAGATCAGAGAGTTGGGGAAGGAAGGAGGAGAGGCAGGCTTGTATTTCTTTCTCCTCTCACTGATGGTCTACCTCCCTCCTCTTCTCTCTCTCCCTCCCTCCCTCTGTCCTCCTCTCTCCATCACCATTCCTTCCTGTCTCCTTGTTTCACTCCCTCCTCTCACTATTTCCATTGCTCTCTTTGTCTCTCTATCCAGTTATCTCCTCCTGCCTCCATCTCTCTCTATTTCCCTCTCTCCATCTGTATCCCCCTAACCTTTGTCTCCCTCCATTTCTCTCTTTCTTCCTCCAGCCCTTTGTATCTTTCTCTTGGCCACTCTCAAATTCAAATTCAAATTCAAAACAAGTTTAATTGGCATGAGATGTTTACACACAAGTTTTGCCAAAGTGATTGGGTACATTGAAATTATATAAAATGACATTAAGAACTTTACAATATAAATAAAATATTGTGTTATTTACATATATTTTACATGGTTAATGTGCTGTGTTGTTGGTTTGGAGACATGGTTGCGGTTCTCTGGCCGTGTGGCAGGCTGTGATGTACCAGTCTCTGGTAGTCTGCCGGGCTGTATCCTCTGCTCAGGGCCCTGTAGCACTCCAGTTTGTTCTGCTGTTTGGTTTGTTCAGCCCAGTGCTGGTGGGGCTGTCTCCTACCTTGGCTGCTCAACAGCTCTGTGCTGTCGGTGTGAATCTGGGCACAGAGCCTCAGGGCCAGCTGGCCGAGGGTGTCTGTGTGGGGGTTGCGTTCCTGCTGCCTCAGGGTGCTGTGCTGGAGGGTCTCTGGGCTACTGTGTTTCAGGTGCAGCCAGTATTTCAGAGCTCTCTTCTGCACTCCAATCAGGAGGCTTCAGTCCTGCTGATGTCCACCTTCATGCTGATAAAAAAGGCAAACATAATGCTAGGGTATATTGTCAAAAGTGTAGAATTAATGAAGTAATGTTAAGACTGTACAATGCGCTAGTTAGATCTCATCTGGAATACTGTGTACAGTTCTGGGCACCACACTTCAAGAAGGATATCGCTGCTCTAGAGACAGTTCAGAGGAGAGCAACCAGACTTATTTCAGGTCTGAAGGGAATGTCCTACTTGGAGAGACTGTGGGAACTGAACCGTTTCACCCTGGAACAGAGGAGACTACGTGGGGACTTGATCCAAGTCTTCAAAATCATGAAAGGCATCGACCACATCAAACCAGAAGAGCTTTTTCAGATCAGCAGGCACACACGGACCCGGGGACACAAATGGAAATTGGGCTTCAAGGCAGTCAAAACGGAAAATAGGAGACGCTTCTTTACACAGAGAGTAGTCACAATCTGGAACAAACTCTCCAGCGATGTGGTAGAAGCTGAAAGTTTGGGAACATTTAAAAATAGACTGGATAGGATCCTTGGATCACTTAGATATTAATGGACACCAAACGAGCATGATGGGTCAAATGGCCTCGTCTCGTTTGTAAACTTTCTTATGATCTTACTGCCTGTGTACATGGATTTGATCACATCGTACACCCTCCCCCCGATGCCGCTCTGGAGGAGCTTCAGATATAGGCCGGGGTGCCAGATTGAGTCGAATGCCTTTTTGAAGTCGACAAAGCATCTTCCCTTTCTGCGTGTGGTGGCTGTGCTGGCCAATCAGGGAGTGCAGGGTGTAGATGTGGTTGGCAGTGCGGTGATTGTGTAGGAAGCCGATCTGGCTGCTGTCAAGGACTCTGTGCTCCTGTATGAAGGCCAGGAGGCAGCTGTTCAGGACGCTACAGAACAGCTGCTGCTCAGACAGATCCCTCTGTAGTTGTCTGGGTTCAGTCTGTCTCCCTTCTTATATATTGGGGTTATGAATCCCATGTGCCATGTGTCAGGGAAGCAGCCCGAGGTCAGGATGAGATTGAACAGCTGTACCAGGGCGCTCTGCAGGGAGGTGTTGCTGTATTTCAGCATCTCGTTTGGGATGCTGTCCTGACTGCAGGCTTTCCTGGGCCTCTCTGACCTCCTGTAGTGTGATGGCTGAGTCCAGGGGCGACTGTGCATCTTTAATCACTCTCTCCAGTGTTTTAAGATCCTGAATGATTTCAGTTTGCTCTGGGTTTAGGTCTTTGTCTGGGATTGGCTGGTATAATGAGTCAAAATAGCTTTTCCAGATGTTTCCATTTTGGATACCCAGCTGTTTTTCATGTCTCTTGGGTTTCAGATTGTGCCAGAGATCCCAGAAAGTTTTCTTGTCAATTTTCTTGTCAAGTTTATTTTTCTCGTACTTTCATTTTTTCTGGATCAGCGTGTGTTTGTACTGTCTCAGTGTTTGGCAGTATGTCTGCCACAGTGCTGTGTTGTCGGGGTCGCGATGCTTTTGGTTTGAAAGTGCTCTGAGTTTCTTGCGCATTTTGTTGCAGTTGTTGTCATGGTTCCCAAGCCCATACCCTCTATCACCGCTAGAGGTCACTGTTTCCCTGCCTTTTCTCTCACTTCTCCCTGCTTTCATCCTTCCAATCATCCCATTAACATTCCTCAACACCATGTGCACTCTTGTTCTCTCCCTCTGTTCCCATTTGCCCTGCACCTCCCAACCTGTTTTTTTGTTCCTTTCTTAAACCCCTCTCTGTGCTCATTAGGGACAAAGTGTTGTCAGCCCAGCCCTGCTTCCTGCCCTTTTCTGCCATCACCGATCCACACCTGTCCAACCATCACTACCTCTACTAGCGCTGCACCAGGGTCCCTAGTTCCTGTGCCCTGCAGTCTAGACACCGTGACAGTCGGAGAAAACAATTTTTCTGTCACATTTTGTTTTTTGCTTTTGTGAGAGTGTTTCTTGGCCTCAGATTTGATGATTCTGCCAGAGTGTTGAAGATGTTGTTATGGTCTTTTATCGGCCTGGTTGACTCCTGTCCTGTTCTTGGGGTAGGTGTTTTGCAGGAACTGGGTCAGGAGCCGGTTTGGTTCTGCACTGCTCAGTGCGCTCTCCAGGCAGGGAGGCACCTGTGGGGGGACTGTGTCTGGGCCGTTCTACTCTGTGTTGCTCTGTGAGGTGGGGGACTGCTTCTCCAATGCTGCCAGACGGCTGTGTGAACTGTGCAACTCAGTGTGGAGCCCTCTGGAGTCTGAGCTGAGTTTTCTGAGCAGCTCCTGTCTGATGTTGCACAGTTCTGTTTGGAGATCTTGGTTTTGTTGCTGCAGGTCACAAAGTTACCTCTTTAGGCTCATTTTGCTGATCTCGTCTTTGATCATTTGCACGTCAGGTGTCTCCAGCGCAATGAGGGTCTTTTGTTTTGAATTCAGTGAATTCGGCTTCCAGACTGGAGAGGCATTCTTTAAGGGGCCTGATTCTGGGTGATTGTGGGCTAGGTGTTGATGGGCCATCATCTGGGTTATTGTCTGTTGATGGCTCTGGCTGCGCTTGTGTGTCTGCTTGGATGGGGCATCTCCGGGGTCTCAGGAATGCAGCTCTTGTTGGTTTCAGCCTGTAACCTGATTTTCATGAAGGGTTTTTCAAATTCTTACAGGCTGTGTTCGCTGCCCTGAATCAGCACTGTCCCGGTGTTGTACTGGTGTATTTTGAGTGTTGTGCTGTCCGGGTCACCGTACTCATGAGTCGTCAGCTGGCAGCTGATCTTGTTGCCCTGCTTTTTGGCGTTGGGGTAGTGGTCACTGAGCACAGCGTGCCAGGTGTTCGGGTGGTCTGTGTGGAAGACCAGGTTGGTTTTGGACTTTGTGTCTCCAGTTGCGGTGTAGTCAGCGATCAGCGTCTCCGGTGTTTCCCTCAGGTATCGCTGTTTGAACGCTTTCTTCTCCGGCGCGCTCCTCCGCCACTCCGGGTACGCGATTTCTCAGCAGCATCTTTAATGGCTTCTTTGGATTGGTTTGTTCTCTGGCAATTCTGATGTGGAGGTGTATTTTCTTCTATTTTCTCTGTCGTTTAAATCCAGTTGTTGTTGTTATTGATGTTTTTTAATTGTTATAATTTTAATTTGCCATTGGAGATTCTGTTTTCGTGTTTGCGTATTGTCGGTCGATCAGTTTTCCTTTTGCCATACCTGATACTTAACTGTCTTTTCAGTGGTTTATTAGTTTTTCATTTTGAATTTCCAATTGTTGTTGTCCAGGTGTCGTGTCTTGTGTTGTCCCGTTAGAGGGTTGTAATATTTTGCAACTTACGTCGTTAAAATAATAGAAAAAGTTGTAATAGTGTAGAGCAAACATTTTCTCGTGTCCCCTCTCTCTCAAAATACTTATCTCCATCACTCTCTCTCTATCCCTGTCTCTGCCGCTCTCTCTCTCTCTCTCTCGCTCCCTCCTTCCTTGTCTCCGCTCAGCCCATGTTTGCATGAGCAAGTGTGCACCACTAGGCTGTGCTTCAGCATCAGACGTGGCACATCACCACTGTAACTGTAGCTTTAATTATACCTGTTGTTTGTGTGTGTGTGTGTGTGTGTGTGTGTGTGTGTGTGTGTGTGTGTGTGTGTGGGGGGGGGGAAGTGTGAGTTTATTTCTATATGTGTGTCTGTGTAATGGTGTGTATGGGGACAATGTGTATGAGTTGGGTGTGTGTGTATGTGTTTGGACCTGGCCCAAGAGTGAGCCGTCACAGGGAGACAATGTTGGAATTTCAGGCATGCAACAGCCACTTCCTGTGTTTTGGTACCAGTCGCTAGGACCCCACTTCCTGTCAGCAATGGATGGGGGGCTTCAAAGAGGGGTCGCCATGGTAATGTACTGAAAAAATGATTTATTGTATTTTTCTCCTATTGTGTGTGTGTGTGTGTGTGTTGGGGGGGGGTGCATTCTGTATACAAGAGAGGGAGAGGAAAAACAAGGTTGTTTTCAATGCAATTCAATAAAGTTCAATTCCCATTGACATTGTCCCAGTGCCAGTGTAGCCAAAGCTCTGAAGCTTTACAGGGTGAACTGTAAACTCCCATAGTATAGAATAGTATACGCAATTAGCAATAAGGTAATTATTATTAAAAATAATTTAACAATTCCCCCTGTTCTTGCCTTGTCTCTTTCCCTCTCTTCTCAGACATTCACCCTCCCTCTTGTTCTCTCTCTCTCTCTCCATTCTGTTCTTTGGAGTTCTGTGTTAAGCCTGATTTATGCTTCTGCAACGATGCATGTTAATGTCTCTGTGTAAGAATGCAGAGTGGCATACGAAAGTATTTAAAATGCATCTCCTTATCCACAAAACAGACTATACTCACCTTTATCTGGTCTGGCCTCACAAAACAATGGGGTGCCATTTGTATCATACATAATGAGTATTTTGTCCCTCAAAATTCACTGACACTGATAGATACACTGACTGAGTGAGTGACTTACTGACTGAACCTGCCTGGCTGGACTCTACAGTCTGTTAGTGCTGGCTGGCTGTCTTGCATTCCTCTGGTCTGACTCATTCTCTCCAGCTCTATTGTCAGCCATTGTGTCCTCTGCTCCCCTTGGTAAACAGCCTCAACCCTGAACAATTTAAAAACAACAAAAACACAGGTGGGCCCATGGTTGGCCCTCAGATGGTGTACTGTCTTTTACGGTCACTGTCAGTGCCTTGGTCAGTGTATCAGTCAGTCAGTGTCTCTGTCAGTCAGGTGGGGAGGAGGAGGCAGGGGCGATTGAGAGAGGGGTGGGGGTGGAGGAATGGAAGGAGAGAAGATGATGAGAGGCGGGGGGAGAGTCAGAGGGGGAGAAATTATATGGGAAGAGAGGAGGAGAAGTGCAGGGAGATGGAGTCGAGGAGGAAGGGGAAGAGAAAGTCATGTTGCATTTTGCAACCCATGTGCTTATGAAAGCATGAGACAGAAACACAAGGGGGTCTGTGTGTGAGAGAGAGAGAGAGAGTATGCATGATTGTGTTTCTCTTTGATCTGTGAAAGAAAGGAAAGCGAAGAATTAGGGGTGAAACAGATGTAGGGAGCTTTGTTGGGGGAGAGAGAGAGAGAGAGAGAGAGAGAGAGAAATATGGACAAAGAGTGAGTTAGATGAAGGAGAGGAAGGGAGAGAGGGATGGGGTGTGCTGTGGTTTACTGATGCTTCCCAAAAATCAGGCGCCAGTTTCCTATGAAGCAATCGGCTTACTCTCTCTGCATGGAAGACGGATGGAATCATTATTGTACTTTTATTATTATTAGAATGGATGTGACAATGTGCTGTCTTGTTCTCTTGTAGGATCTTTTAAGATTATGATTATTATAATTTGTTGATACTACATCTCATGTACTCAAAACTCTAAACACAAAACTCAAAACAGTTAGCTAATTTCCTCAAACCCCACACAAACCCCAAATTAAACACTGCAATCAAAATAATGTACTCTCTGCTCAAATGACACACACACAATACAATTAATAGAACATAGTGACAACCAATATCACACTAATGTGACATATTTAAAACACTACTATCAGAACCTATTTCAGTGTTAATATATCACAACAAAATCATAGTCTTATGTTTTGGTATACTCAAATGAGAAAGGAACACAAATACAGAAACCTAAAGAGTTTTATATTTCCATATGATTCAATACCGCTCAAACACCATACTGTAAGCAAACATACAGTAAATTATATTTAACAGCAAAGGAAGTGAAATAGGCTTACATTGTACTACTGTTGGTAGATCAATTGTACAAAATTGATAAAGAAACTGTCAAAATACAGTAAAAACTAAATCATAACAGTCAAGAAAACAATACTCTACTGCAACAAATGAGGCATGTCAGTTGTTTTGGTCCGTCCACAGATCACAGGCAATGTTCTCCTTGGCCAGACAGCAGGGAAAATACATTCAACAAAAAACTATATTGTCCCCAAAATGTCTAATACTTTTACCATACATATATACAGTACACAAAATAATGAATTCAAACACAATCATATTATAGCTCATACTAACTTTGAAAGCAATATCTCGTAAGTAAATCAGATTCTTAGTCATGACTCATAAGCAAAAAAAGGTATTAAGCATTGTCTCTCCTGTCATTTTAATTTAGCCACAAACGTTCATCTACATCACACAATTTATTTTCCTATCCAGGCAGTGTGTAAAATAACGCTTTGTGTGCCTGATCCAACCCTGGCAAGCCTCGGCACTTATGTCATCACAAGCAGCCTCCATGACATTAAGGAGGGCATCCTGCACATGGGGACGACGGTTATACACTTTCCGATGCCAGGTGGAAAGAAACTCTTTGATGGAATGGGGAATAAGGTGGGAGAAAGACCTTCAACATACGGGGGATGGGCTTGGAACCATTCTTGCACCTGGGCACTGTGGTGGAACCTGAGGTAGTTGGATTGAGTCCCTTCTGCTGCAGTATCTTTTGCTTCCCTCAGCTTTTGGGTCAGCCCATCGAGAAACACCAGAAGATGGTCAGTGTTGTAAGGACCAATAATGGCCTGCTGATTCTTGTTGACCAATCGCGGCACACATTAATGTTGCCCCTACACTGACCAGGGATGTCAACAGTTGCCCTCTGCCCAATGACATTCCTGCCACACCTTATCTGCTTTGGGAGATTAAAACCTGCTTCATCAACAAACACATATTCATGTGGGATGGCACTGGAATCAGTCTCCTTGATTCTCTGTGGAGATAGTGGATCATAGCATAAGGATGAGGACAGCACATAATGTACAGTAGAATATTGTGTCAAAGACTACATAGGGTAGATATATTGTATTAGATGCAAGGCTTTTATTCATATTTGCAGTACCATACTCAGTACAATACATTAATACATATGTAAAATGATAGATTGCGAATGCAGGGGGGGGGGTGTTCTGCGCACTTCCGTGGAACACAATCGAAACATGGGCCCATTGGCCCCTGCGGTTCGCCGTCTGTTGCTGGGAGCAGGACTCCCACGTGACCTTGCAGCCCTTGGGCAGTACTTCCATTTTCAGAATACCGGGGTTGCAACCTATTGTTATCTTTCAAGTCAGAAGCACTGCCCAAGGGGGAAGGGTTACTGTATAACAAAACCGTCGCAACGGAGGAGGCAGTGAGCTGATAAGGGTGTACTACTAGGACCCTCGACAACACAACTACAGACAGTAACCTCAGGGGCCCCGTAGGGCCGCACCTGAGCCGCCCAGGAGCGAGGACCATAGTCACGCTCTTACTGTCTAGAATAAGCATATACAAAGCGGGTCTAAAGGCAATGAAATATAAAAACCATGGTTGGAAACTAGCAATTTGGAGAAGAACCCAGGAAGATTGGAAGATACCGAAGTGGAAAACCAGGAAGGAATCCGGACCAGAACTTCACCAATAAACTGGAAACTTTGCAACCAAGTCCAAAGTCAACGCGGATCACCACAGCCTCTCCCCGCTATTTGAACTCTGCCTAACTGAACCTCAGTAAACCACACAGGTAGTAAACTTCGTGTATTATTCAAGAATTAGATAAATAACAGTTACATAAAACCTAGTTAAGTGTCGGAATGGGTAGTGTTAAAAAATATTTTTATTTTACTTTACATGCTTTGTGCCTTGAGTCAAATATGAGTAATAGATAGATCTCTCTCTCTCTCTCTCTCTCTCTCTCTCTCTCTCTCTCTCTCTCTCTTTTAATCCTGTCCAACCTGCTTTTCTCCCTCCTACCTTTACCATTACATATTGTCCATTTAGATTTTATTAATAAACATATATCCTATTTGAACGAAACAGTCTCAAGGTCAATTCATGCAGAGTAATGTAAAGTAATGTGGTAACTTGCGTATCAACCCAGTATTGACGCCTGCTGGTTAGACTGGCTAATGCAGGGCAACATTAGCTCTACTGTGCTGACAAATGAACTATATACGCAGCGGAACATGAGAGCCTGCTCACATGCTTCCCGCTGAGGGCAGCAGCAGCGGACTCTTGCTCTATGGCACACAGCCAGAGTAGGCCACACATATTACATATACAGCATGGGGTACAGGCCAGACGCATGCACCACCGCAACACAATGCATGATAAGAACATAAGAAAGTTTACAAACGAAGGGAGGCCATTCAACCCATCATGCTCGTTTGTTGTCCATTAATAACTAAGTGATCCAAGGATCCTATCCAGTCTTTTTTAAATGTTCCCAAATTTTCAGCTTCAACCACATTGCTGGGGGGTTTGTTCCAGATTGTAACAACTCTCTGTGTGAAGAAGTGTCTCCTGTTTTCCATCTTGAATGCCCTGAAGCCCAATTTCCATTTGTGTCCCTGCTGATCTGGAAAAGTTTAATCTGCGTTAGCCCAGATATTCCGGCAGGTTTCGGGAGGAAAATCTTCTATTCTGCTTCTATCCAGCGCGGCTTTGTGGAGGCCTATTTCAAGTGCAAAGGCTCGGAGCACCCAGTAGAACAGCAGGGGATCCCATGAGCGTGGCCTGGTATTATCCAGTGCGCAGAGGCCGAGTGGTCTCAGGCTGCTGGCAAAATAAAAGTGGTTCATGAAACTCACTTTCTTGAGCATGAATGTTCTTAACTACATATGCCAGCCGCACCTTAATGAGCCGCACAATGTCAGGGACCCCACTACCTCCGTTCAGGGAGCTCTTCACCATCTGCACTCATTTCAGCCTCTCCATTTTACTCCCCAAGACAAACCGAAAAATAATTCTATTTATCAATTTTGCGGTGTGCCTGTCTAGAGGAAAGATCATGCCGATGTAGAGAAGGATAGGGAAGAGGATGGCCTTTATGACCAGCACCTTACCAGCCATCGTGAAGGTCCTTGTGCTCCAGCCGTGGATCTTCCTTTGAACCTTGGATAAAGCTTCCTCCCAGCTCCAGGTGCCCGTGTTGGTCCTGTCGATCGTGATCCCCAGAACCTTGATGAACAGCTTCACAGGGAACACGGTTGGCGGGTCCCGGTCGACAGGCCATGCCTGAGAGAGGTAGACCTCACTCTTGGGCTTATTGACAGCAGCCCCCATCGCCCTGCAGAAGCTGTCCAGCAGTTCCTCCACCCTGGCCACGGACGGCGCGTCCGTGCATACCACAGCCACGTCGTCCATGTAGGCCAGGGCTTTCAGTTGCCCTCCGCCGGCGCCCGGGAGATGGAAACCTGTCACCCGGGCATCCCGGCTGATCGCCTGCATGAACGGCTCTAAACAGAGGGACATCCCTGTCAAACCCCCGACCTGACCGGGAATGGTTCGGTCAGGTGGCGGTTCACGAGGACCCTGCTGCTTAGGCTGCTGTAAATGATCTTCACCCATCTTCTCAGGCAAAGAGAGAGACCCATTCTCTCCATGACCAGCTGCAGGTATTCGTGACCCACTCTGTTGAAGGCTTTCTCCTGGTCCAAGCTGATCAGGACCAGGGGAAGCCCTCTCTCGTTCGAGTAGGCTACGACATCCCTGAGCAGAATGGCGTTGTTGGCCGCCAATCTCCCCCAGGCACCACAGACCTGGTCGGGACCCACGACTTGAGGGAGTGGCCGCTGTAGCCGGAGCGTAAGTGCTTTGGCCAGTATCTTGTAGTCGGTGCACAGGAGGCTGACTTGCCACCAGTTCTTCAGATCATTGGGATCTCCCTTCTTATGGAGAAGAGAGAGAATACTCTTCTCCATAGAAGGGGCCAGTCTACCCACTCTGTACACCGACCCCAAGACCTGTGCCAGATCTTCCTGAAGCACCTCCCAAAAGATCTTATAGAATTCAGCAGGGATCCCATCGGGACCTGGTGTCCTTCCAGAGTTAAGACTCTTTATCACCTGGGAGAGTTCAGTGGTGGTGATCTCTGGATCCTCCTCCGCCTCCTCGCCCCCCTCCTTGCAGGACTCCAACAGGGACAGAAAGTGATGGATCAGATTTTGATCCACCACCTTCTGATTTTACAACTCCCTGTAGAAGTCCCGCACCACTGTCTCAACAGCCTCTCTGCCCTCCACCTCCTTCCCCGAGGAGTTGATCATGTAGGACATTGCAGGGCGCCTCTCCTTCATTTTCTTGAAGAAGCAGCAGCTGCATTTCTCATTGTCCTCCATGAAGCGGACACTGGAAAGGACCTTGATCTTCTCCTGTTCCTCCCTATAGAATCAAAGAGGTCCCTCAGGGTCCTCCACTCCTTGAGGCATCTGCTAAAGGTCTTAACTACATGAGGGTCATTGAGCAGAGAGGTGATGAGCTTCCAGACCCCAGGCCCTGACTCCCGTGTGCTCGGGATGAGCACCTCTGTCGTCAGGAGCCTGTGGTCTGAAAAGAAGACCGCCTCTGAAGACATGGCAGTCCTGTCCAGTGGCTTACGGAGGAGGATGATATTTATCCTGGAGAAGGAGGAGTCAGAAGAACTAACCCAGGTGAATAATACCCCGTTTCCACTGGCCACGTTCAGCTGCACCTCAGCGTGGCTGTGCTGTATCTGTGCACCTAAACTATACCTGACAGTGTTTCCACTCATTGTCGTGAGGTACAGCTGCCCTAGGAAGTGACTGTGAGACACGGAAGGTAAAACCTCATCTGGGACACTCGGCACTCTGGGATTTAGTATTTTAAACTGGAGGCTGAAATACCGCTAACATTAAAGTGCAATAAACTTTGGGCTGAAATGTTTTTACGATATCTAACACAGTCTTATAGTAGAAGTTATACAAGATATTCAAAAATACAAACCAGGACACATTGAAACAATATATAGAACAAATCACATCACTTTTTCATCTAGTTTATTTTGTTTACCAGCGCATCGTAAATAACTGTGATACTTCTCCCTGTATCATGATCCGATTAACATTTACAATATAGCTAGTTTAAGTATCCTAGATATTATCCCTTATTATTTGTCTGTGGGAGAATGAACTGTGTTGCATTATTAAATACAGTGTGCTGGGTTTAAATCTGTCCCATGTAGCCACTACATATCTGTATCATGAAATACACAGTATGACAGTCACAGCCAGTTTCTTAACCAAAACTCATACATGTGTATATACACTCACCTAAAGGATTATTAGGAACACCATACTAATACTGTGTTTGACCCCCTTTCGCCTTCAGAACTGCCTTAATTCTACGTGGCATTGATTCAACAAGGTGCTGAAAGCATTCTTTAGAAATGTTGGCCCATATTGATAGGATAGCATCTTGCAGTTGATGGAGATTTGTGGGATGCACATCCAGGGCACGAAGCTCCCGTTCCACCACATCCCAAAGATGCTCTATTGGGTTGAGATCTGGTGACTGTGGGGGCCAGTTTAGTACAGTGAACTCATTGTCATGTTCAAGAAACCAATTTGAAATGATTCGACCTTTGTGACATGGTGCATTATCCTGCTGGAAGTAGCCATCAGAGGATGGGTACATGGTGGTCATAAAGGGATGGACATGGTCAGAAACAATGCTCAGGTAGGCCGTGGCATTTAAACGATGCCCAGTTGGCACTAAGGGGCCTAAAGTGTGCCAAGAAAACATCCCCCACACCATTACACCACCACCACCAGCCTGCACAGTGGTAACAAGGCATGATGGATCCATGTTCTCATTCTGTTTACGCCAAATTCTGACTCTACCATCCGAATGTCTCAACAGAAATCGAGACTCATCAGACCAGGCAACATTTTTCCAGTCTTCAACTGTCCAATTTTGGTGAGCTTGTGCAAATTGTAGCCTCTTTTTCCTATTTGTAGTGGAGATGAGTGGTACCCGGTGGGGTCTTCTGCTGTTGTAGCCCATCCGCCTCAAGGTTGTACGTGTTGTGGCTTCACAAATGCTTTGCTGCATACCTCGGTTGTAACGAGTGGTTATTTCAGTCAAAGTTGCTCTTCTATCAGCTTGAATCAGTCGGCCCATTCTCCTCTGACCTCTAGCATCAACAAGGCATTGTCGCCCACAGGACTGCCGCATACTGGATGTTTTTCCCTTTTCACACCATTCTTTGTAAACCCTAGAAATGGTTGTGCGTGAAAATCCCAGTAACTGAGCAGATTGTGAAATACTCAGCCCGGCCCGTCTGGCACCAACAACCATGCCACGCTCAAAATTGCTTAAATCACCTTTCTTTCCCATTCAGACATTCAGTTTGGAGTTCAGGAGATTGTCTTGACCAGGACCACACCCCTAAATGCATTGAAGCAACTGCCATGTGATTGGTTGGTTAGATTATTGCATTAATGAGAAATTGAACAGGTGTTCCTAATAATCCTTTAGGTGAGTGTAAATACGCCTACAACACTGGGATCCATAACTTACTCGAACAGTTTTCACAAATTCAGTGTTAGCATGTTTTCTCTGTATACCTGCAACTTTATCAATGTGCAAAATAAAAGAGTCACACATCAATAGCATCGCGGGGCATCAGCTTTTTTGGTCAATGGGATTCCTTTAAAAATACCTTTGACACCATAATGAAATAATCAGTTGTATTAATCTATAAGTTTTGTAAGGTTGTAGGGTTTGTATTTAAAACAAAAAAAGCAATGTATTTCATCGGGGCACACTGTATTGCAGTCTGATGCAGTCCTTTCTCCGGCAGGATTTTCGCGATCTTTTCAAACACTCTTAAATGTCTTTCTGTGCCAAGCAATTAATCCTGTGTTGCACTTTTCCACCATGCATTTGTGGCGGCACATATAGTGCTGGGCAGTGAGATGTAGTCCGACTACGCCAGCACGGGAGTTACCCATACAATTAACTTATAAAAAGCCTTATTTTTCAACTCACAATTCTCACTAGGCTATCACAGATTCGCTAGATCTCAATAGGGGAGTTCCACCACTAGGGCCCACCATTTTGCCAGGATAGACAACACACAGAATCCACAAAAAAAACATTGATTACAAAGTTAAAAGTACAAATTAAAAACAATTACATCAGCGCTTCCAGTAACAGTGTAGACTCTCAGTAGGAGACAGGCCCGGGAAGTAAATTCACAGACACCGAAGTCTGTTTGTTTATTAATGGTTTCACACAGCCTTTTATACATCTACAAGCAATATTTCAAAGGAGTTTCGGGGCCATCCCGAACCTGGATGATATTTTCTTGACATATGTCCCAGGGCAGTTCTGAGACACAGGAAGCAATAATTCATAAGGTATTCTTTACAATTAGGGAAACAATATTTCATCCAGACATGGAAGCGCTGGTACCAAGGACAAAGCACACACTATATTAATAAGAACGTGTTATATAGTTTTGGTTCATTAACTAAAGAATGTCCACGCCAGTAGAAATTATCTCTATCTGCCACACCGATAAGTCTGAGCAGAGAAATCATAATAAGAACAAGTTTTAACTAGTAACTTACTGGAAAGTAAAATACTGTTTTATTGTTTATAGTATTTTACATTTTTCAAATAAAAACAATTCAAATTTGTAATACTTATGATTAAAAACTTTTTAAAATCAATTCTTAAAATCACTTAAAATTTTTAAAATCTCTGTGATTTAACAAAATCAAAAACAAAAAACTTAACTTTAAATAAACAAGTGCACAAAACAACAAAACAAACGTGATTAAAGCAAAACTGCTAACCAACATAAAAGTCAAATACATTGAAAATAACTGAAAATGCATTGGACAAAATAAAGAAACAATTAAAAAGGTAAAAATAAAAAACAAACAAAAAAGGTCTAATGCATTTAAAATTAAATCCAAAACGGACAATGTATTTGACAAAAAAAATAGAACAAAACTAAACCAAAAAACCCCTAAACAATTAATGATTTAAAAACAACTAAATCTTTAAAAACAGTTAAGATTCATTTTAAAAGTCATTTTAAAAACAATCATCCATAAAATGGTTAAAAGATCTTGGACTCGGGCTCCAGCAGGGGGAACTGACCGTCCCCGGAGGTGGGTCCCATCATGGGATACTGAGCTCCCCCAGATCTTGTATATGCCAGTTCTTATAGGCTTCCTCCTTGCCCCTCTGATGGACCTCCAGATTGACGTAGTCCCTCACGAGCACCATGCCCCTCCGCACGATGACAATCGGGTCCAGCTCCTGCTTATTGAATAGACAGATATTCCGTTCCACAGGGCCTGCTTCACTGCGCAGACGACACGCCACCAGCACCTCAGGGTGGAAGATGTTAATCCCCTGGCAGGACCGTACAAGATCTGCTGGGCGGTCGCCCGCTCAGGAACGGCAAACCTGTGGAGGAAGGAGGCAATCTCTAAAGATGTGAGCCTCCGTCTCCTTCCCCAGGCAACCCTTATAGGGGCAGGTGTCATAAGGAGCTATGCCTTACTGGAAAGTGTATGTACAATACATAGGGGGCAATTTTACCCCAACAGGAGACAAGCCTGCTTCTGCCATGCCCTGGGTCCTGGCATAAGCCTCCCCTCTCCCGGCTAGGGTGGCTATTGCCAGATGGTCCCAGGTGGCCCTCAGTTCCTCAAGGAGGTCAGGCAGCAGCGGGAGTGCCCATGTGGGCCCGTTGCAAACGATGACCCTCTCAAACCTGGAGCACCGCGGGGCAGGATCAGGGTGCCAGGGGAGCTGAAGAGACTGCACAGCCCTCTGGATTACCGCCCAGAACCCCAGGTCCGCAGGACGGATGTCCACGCTCAACAGAGGAGGAGGGGTGGGACCCAAAGACAGGCGGTCCTCCTCCCAGGTGGCCTGCCTACTGGCCTCATCCTGGGATGGGGTACATAGACTCCCCTCGGGCTCCAGTGGCATGGTGTGAGCCGGCAGTGGAGTGTCATGGTGTGGGGAGGGCGGCACCTGTTATGCTGCCTGTGCTGCCTGCGTGGCCAGGAGAGTGCAGAATTGGTCCATCCTGCTCTTTAGGCCGGTGGACCTCCAGGCGCGCCGTAGTGGACCCGGAAGTCGTGGCCAAATCGTGCCCGCTGTCGGTGCTCAGACAAACGGGGCGTAGGACCTCCCCACTCCAGGCAGGCAAGGTGCGTCAGCTGCAAGTGGCACAGTGGCGGGGGCAAGAGGAGATCATTTGCCGAGCGCACATGCGCATGCACAGAGAAACATGCAGCAGAGGCACCAGTCAGTGTTTGCACCAGAGGCACACAACAACTGAAACGGCTCGCCACCGTAAGTGCGTCTACACCCGGCAACGTTTATGTACATGGGGGCACTGCAACAGCAACCAAACACAGTCTTGCTGTTGCCAGACTGAATGCTGTGTATGCTGAGCACCAGGTGCTGGATACAAGCGCCACGTAGGCGCGTAGGCTTAACCATACCATGTGCCGGGGTTTCCAGGGACACCGGGTGATGCGGAGTCCGGGGTCCAAGGGGGCCGAGCATAGTAGACCACTAGCCGTAGTGGGATCTAAAACCAAGGCCTACACGCATGGATGGGGAAGGCTAGCAGTGCCCGTTCTCAGCGAACCGAGAGAGCGAGATCTCCTACAGCCACAGCTGCAGGCTGTAGTGCGGGAGTAAACCTGCGGAGGAGCACCTCACATGGGTGAGAGCTCTTACGACACACCGAGGGTCAGGCTCGGCATCCAATTCTCGGATTTTACTGCCGCTGCTAGCGCTCCTGCTGTGGAGGAAAAAGCCCTGTGGACAAAAATCCAACACAGCAAGCAGTCGGAATATTTAAGGCACTATATAAACATGACTATTATTTTTAAAGTGTGCTATTTGTAGCCAAAACTGAAACCGAAAGTGCACCGGAGCCCTGGAGCACGAATGGAACAGAGTTGGATTAGCTATCAATAATAACTAATATGAGACAAATAGGCACAGACAATAATAAACAGTGATGAACAACACAGCCATGAAGCCAACCAACCGAATAATAATTGTTAAATAACAATAAAGGTCTAATGCAGAGACAAGACACGGAGAGCTTACGTTCTCGAGTCCAGCGAAGAGGCAAAAGAGGATGAACCTGCGCTGACATCACGTTTTATAGAACGGGAAGTGGGAAGGGACCTGTTCTGAGTGATGTGCGCAGGGGCCAATGGCAGCTTTGATAGAGTGACATTTCAATCGGGTTCCTACAGAAGTGTGCAGAACCCCCCCCCCCCCCCCCTTGGGCAGTGTTTCCAACCTGAAAGATAACTACTGTGGCAATGCTTTACAAACCTGATCATACTGGCAACAGATCTCATTCACCCTCTCAGTGTTCCGGTCACAGGGGACTCTGTACACTTGTTTCATTCTTACGTCATGTTTTTGAAGAACGTGGTCTATGGTTGCTATTCTGACTGTAGGTATGTTGGCAAATGTTTGATCATCTTTGTTTTTGGCAATGTTTTCCTTGTTTTCCTGAACCATGTCCACTATTGCAGTTTCTTGTTCTTCTGAGAAGAGTCACTGACCGCCACCTCCACGTGCTCTTCTCTGAATTCTAGAAAAGCAAAATCTTTCTTGGTATTTACAGCACTAGAACAGATAGTTGTCCAGCAAGATTATATAATCAAATATCTTGATTTACAGTAATATACTGTAATGTAATTTGCTTTGTACATTGGAACCAATAGAATTGTTTCACAAGTTTCCAAAGCAAGAGGTTTATTTACCGGTTGTCCCTCTTGAAGATTCGGATGATTGAGCTCACAGTAGATCTGGACAGATTTGGCTGAACATGTTGACCAGCTTCAGCCATGGTCATGGTTTATGAAATGGTCAACTATTGTTGTTCGAATCTCATCAGATATGGCTCCTGGTCTTGTTCCTCTCTGACGGCCTCATCCACCTCTTCCTCCTCTCAAGAGTATCCTTCCTCTCCCTGTCCCAGCTTCCATTGGGTACCAATAGCCCACTACCCATTTTATAGTGTTGATTGACCAATAATGATTGGCAAATTTAGAACTTTGCACCCTAGCATTTGCTGATGAACACAACTGCAACTAATTAGCTTCAATTTTTCACATGGTGTTACCCGTGCATTTTGTATTATTTGAAAGTAAAACCACCCAAAGAAAATTTGAGAAGCAACTACTTCAGTATAAAAAATACAGTCAGTGATAAATAAAGCAATAAGTTCAAAAAGTGAAAGGAACCCATAATTAAGTAATAATACTTAATGATGCCCCGCTCATGACACTGGCACATGGTTTTACCATAGTGTGAAGAAAACACTTATAAGTGCATTTTGTATTCATTGATGGAATTTGTATGTACAGTTTTGCAGAATAATGTCAAGGATGTGCTATCAAAGTGCAAAGGCAAGGAAATTATGAAAAGCTCTGTAAATGGATTTATGGATTTGATCATTTCTTTTATGCTGTAGATACTCATGTCACCCTTTTAGGAAAATGCTTGTACGCAATTGAGGAAAACTGTACTTAATAGCCTGCTGTTGTGTGTAGTAGACTTCGCGCCCTGCTGCACACCTGTTGCTGTTTGCTCCCTGAATAATCAATTTGCTTATACCCGAGTGTGTCCATGGTGCATTATCTGAGATCTTGTTGAACCTGCACGGGGAAATGGGTGATAATGAGGTCCCCCTCCTCTAGGTAGACTAATTTGGGGTGGCGTGGTCAATTGGTTATTCATTGCGCACACATCCCTTGTGGCACTGTCACACCTACCTCTGTGTCTCTCTGACAAGTTTGCTTCTATTACTCTCCACACACAGGAGTCCTCATCTGTGACCTTTTTATCAACACTAAAGAGCTGATTGCAAACTGAACACTTACACAAATAGTGTTTGGACATAAGAAAAGTGAATGTAATCAATGGTCATTGAGCTTATCTTGTTGTACAGTGTTTCTTTTCATTTGCAACACAAGAGACAAGGACCCAGTTGTGGTGCGTGGTAGACGTGCTCAGACAAGTGTAGGTCAGATACCGGCAGGACAGGGCAATCAAGACAAGAAGACGTGGTCATGGTCACAGGCAAGGGTCGGGCGATCAGGCAAAAGGAGCAATGAGGAAAGTCCAAAGTCATAGTCGGTAGGTCAGGCAAGGAATCCAGGGAATAAGGCAATAACAAGGCACGGGGAGTAACACTTGGAGATGTAGTAGTAAAACTGACAAAACTCTGCATTGACTGGGAATGAGTGAAGGGTTTAAATGTGGAGCAGAGAAACAAGGGAATGGGAGCAGGGGGTGATCACAGAAGTGCACAAGGATTCCAGGAATGTTAATTGAATGATTGAAGGGAGCTGGGAGAAGTGACTGATAAGGAAGGGTGATGGTGACTTCTAGTGGGGGAAAATGGAAGTGCTAGATGGTAGCCATGACCCCCCCTCCATGATCGGCCGTAGCCGAACTGGGCCGGACACAGCGAGGACGGCCATGGGGCCGAGGAGCAGGTGCAGCGGGATGGGCAGAATGGAACTCAGAAATGAGGGAAGGGTCAAAGACATCGGAGGCTGGAACCCAGGATTGCTCCTCCAGACCGTATCCCTCCCAGTCCACCAGGTACTGCAGTCTCCCCCGGAGGCGACGGGCGTGGAGCAGGGAGCGCACTGCATAAGCAGGACCATCATCCAGATCCAGAGGAGGGGGAGGAGGAGGAGCAGGAGAAGAGGCAGGTTGAGCAGGAGCAGGCGAGGGATCCGACACCACCGGCTTCAGGAGGGAGACGTGGAAAGTTGGGGCGATCCGGTAGTGTGGGGGTAACTGCAGGCGGTAGGTGACCGGATTGACCTGGTGCAGAACCCAGAACGGACCAATGTACCTGAGTTTTTTGGAGGGGAGCCTCATCTTGATGTCCTGAGTGGACAGCCAAACCTCCTGTCCCATCAGATATGGAGGTACTGTAGATGCGGAACACCTGGTTAAACAGCATCTCCGCCGTCTCAAGCACAGTGGGGAGTCCCTTGAGAGGAATGAGCCAGCAGCCCTTGGAGAACCGGTCAATGGCCACCAGGATGATGGTGTAGCCCTGGGATTTGGGGAGATCCGTGATGAAATCCATGGCAATGTGGGACCAGGGACGGTGAGGGACAGGAAGCGGCTGAAGCAGACCGGTGGGGTGGTGTCTCGAGGCTTTGGACTGCGCGCAGGTGGAGCAGGCGCCGACGAACCTGGTGACGTCACACACTAAACCGGGCCACCAGAATGTCCCCCGAACCAGGGTGATGGTGCAGTTGACACCTGGGTGACCGGAGGCAGGAGTGGCGTGGATCCAGCGGGACGTAGGTCCGGCTTGCTGAACAGATGGAAGGAGCCAGATTAGAGGCGAGTCCGCGCTGGATCTGGTACCAGATGCTCCACTGAATGGCAGCCAGAATGCAGTGGGGAGACAGGATGGATTCCACAGACTGTGGAGCAGGAGAAGAGTCAAACTGGCGAGCGAGGGAGTCCGCCTTGACGCTCTTCGATCCCGGGAGGTAGGTTAAAGTGAAGTGGAAATGGGGGAAGAAGAGCATGCAGCGTGCCTGGCGGGTGTTGAGGCGCTTCGCTGACCTGATGTACTCCAGGTTCCGTTGGTCAGTCAGAACTAGGAGGGGATGCGCAGCACCCTGCAGCCAGTTTCTCCACTCCTCGAAAGACAGCTTTAGAGGAGCTCACAGTTGCCGATGTCATAATTGCACTTCGCCGGTGACAGCTTGCGGGAGAAGAAAGTGCAGGGGTGCAGCTTGGGTGGCTGTCCGTGGTGCTGGGAAAGCACAGCCCCCATTCCGGACTCAGAGGCATCCACCTCCATGACGAACGGCAGAGAGGGGTCTAGGTGCCTGAGGATGGGGGCTGTTGTGAACAGAGTCTTGAGGCGGGCGAATGCGGCAGTGGCGGAGTCTGTCTAGGTGAAAGTCCAGGGTGATGCCTTTAATAGAGATGTCAGTGGAGAGGCAACAGTGCTGAAGTAAATCGCCTATAAAAGTTTGCAAAGCCCAGGAAGCACTGCAGCTCCTTCACAGTGTGGGGCTGAGGCTAGTTGTTGACAGTGCTCACCATCTCCAGGTCCATATGCACACCACTGGCATCAATGATGTAGTTGAGGAAACTCACACGCTGGCGGTGGAACTCACATTTTTCTGCCTTGATGTAAAGCCCGTTGCTCAGCAGACACTGGAGCACCTGGCACACCTGGGAAACGTGCTCGGAGAGGGAGGAGGAGTAAATCAGGATGTCACCGATGACAAACCAATGCAGGAATGATCTCAGTGCCTCATTCACGAATGCCTAGAAAACAGAAGGGGCATTAGCGACACCGAATTGCATGACGAGGTATTTGTAATGTCCGGAGTGTGTAATGAACGTTGTCTTCCATTCATCCCCCTCTCGAATACAGATGAGGTTGTAGGCGCTGCACAGGTCTAGTTTGGTGAAGTAGCAGGCTCCTCTCAGTTGCTCCAGAGCGGCAGGCACTAAGAGCAGTAGGTACCGGTACTTCACCATCACTGCATTGAGCCCCCTGTAGTTGATGCAGGGCCGAAGACTGCCATTCTTCTTCGAGACGGAAAAGAAGCTGGCGGCGGCTTGTGACATGGACAGATGGATGATTCCCAGGTCCAGAGCCTCCTTGATGTACTCCTCCATGGCCTGGGTCTCCAGGATAGAGAGGGGGTAAACGTGCCCTCTGGGAGGAGAGGTGCCCGAAAGGAGGTCAATGGCACAGTCCCCGGGCCGGTGCGGTGGCAAACGAGAAGCCTGGGTCTTGCTGAACACCGCCGCCAGGTCTGTGTATTCAGCGGGGATCTGTTTCAGCACAGAGAGAAGGGGGCTCTCTATGTGTGTCACCCTGCACGGGTGAGACAGGCACCAGGAAAAACAGCTCTGCCCCCAGGATATTATGTCCCCATCAGTTCAGGATATGACTGGGTTGTAGTGGAGCAGAGAAACAAGATATGAGGTGCAGGGCAAATGGGAGCAGGGGGTGATCACAGAAGTGCACAAGGGATCCAGGAGTGTTAATTGAATGATTGAAGGGAGCTGGGAGAAATGACTGCTAAGGAAGGGTGATGGTGACATCTAGTGGGGGAAAGTGGAAGTGCTAGATGGTAGCCATTACATCGATATCAATCAATCAATCGTAGTTTGCTAGCCAATCAGCAGTGAGTATTTACAACTTATGAAGCAGATGCCTTTATTTAAAAACATAATGCAGTAATGGAAATTGGATTATTAATTTGTTGTTGTTGTTGTTGTATTTAGTGTATGTCTCTACCTGATGCAATAAACATAAAAACACAAATGTACAGACTCATATACACTCACCTAAAGGATTATTAGGAACACCTGTTCAATTTCTCATTAATGAAATTATCTAACCAACCAATCACATGGCAGTTGCTTCAATGCATTTAGGGGTGTGGTCCTGGTCAAGACAATCTCCTGAACTCCAAACTGAATGTCTGAATGGGAAAGAAAGGTGATTTAAGCAATTTTGAGCGTGGCATGGTTGTTGGTGCCAGACGGGCCGGTCTGAGTATTTCACAATCTGCTCAGTTACTGGGATTTTCACGCACAACCATTTCTAGGGTTTACAAAGAATGGTGTGAAAAGGGAAAAACATCCAGTATGCGGCAGTCCTGTGGGCGAAAATGCCTTGTTGATGCTAGAGGTCAGAGGAGAATGGGCCGACTGATTCAAGCTGATAGAAGAGCAACTTTGACTGAAATAACCACTCGTTACAACCGAGGTATGCAGCAAAGCATTTGTGAAGCCACAACACGTACAACCTTGAGGCGGATGGGCTACAACAGCAGAAGACCCCACCGGGTACCACTCATCTCCACTACAAATAGGAAAAAGAGGCTACAATTTGCACAAGCTCACCAAAATTGGACAGTTGAAGACTGGAAAAATGTTGCCTGGTCTGATGAGTCTCGATTTCTGTTGAGACATTCAGATGGTAGAGTCAGAATTTGGCGTAAACAGAATGAGAACATGGATCCATCATGCCTTGTTACCACTGTGCAGGCTGGTGGTGGTGGTGTAATGGTGTGGGGGATGTTTTCTTGGCACACTTTAGGCCCCTTAGTGCCAATTGGGCATCGTTTAAATGCCATGGCCTACCTGAGCATTGTTTCTGACCATGTCCATCCCTTTATGACCACCATGTACCCATCCTCTGATGGCTACTTCCAGCAGGATAATGCACCATGTCACAAAGGTCGAATCATTTCAAATTGGTTTCTTGAACATGACAATGAGTTCACTGTACTAAACTGGCCCCCACAGTCACCAGATCTCAACCCAATAGAGCATCTTTGGGATGTGGTGGAACGGGAGCTTCGTGCCCTGGATGTGCATCCCACAAATCTCCATCAACTGCAAGATGCTATCCTATCAATATGGGCCAACATTTCTAAAGAATGCTTTCAGCACCTTGTTGAATCAATGCCACGTAGAATTAAGGCAGTTCTGAAGGCGAAAGGGGGTCAAACACAGTATTAGTATGGTGTTCCTAATAATCCTTTAGGTGAGTGTACATACATACATATATTTGCGGTCAACAACTGTTTAATTCTTGTGTGTAAATCACCCTGGATAAGGGCGTCTTCTAATAAATAAACAACAGTAAACAAGAATACATGAATAAACAAATTGTAAGAAAAGCAATGCCGGTGATGTCGGGTCTGATGACCTGCCTTACAACAGGCCTACAAGTCCTCAGTCCAGCCTCTCTCAGCCTATTGTGGGCAGTCTTAGCACTGATGGAGGGATTGTGCGTTTCTGGTGTAACTCGGGCAGTTGTTGTTGCCATCCTGTACCTGTCCTGCAGGTGTGATATTTGGATGTACTGATCCTGTGCAGGTGTTGTTACACATGATCTGCCACTGCGAGGACGATCAGCTTCCTGTCTCCCTGTAGCGCTGTCTTAGGCGTCTCACAGTACGGACATTGCAATTTATTGCCTGGCCACATCTGCAGTCCTCATGCCTCCTTGCAGCATGCCTAAGGCACGTTCATGCAGATGAGCAGGGACCCTGGGCACCTTTTTTTGGGGGTGTTTTTCAGAGTCAGTAGAAAGGTCTCTTTAGTGTCCTAAGTTTTTATAACTGTGACCTTAATTGCCTACCGTCTGTAAGCTGTTAGTGTCTTAACAACCGTTCCACAGGTCCATGTTCATTAATTGTTTATGGTTCATTGAACAAGCATGGAAAACATTGTTTAAACCCTTTACAATAAAGATCTGTAAAGTTATTTGGATTTTGACAAAATTATCTTTAAAATACAGTGTCCTGAAAAAGGGACGTTTCTTTTTTGCTTAGGTTTACTTAGGTTATGTATGACCGGCGATCGCCACTGGAGGGGGTTTGCATGTTGTGCGGGAGGTTTGCTTTGGGGATGAGGTTTCTGGTTCCTTATTCTGGATTAGGGCTATCTGCACACTGCACATCTCCAGTCTCTCATTATTTGTCCTGTTTTTTAGGTATTATCTGTTACATGGCCCTCTGTCTGAGGTCTGTTACACAATGACTGAGTAAATCAGTAATACACTATTCAATCGGTATGTAACAATGATAATGAAATAATTATTACATTAACAATAAAATATAACAACGGCAATAAAGAATAATTTTCTCAACAAAAAAGATGAACTATTAGAATCACTGGCTTTCTACAGTAATGTACCCCTCAGTGGCTATTGTGTCCCTCAGGCTGTGGCAGCTGTATACTGGGCTGCCAGTGATATGCAGATGGTCTCCTCTCCTAGGAGGATTGTGACTTTTTTGGAGTCTGAAAGGTTTGAACATGTCTTGCAGATCTCTCTTAGTTTGGGGGTAAAATTGTGTTTTTGTATTTGTCACATTTCACAATGAAGTGCAGCTCTATCTCGCCCTCTCAGAGTTGGGCAGCCAGGTCTTCCAATGCCAGCTGATCTCGATGGCCAGGCTGTGCTCACTAGACCTGTGTTTGGTCAGGATATTTGTGTTTTTTATTTGTTATTTTACTCAGGTATTCTGCCAATGTGTAGTGTCTTTTAGGGCCCGATAGCACTGCAGTTTACTTTGCTGTTGTGTGTTTTCCAGTGGGTGATGTCATTGTCTTTGTGCTGTGTGATAATTTGGTTTACTATGATTGTGTGTGTTTGTGTGATGCTGTCCTGAGGCTGGTTGGTGTCAGTGTGTGTCAGGGCAGTGTTTCTTTACCAGCTGGCTGAGGGGACTCTTCTCTGGTTTCAGGTCTTGGCATTGCAGGGCCTTGTGGTGGTAGGAGTGTGGGGTGCAGTTTTTTAAATGTAACCTGAATTTAATTTGCTCTTTTTTTAATACTAATTAATAGGGGATATTGGCCAAATTCTGACCTGCATGCATTGTTCAGCATTTCCATTTGTAATTGTAGAACATTATTGCAGATTGCAGATCTCTGCTGTAGAAATCATTGGGCTGAATTACTGATTCACAAATTGTGAGCCAAATCTTAATAGGATTTTTTATATTATTCATTCCCTTAATGGCATAGAAAGCCCTGCACCCATGCACACCATGTTGAAGCTTCCTGTCGAGCTGAGTGTGAGGCCTAGATAGGTGTATGGGGAAGTGTTCCATGGTGCCGTTAATCTGAAGTCTGTTCTTTTTCTGAAATATCATACTTTGGGTTTTGTTGATGTTTACTGCCAGGACCTAGGTCTGACAGGACTGCTACATCAGGACCAGGTGCATAGAGACCATGTGCATACAGCAGGAACTTAATTTCTGTATCATGGAGGGTGAGGCTGGGACATGCAGACTGCTCCAACACTTTGGCCAATTCATTGATGTAAATATTAAACAGTACTGGGCTCAGGTTGCAGCCCTGCCTCACCCCACACACCCTTGTGTGAAGAACATACTCTCTCTCTCTGTCTCTCTCTCACTTAGACAATGGGATAAGATCCATATCTCTCAGTAGCAGCTCTTTCCTGTTATTTTAATATCCTGATGTTTTAATATTGATGTGTGTGTGTGTGTGTTATTGTATGCATGTCATGGGTGTGCATGTGTCTGGGTGACTGCCTGTGTGATGTCTATGATGGTGTCTGTGTTTGTGATTGTGTATGTGTGTGAATCTGTGTGTCTGTGTTTGTGATTGTGTGTCTGTGTTTCTGTGTGTTTCTGTGTGTCTATATCTGTGATTGTGTGTGTATGTCTGTGTCGGTGATTGTATGTGTGCATGCATGTTTGTGACTGTGGATTGTGTGTGTGTGTATATATGCATCTGTTTGTCTGTGTTTGTGATTTTGTGTCTGTGTTTCAGTGTGTGTGTGTCTCTGTGTGGATGTCTGTGTGGATGTATCTCTCTCGATGAGTCTGAATGCATGTTCGTGTTTCCCTATGCCTGTCCATCTTCAGGAATCACCACAGCATCTATTTTCTATAAGTAAAAGCAATCAGAAGTCAATCACTTACAGACCATAATATCCAAAATCATCACACAAATTCAACACCAATTGCATCCTTAATACCCCCACACAGTCCTGCTCTCCTCCTCTGCTATTCAATCTGTTTGGCAATCCCTTCTCACCTGCCCCCACCCCTGCCTCTCCCTCCTCTTATAGAATCTTAATTTGAATTGAATAATTTAAATGAATTGAGAGATGGTCTGTACTATATATCCCTCTGTGTGGATGTTGGATGATAGTGTCGGCCAATATTGCCTCCCCTTTCAGACCGCCCCCCCCCCCTTGCAGGTTGCTGTTAAATGTGGTGCCCAGGTGCTGTGTGTTTTTGCCAGGCAGCTGTGAGTAGGCACAACACCCCCTCCCAAGTTCCTTCTTACTTTAAATACGCAGACTGCATCGACAAGGATTACAGCCCTGATACAAACACACACTCTGTCTCTCTCTCTTACACACACAGTCTCACAAACTCTCTCATACACACAGTCTCTCACATACACTCTCAAACACACACATACTCAAGCACACACACACACCCTCACAAACTCACACACACAGACACCCCTCCTGTGTATCGTTATATAAATTTATTATGACAAAATAACATTAATAACAATAATAATAATAATTACATTTTGATACCTTAAATAATTTAAATAGGAAAAGCGATACAGTTCACACACACAAGGAGAGCAGACGTTGAATACAATACAGTGTGTACAGAGTGGAAACTGTCTGTTGTGCACTTGAGATCTCAATAGGAGAGATCCTACAGAGCTATACCTTCTTTCCGTGCCTCCTTATGTAAGGGTTACTCTGCTGTCCTGGTCTGTTTTCCTATAGCAGTGGTTCCCAGACACCAGTCTGTAGCCTATTTGGCATCTTTGCTGTAGCCCAATATCATCCTGCACCCCCTCTCCCATTCATCTCAAACCCACATTCCAAAACATCCCTTCAACAGTAAGAGAATTTTTTTCCTCTGTTGGAGTGCCTGCGCATGGGTTTTATATGCACTACATTGTGTGGGTCTGTGATACTTCAACACCACAAACAGCCAGGAACCAGTGGAAAAAAAGTTTGGGAACCACTGAACTATAGTATAGCACAGTTTTTGCATTGGAATATGTACACCAGATATGTGTGAGTGTGTGTATAAATATATGTGTGTGTGTGTGTGTGTGTGTATATATATATATATATATATATATATATATATATATATAGCATACATACACACTTATACAGACATACAGGGTGATGTGAAAGCCACTATGCTGTTGCATATGCTTATTTATCCAGTTAAATGACAGGTGTTCTTTCTGACCTACTGAGGTTAACTTCATTCCCCCTGTGATCTTCAGCGCACACACATTCAAGCTGCTAGCTAATCGGAGCGGAGGCATCGTCAGCCTTCACCAATCACAGAGCTAGAAAAACGCCACAGTATAACTCTCGAGTTCCAAATACCCGCCCCCGACACAATCTCCAATGTCCCGTCATGGGTGGTGTGTTTTTCTTCCCCAACAAAAAACCTTCCCCTTCACCCCTACTCAGACATAAGAAGGCAAATGTATTAATAAAAATGTGCAACGGTATAGAGTTTCACTTCACCCTCTCTAGACATTGGCTTTTACAAGAGGCTGTATTCCCCCAAACAGTGTAATAAATAGTAACAACAATCAGGATTTGAAAGCAATAATTTGGGCTTTCTGAGATTAAAATCAATGATTTTTTTTTCATCCCTGAGCCCGCAATCCATTTTGTTTTATTATTATTTCTTTTTGTACAAGCACAGAAAACTGTCTTATCAATTACTGGTGTACAGTGCATCACCCTCCAACACACACACAGTCACACACTCACACATTCTCACACACACACAGCCCCTTTTGAAGAAGGAAGTCCCAAAAATAACAGTATAGCTCCAGTGTTTTCCTGTTGTGCAAGCGATAATTATATTACGTAACCAACACAAAATACAAAAACAAATTAAAAAACATGAAGGATGAGACTTTGATATCAGTTTGCAGTATTGGTATCTGTATTGGTATTTGGTATCAGTTATCAGTAGTACTTGACTTTTACCTGAAGTTAGTAGTAGATCCCTGCTCCTGGTCACCACGTTACCAGACTTTCCTGCCTATTCAGGGAGAACTGTGGGCCAATGTTAAATCCCCCTGCTGGGGCCAACATTTAACATTGTACACTTCCACCTCTGGGCCCTTGACCCATTATAATGCACAGAATTCAAATATCCCCATTGCACTGTGTTTTAGACTGAATCCCTCCCTCGCTGAGTCCAGTCCTGTAGTATCAACACTACTGCCGTACTCTACAGTGTCTCTCCAGGACCAGGACTGGAGAACCTACTGTACTGGCTTATACTGTGTCTCTCCAGAACCAGAGCTGGAGACCCTGTAGTACTGTACTGTAGCTTTCGAGGACCAATGAAGCAATGCAGTGCAGTGGAAATGGAAGACCCAGTGTGCTACATTAGTATCTGCAGTTATACTAGATGCTCCTATAAATTCCCAGTCTCTCGATCCAGTCCAGAGAAGATCCCCATCAAGATTTGATCTGGCCCGAGTCCTCTGCACCCTTTGTCTCTGCAGTCCAAAGAAATCCAGTGGGAGGCCCTTTGTGCTCTCCCCTTATTGGTTCACACTCCCCAAGAAAAGTAGGGGACCATTTTTATGAGGGTTGCAGTGCTCCAGCCTCCAATCACTCCAGCAGCAAGGGAGCATGTATGCTCTACTGCAGTGACTGATGGGACTTTGTAGTTCATTGGGCACTGTAATTCCTTCACAGAGAAATATATTTTTGTTTCCCAGTTAAATTTGGTGAATTTCCTGTGTTTTAGTGCAGTTTCTGTCTTTTTCGTTTCTGCTCTTCAAAGCTACCAGTCTTTCCCCAGTAGAATAAATCAGTTACTATTAGTACTATTATTACTATTGATGTTGTCAATATTATTATCATAATATTATATTACAAAATTGTTACAAAAATAATAATAAAATTATAGTAAAAATATTATTATTATTAATAAAAATAATAATAATATATAAAAATATATTTTACAAAGCCACTGCTGATAGAAAAACATATGTACAGAACAACAACAATAATAATAATAATATTAACAATAGTCATATTACGATTGTCATATGTCTCTCCCTTGTTGGCATCCATTTTAGACGTCTCAGGCAACTCTGGACGCCCGTAGGGATTGAAAGACCCCTGTGCAAATGTGCCACGTGGTGCTGTACGTGCAAGACCCTGCAAAAGAGAGAGAAAGATGACTTAGTTGAAATGGCGATCTAATATTAAAAGACCTAGACATAGTGAGGCACAGGGACTGACAGAGAGACCCACCAACACACACACATGCACCCACAGTAACTGACACACATTCCCTCTCTTCCAGCTTCATTCCCCCTCCCACTCCCTTTCCCTCTCCCTCACTCCCAGTAACGCCATCTCTCTCACACTCCCTCTGCCACCCTCTCTGTGTCTCCTAGTCTCACCATATCTCTGTCTCTTTCTCTACACCAGCATTGCTCTCAGTGCAGCTTTGCTCAGGCTGTGTTTGTATTTCCTGGGCTTCCTCTTCTTGTTGGGGCGTCGGAGGCGTTGCCGGGGGGGTGGGGGGGTCATGGGGGGCGCTGTTGATCGGGCGAGGGGGGAAGCTGTCACTGAAAGAGAAAGACAGAAAGAGAAAGATATGCATAAATGATGACTGATATAAACAGGTAAACACACACAGAATGATAAAGACATAGACAGAGAGGGAGACAGGAAAATAAGTATACAGGTTGACAGACACAGACAGAGAGAGAGAGAGAAATAGGCAGACACTGACAGATGGAAAAACAGAGAGAACAGAGTCAGACAGAAAAGTAGAGAGACAGACTCATGCAAGACATGGGGGTGGGGGGTTACCTGGCTTTTGGGTTGTAGGTTGGTGGATCTGTGGTTGTTGCTGTTGTTGCAGATTATGTTGCTGTTTCTCTGTGTGCTGTGGGTGGTGACTCTGGTTGTGGTGCTGTTGCTCTGTGTGCTGTGGGTGGTGACTCTGGTTGTGGTGCTGTTGCTGCATCTCTGTGTGCTGTGGGTGGTGACTCTGGTTGTGTCGCTGTTGCAATGTCTCTGTTTGATGTTGCTGTGTCTCTGTGTGCTCTGCATGGCGGCTCTGGTTGTGGTGCTGTTGCTGATGTTCCAGATTATGTTGTTGTTTCTCTGTGTGATATTGCTGTAGGTGGTGGCTTTGGTTGTATGACTGTTGCTGTGTCTCTGTGTGATATTGCTGTTGCTCTGTGTTCTGTGGGTGGTGGCTCTGGTTGTGGTGCTTTTGCTGTGTCTCTGTGTGCTGTGGGTGGTGAGTCTGGTTGTGGTGCTGTTGCTGTGTCTCTGTGTTCTGTGGGTGGTGGCTCTGGTTGTGGTGATGTTGCTGTGTCTCTGTGTGCTGTGGGTGGTGGGTCTGGTTGTGGTGCTGTTGCTGTGTCTCTGTGTGTTGTGGGTGGTGACTCTGGTTGTTGTGGTGCTGTTGCTGTGTCTCTGTGTGCTGTGGGTGGTGACTCTGGTTGTGGTGCTGTTGCTGATGTTGCATATTATGTTGCTGTTGCTCTTCTGCTAACTGTGCTTGTTGCTGTACATGAAGTTGCTGTTTCTCTTGTGTCGACTGCGCTGGGTGAATCCGCCCTTGTTGCTGTTGGTTGTGTAGCTTCAGGTTGTGTTGCTGTTGCAGTTGCTGTTTGCAGTTGTGCTCCTCCTCGTGTTGCTGTTTACATTTCTCCTCCTGCTGTTTCAGTTGCTGTTTTTGTTTCTGCTCCTCTTCCTCCTGTGTCTGTCTGTGCTGTTGTTGAGAGTAGGGGTCCCCAGGGGTCTCTTTCGGGGGCTCCCGTGGGGGGACCCTGGGGTGGGCGGTGAGGGAAGTGATGGGCTCGCATCGACAGGCCGTGTGGTCCTCCACCACCACCACGGCCTTATTGTAGCGTGTGCGCCTGTTCACGTACTCAATCTTCATCACCTGAGCACACAGGGGAACAGAGCATTTACTGAACTGAACATACACATACACACAGAGTGCTTACTGCACTGAACATACACACGGAGCGCTTACTGCGCTGAACACACACACACACAGTGCTTACTGCACTGAATATATACACAGAGCACTTACTGCACTGAATATACACATAGAGCGCTTACTGCACTGAACATACACACACACACACACACAGAGTACTTACTACACTGAACATGCACACAGAGCGCTTACTGCACTGAACATACACACAGAGTGCTTACTGCACTGAAGATACACACAGAGCACACATATACATGATACCCTTTCACTCAAACACACACTGTGACTGACCTGTAGGTGGCGTGTGAGGGTGGCAGTAGGCAGGCACTGCTGGGACCGGGAGGTGCAGCAGCCGGAGCAGCGTTGTACCTCCACACAAGGTGGCCACACCAGGAAATGGGCGTGGCTGCGGTCCACCATGCCCCGTGTGACAGAGAGCACCTCCGTCCGCACCTTACACTGCGCCTGCACTGCAGGTTGGGGCTCTAAGTCTGAGAGAGAGTGAGGGGGTTGAGAGAATGAGAGAGAGTTAAAGAAGGTTTCAGGGAGAGAGTGAAATGAAGGAGAGAGAGAGAGAGAAGGGGCTTAGAGAGAGAGGAAAAGTATTGGGTGAGCAAGAGAGGAGGAGGGAGAAAAAGAGGGATGGAGAGACTCACCTAGACTCCGAGGCAGGCGGCTGAAAGAGTTGTTGGATAGGCTGTCTGTGTCCTCCTCTGAGAGTGTAAGAAAGAGAGACAGAGATGAGATACAATGACTCCTGCAGCCAGGGTGTCACACTGCAGTCCTCTAGTCCAGATCAGTTTAGTCCAGGCAAATCCACATTAGTAATGTCCAGTCCTGCCAAAACTCCCAAAAGCCTCTTTAATTAAATGCCTCAATCACACTCTCTCTCCCTCCCTGTTTCCATAACTCTCTGCCCCTTCCCTGTTTCTTTTCTCGCCTCCTCTCTTTCTCTCTCTCACCCATTAATTTTGACATTCTAACCACAATCCCATACAGCCTCCCTCCCTCTCTCTTTTCCATCTCTCACTGTCTCACTGCACTCTCCCCCCTCGATCATTTGAGTCTCACGGAATAATGTATTACCATGTGTGGGTGAGTGTGACTGTGTGTGTGCGTGACTGTGTATGTATGTGTGTGTCAGTATGTGTGAGAGTGTGTTGGTGCATACACACACAAGTGTGTGTGTGTATGTCTGTGTGTAGGTGTGTGTCCCATTCCAAAAATTAAACATTGTTTCTGAATACAAAGGAAATTGTTGTAGAGGAACAATCAGTACTATTTTTAAACCGCTGATTTATGAAGTGAGCAGAACAGTGAGTGCGTGTGTGAGTGCGTATGAGTGTGTATGTGTGTATGTGAGAGAGAATGTGTGTTTGTGTGTGTGTGAGAGACTGTGTGTGCGTGATGGAAAATGTGTGTGTGTGCGTGTGTGTGTGTGTGTGTGTGTGTGTGTGAGAGAGAGAGAGACTATGTGCCTCTGGACTCCAGGGCTCAATTGAAGCAGACAATATGTTCCTATTGTGCGAGTGAGGGTGTGGTGCAGCAGTATATACAGTCTGCAGAACAATGCTGTGACCTTGTCTGGGGCTGTAGCCTTGAGCTCAGAGCCAGGCTGGGAGGACTGGACTGGGCAGACTGGGAGGACTGGACTGGGTAGTGTGTAAGTGTGTCTCAGTGTGTCAATACAGTCAGGGAAAAAAGTATTTGATCCCCTGCTGATTTTGTACGTTTGCCCACTGACAAAGAAATGATCAGTCTATAATTGTAATGGTAGGTGTATTTTAACAGTGAGAGACAGAATAACAACAAAAAAATCCAGAAAAACGCATTTCAAAAAAGTTATAAATTGATTTGCATGTTAATGAGGGAAATAAGTATTTGATCCCCTATCAATCAGCAAGATTTCTGGCTCCCAGGTGTCTTTTATACAGGTAACGAGCTGAGATTATGAGCACTCTCTTAAAGGGAGAGCTCCTAATCTCAGCTCGTTACCTGTATAAAAGACACCTGTCCACAGAAGCAATCAATCAATCAGATTCCAAACTCTCCACCATGGCCAAAGAGCAAAGAGCTGTCCAAGGATGTCAGGGACAAGATTGTAGACCTACACAAGGCTGGAATGGGCTACAAGACCATCGCCAAGCAGCTTGGTGAGAAGGTGACAACAGTTGGTGCGATTATTCACAAATGGAAGAAACACAAAATAACTGTCAGTCTCCCTCGGTCTGGGGCTCCATGCAAGGTCTCACCTCGTGGAGTTTCAATGATCATGAGAACGGTGAGGAATCAGCCCAGAACTACAGGGGAGGATCTTGTTAATGATCTCAAGGCAGCTGGGACCATAGTCACCAAGAAAACAATTGGTAACACACTACGCCATGAAGGACTGAAATCCTGCAGTGCCCGCAAGGTTCCCCTGCTCAAGAAAGCACATGTACAGGCCCGTCTGAAGTTTGCCAATGAACATCTGAATGATTCAGAGGAGAACTGGGTGAAAGTGTTGTGGTCAGATGAGACCAAAATCGAGCTCTTTGGCATCAACCCAACTCGCCGTGTTTGGAGGAGGGGGAATGCTGCCTATGACCCCAAGAACACCATCCCCACCGCATCAAAGGGACGATGAACGGGGCCATGTACCTTCAAATCTTGGGTGAGAACCTCCTTTCCTCAGCCAGGGCATTGAAAATGGGTCGTGGATGGGTATTCCAGCATGACAATGACCCAAAACACACAGCCAAGGCAACAAAGGAGTGGCTCAAGAAGAAGCACATTAAGGTCCTGGAGTGGCCTAGCCAGTCTCCAGACCTTAATCCCATAGAAAATCTGTAGAGGGAGCTGAAGGTTCGAGTTGCCAAACGTCAGCCTCGAAACCTTAATGACTTGGAGAGGATCTGCAAAGAGGAGTGGGACAAAATCCCTCCTGAGATGTGTGCAACCTGGTGGCCAACTACAAGAAACGTCTGACCTCTGTGATTGCCAACAAGGGTTTTGCCACCAAGTACTAAGTCGAAGGGGTCAAATACTTATTTCACTCATTAACATGCGTTTTTCTGGATTTTTTTGTTGTTATTCTGTCTCTCACTGTTAAAATACACCTACCATTAAAATTATAGACTGATAATTTCTTTGTCAGTGGGCAAACGTACAAAATCAGCAGGGGATCAAATACTTTTTTCCCTCACTGTAGGTGCGTTTACACTGCCATTTCTGATGCTTGACCGGCTCAAGTTCCGGCATGTACTGCGGTGGCAGACAAACACCCTTCGCATCAATGGAGCAGATAAGAGAACACTTCCCTACTTCCCTTATTATAAATAAAATATTGTTTAAATTAACATTAAATGGCTTGTTATTTGATGTAAGCAAAAATATATAATATAAACAATATTCAAGTGCGTTGGTTTTACTTCTTAGAATAATTCATAATGAGATAAAGCGACAGTTTTTTATATAGCTCTGTGTTGTAAAGGACTAAATTAATATATGCATAGAATGAAGCCTGGACTTGCTAGTGTGCATGCGAAGACCCCTGTGGTAGCTGAAAGTTTATCCTGATCAAATGGCAGTGTAGACATGACACTACTAATCCTGTGTAAGCATGTCAGTGTGTGTCATTGTATCTCATTGCATCTTAATGAGTGTGTCAGTGCCCCAGTGTGTCAGTACAGATTTACCTACGGAGTCAGTCAGCAGGAGGCGCTGCAAGTCCTCTATGGAACCGATTGAGCTGCTCCTCACCAGCTGCACCAGGGACAGGGGCAGAGGCTCCCCCTGAGAGAGAGAGAGAGAGAGAGAGAGATGTTAAATGCATAACTTGTGTATTTATTGTTCCCATGGCCTGATCCTGAACACTGGGCCTGTCTGTCTGTTACTGAAAAGCTTCTAAGCAACGAGTCTCCTGTAGGTGGACTTCCTGTCAGCCACCATATCAATCGCAGCTCGTGATGCAAGAGGTACAGGAAACCCCTCCTCGTCACCACAACAACGACAAACAACCCCTTTGACAACAAAAGCATCAATACAGGAACTGACTCCTCTCCAAACCACAGCCTGACTCTCTCTCCAGACTGGAGCTAGTGCTGTATGGACTATAGTATAGTATAGTATAGTATAGTATCGCCCTGGATAAGGGCATGTCCTAATAAATAAATAATAATAATAATAATAATAATAATAATAGTAGTAGTATAGGGGCAAAGACTGGAGCCACACAGCACTGACTCCAGTCTGGGCCCCTATACTATACTATACTATACTATACTATACTATACTATACTATACTATAGTACACACAGCACTGGCTCCAGTCTGGCCCATATACTATACTATACTACAGTCCAGACTGCACTGTGGGGACTAAAGTAATATATAAATTACAAGCAGTACTCCCCCTGGCAGCTCCACTAACTCCCATGGGCCCCCTAGCCCCCCTCCACCCCACCCCTGAGACACAGTGCCTGTACTTGTTCAGGATTTATATGCCGCACACCCCCCCCTTCCTTATGCTGATAACCAGACTGTATGTGACACCTGTTGCTATAATTTAACAAGATCCCTCTGTTCCCCCAGGATTCCCATAAACTGAACAGAGATAGAACAGCCACGATAAAGAGGTAAGATGCTCAGACCACACACAGGTACACTCTGTCTGTTTTTCTTTTTCTTTTTCTTTTCTTCTTCCTTTTCAGTCAGCATATCAGTCAGTCAGTGTATCAGTCAGTGACACACACCCATCCACTCTCACACTCAAGCACCCCCCACCCCCGGACTCTCTCTCTCCCTCTCTGTCAATCTCTCCCTCTCCCCTCCTCCCTCTCTACCCTGTGTCCTTTGCTGGGGGCTGCATGCAGCACAGAACTCAGGAATGTCAAGTGCATGAGATTGAGGGGAGAGAGGTGAGCTGTAATGACAGATAATTACCACTCTGTCTGAGAGCACATGCATTCCACGGCCTACCAGCCTGCCAGCACCCCCCCTTCCCAACCCTTCCCCTAGTAATTCCACTCTGAGCTCTTAATTAGTTAATTGGGAACCATTATGTGCTCATTTGGTCTAATTCACTCAACTCCCTGTAAATATGTGTGTGTGTCCATGTGCATGAATGTGAATGTGAGTGTGTTTGAGTGTGCAAGTGTGTGTATGTTTTCCTAAGCACTATTTGTGTTTGATTTTCAGGGCCAAGACCAAGCCAGCACTGTGTGGAGTATAGTATAGTATTGTTTAGTATAGGGGACAAACTGGAGTCAGTGCTAAAATAATAATATTAAAATGTATTATATTGATATGTTACACTAGAGTACTTGGTTGGATAGACAGAGTAAAAAAGTTTATTTGGATTCCAAGTGAACAGGGGAGTCTGAATAGGAGGAGAGGAGGAGGTTTCTCACAGGCCTTTGAGCAATGTCTTACAGCTTGATCTGGCAATTATCCAGTGCAGTAAAAGAGTCAGGGAGAGAGATGAGAGACGAGAGGGAGAAGGAGTTAGTGGTCTCTGTGCCGTCACTCTCCCACAGACATGTAGTGCCAGGTGGATTAAATATAGGGGAAACCAGGTAGGTAATCCCCCATCTATCTCAGTCCAACAGGGAGCGTCATCTTTTACTTTCCTTTGCTTTTACCATCACCCTCCTCTCCTTTCTGACCACTGTCAGTGTCATGCAATTTCTCATTCTCACTCACTCACTCCACAGAATCCAGTTTATTGAGTCTGCAGTTTTCAGTTGCATTCCAGTCAGTAACCCTAAAGATGACAAGCCCAGTCAGTGACTCTGCAGCAGTCCAGTCCAGTCCAGTCACTGACTCTGCACCAGTCCAGTCAAGTCCAGACTCTCAAGTGACTCTCCAACAGCAATACAGTCAGTAGAGTCCAGTTATAATTAGTAAGTAAGTCAGTTGCTTAAGATAAAAACATGTATTATTATTATTATTATTAATAATAATAATAATTATAATAGTAGTAGTAGTAGTAGTAGTAGTAGTAGTAGTAGATCCCAACAGCAGATACAGTGTAACATAATGGAATTCTCTTATAGGGAACCAGTCCAAAGAATACATTGAACTGTGGTCAGTGACAGTAGACAGCACAGGTGTGGTCAGTCTGCCAGTCAGTAAGGACCTATTAACTTTCGATGGGTGTCTGGAGCCTGCTGTTTGTATGGTCAGCGTCTGGGGACAAAATCCTCTACAAACCCCGCCAGAATCCCCTATAAACAAACATACACATACTGACTGCAACCAGGGTCGGACCAACGTCTTTGGAATTTGTCCCAGATTACTGTATTCCTGTATTACAGATTCTGCAGCAACTCCGTTATATAAGAAGGCCTGAGAGAAGGGATAAAGAGTGTGTGTGTGTGTGTGTGTGTGTGTGTGTGTGTGTCAAGGGAGGAGAATAGGCGTCAGGATACTTGACAGCGCGCCGTCTCCCCATTAAACGTGGAGTGTGTTTGAGCACGTTGTTATTGTTACACAGTCTGTTGGCTCGTGTGTGCAGTACGCGGGGGGGTTCGGGACGCGACACGAGAGCTGCCGCAGTTAGCACACTGGTGGCAATTAGCACCGGAATTATGCTGTCAGCAGCACAGTGAAATATAGCCCAAGAGGTTTGTACATTCCGTAACAATACTATACCACACAATAGTGGTAGCTTGCAGATGTTTTATATATATATATATATATATATATATATATATTCTATTCTAAGTACCGTAGGATTATTCTAGCGATTTGCACCTGGCGCTCTCTCAGTCTGACAGACATACGTGCATACCTATTAGGATAACTTACACAATTTATTCAGTTGATGGTAGATAGGTGGATGTTTTGCATCAACTCGAAGGGATTCTGCCTGTATCTGCAATTCTACCTGAAATCCAGAACTCTAATGCCAGTAGGATTTATATGTATATGTGTGTGTGTGTGTGTGTGTGTGTGTGTGTGAGAGAGTGCTCGTCTATGTATTTCTTCCAAGGCCCACACACACCCATTACCATGTGCCGAGGGGCAGAGCTGAAAGGGGTGGAAGAGAGAAAGGTAGACGGACAAGAAAGTGGCAGAAAATATCGGGGTAGGAAAATAAGCCAGCTGGAAGAAAATTCCACTTTGGCAGAGGAACACTGGATAAGAAATACATTTAAAAAATACTGAATGGTGGACAAAGAAAGAGAAGAGAATGAGAACAAATCGCGAGAAACGGACAGAAAGACGGACACGCTTCAGAAACACACGCACAGCCAGCCACATGTTCACACAGAGAAGAGGGACAGAACCCGTGCCTCACCTCGGCGCTGACGAGCAGCAGGCGCACCGCCACCGCCACTAGCAGAGCCCAAGAGCGCATGGTGCCGCGCAGCTTCCAGACCCCGGCGGTAGGCTGAGCATCAGAGAGCCGCCGCACTGAGCTCAGCACTGCGCCCGGGGGACAGCGGCGGTCAGAGGGGCGCCACAGGACGGAGCAGGAGGAGTCGTGAGAGTAGTGGATCGGGGTCGGGTCCGCAGCAGTCTCCCAGGATTTATCCGCAAACTGTTCGCACTCGGTTGTGATCTCAGTTCCAGGGGGTTATTTCACAAAACACCGTGGGTCCAGGCAGACGGGAGTTCCCGAGATCCCAGTGAGACGCCACAGTCTATCTAAAGCCCATTGTAGTAGAAACCACAGATAAATAAGTCCCGTTCTTACAAGAGGTTTATTCTCAGGTAGCGCCCCAAAAATGTTAAATTAAATACAGGGGGGTGGGGGGGACTCCCCAAAGATTTAAACTTCACACAAAGAAAAGGTCACAAACACTTTTCGGTTAGGAGGACGATGACATATTCCCGTTGCAGAGTCTGTGCGTGTGATAGACTTATCCCATTCAAAGTCTAGTAATAGAATATTTTTGTGTGTATATATGTATACAAAATAAATAATATTCCTTTAGGTGCGCTGGAAGATTCCAAGTGAAGAAACTCCTATTAAGAAAATGTTTAATGATTATATGATCAGAAAGTATGCTATCCAGTTACGCTTTTTTCAATGGATAAAATAGCTTCCCCGGTATCTTCGACGATGATGTTCAATGTTCCGTAGTATGTCTTTGCTGGAGAAGTCATTTATTTATAATAATAATAATAATAATAATAATAATAATAATAATAACTAACAAATACGTCGTTATGAGCGTGGCAAGAACAACGAGACCCCCCTTGGAAAGTCTTATAAATGCACCAACTAAGGACACAGAACACAACTGAAGAAAACGAATAAATAACTACCTTAAAAATAATAAAATATATAAATTCATACGTTCTTAATCGAATGACCCGTTAGTACAACTGTATGGCTCTAAGCTAACGGCGCTCTCCCCAGTTCAACGTATTGAGAATTGTCTATTAAGAGTCCTGTCCTGCCGCCCTAATACAGTGCGACGCTACTGGCCAATACTGCAGCAAAAGTCGCCTTCAAACTTCCTTGAATCTGATCGGTTGTATCCCAGGTTGTCAGCGCCGCACGGCAGGGTGGCTTTGAAAACACGGACTGGTGCAGTGTGTTGTTTTGCTCTGGGAACTCGCCTGTGTTTCTATTATCCGCCTACACGCCCCCTTTGAGGGATGGTCGTGTTGCCCTTATATGTGAATAAGGGGGTGGGAGTTTAAAGAAGAGCAGCCGGGAGGAGGGGTAAGGGGGGAGATTGGTTAGCTAAGACGCAATCGTGAGTCCGTAACTATGCTTAAGCAGTGCGCTTAAAGGCGAAGTTTGCTGAAGTAGAGTGAGTCGCGTCGGCCTGCTTAGAATAGAGCTAATAAGAATGTCGGTGGCTGAGGTGCAAAACCAAAAGCAAAACACACAAACAAAAATAAATAAAAACAAACTTCCGTGGAGACACGTCATGTTTGAGACCCTTGCTCATAAATACACAGGACGTCTGTTGATCTTAATTGTATTGTGCACTGATTTTATTTGACTGTATGATGTCATGCTTTTGAAAAATTGTACTACTTATAAAACTATGCTACATTAAGAAGGAGAAGAAGAAGAAATCATAAATATTCCATCTTAGGCCGAGTTTCCTGGCCTGGTTTCACATGGAGAATAGGCAGGATCTCCTGCCACTGTCAAACAAGGGGGCATTGGGGGCAGCACACACATACACACACACTTGACTACAAGGCAATCTAGAGTAGCCAGTCACCCACCTCCTCAAATGTCTTTGGAGAGGTGGGAGAGATGGGAACCCTACAGAGAGAACCCAGGCAGACCCATGGGGTAGAGCATGCCCACTCCACACAGGCAGACACACCCAAGAAACCCTAGAATTGAACCCGGGTGCCCAAGAGCTAGGAGGCACCAGTCCAGCACCAAACACTGTGCCACCAACACAAGTGCATCTGGGGTAAAAATTATAGCTTTTGCTATGAGGCTCTAATCTGTGTGTCAATCTCCTTGTTTTGTTTTGAAAGAGAGAGGATTTTAACACAAAATTTTCTTCATTATCACCGCAAAATGGGATGAACTTGACTGTGCATGTGTGTTTGTTTGTGTGTTTGGGTGTGACTGGGTGGATGAGTATGTTCATGTTTGGATGTGACTGTGTGGATGTGTTGTATATGTATCTGTGAGATTGTGTGTGTGCGTAGGTTTGTGTGTGTCTGTGTGTGTGTAGGTGTGTATGAGTGTGTGTGTAAATGTATCATTGATTTATAACTTTCCGAAGCACAAGACTCAAACCACACTAATTAATTAACACTCTGCCTCTCCTCCACCCCCTCTTTAGAAACCACATGAAGGAGTGAAGCAAGGGATGAGGAGGAGAGATGGAGGGGGGTTGCAAAGTGCTCACAGAAGTACTGCTCTGGACACAGCTGTGGAGAGATGGATACTAAGACTAATACTCAGACAAAGACAGTACAGAGAAGTATAGACAGAAAGAAGTGAAAATTAAGAGAATGAAGGATAGTTAGAAAGACACAACCGTGCAAGCTGGATATATATATATATATATATATATATATATATATACACTCACCTAAAGGATTATTAGGAACACCTGTTCAATTTCTCATTAATGCAATTATCTAACCAACCAATCACATGGTAGTTGCTTCAATGCATTTAGGGGTGTGGTCCTGGTCAAGACAATCTCCTGAACTCCAAACTGAACGTCTGGATGGGAAAGAAAGGTGATTTAAGCAATTTTGAGCGTGGCATGGTTGTTGGTGCCAGGTCTGAGTATTTCACAATCTGCTCAGTTACTGGGATTTTCACGCACAACCATTTCTAGGGTTTACAAAGAATGGTGTGAAAAGGGAAAAACATCCAGTATGCGGCAGTCCTGTGGGCGAAAATGCCTTGTTGATGCTAGAGGTCAGAGGAGAATGGGCCGACTGATTCAAGCTGATAGAAGAGCAACTTTGACTGAAATAACCACTCGTTACAACCGAGGTATGCAGCAAAGCATTTGTGAAGCCACAACACGTACAACCTTGAGGCGGATGGGCTACAACAGCAGAAGACCCCACCGGGTACCACTCATCTCCACTACAAATAGGAAAAAGAGGCTACAATTTGCACAAGCTCACCAAAATTGGACAGTTGAAGACTGGAAAAATGTTGCCTGGTCTGATGAGTCTCGATTTCTGTTGAGACATTCAGATGGTAGAGTCAGAATTTGGCATAAACAGAATGAGAACATGGATCCATCATGCCTTGTTACCACTGTGCAGGCTGGTGGTGGTGGTGTAATGGTGTGGGGGATGTTTTCTTGGCACACTTTAGGCCCCTTAGTGCCAATTGGGCATCGTTTAAATGCCACGGCCTACCTGAGCATTGTTTCTGACCATGTCCATCCCTTTATGACCACCATGTACCCATCCTCTGATGGCTACTTCCAGCAGGATAATGCACCATGTCACAAAGGTCGAATCATTTCAAATTGGTTTCTTGAACATGACAATGAGTTCACTGTACTAAACTGGCCCCCACAGTCACCAGATCTCAACCCAATAGAGCATCTTTGGGATGTGGTGGAACGGGAGCTTCGTGCCCTGGATGTGCATCCCACAAATCTCCATCAACTGCAAGATGCTATCCTATCAATATGGGCCAACATTTCTAAAGAATGCTTTCAGCACCTTGTTGAATCAATGCCACGTAGAACTAAGGCAGTTCTGAAGGCGAAAGGGGGTCAAACACAGTATTAGTATGGTGTTCCTAATAATCCTTTAGGTGAGTGTATATATAAGTTGGTGAGAAACAACATCAATAACTTGTACCAAGCAGGAGCAAGAGAAACAGTGAAAGAAATGGGGAAGGAGGGAAATGAGAGAGAGAGAGAGAGAGAGAGAGAGTTTCATGGTTAAACCACACTGATTATACGGTAAGTCCCGAGAAGTAAAAACCGTTGGAACAGAACTAAAACGTTATTATTATGGTTTTATTTATTTGCTTTATTTTTACCGTAATCCTTTCAAGGTTAATTATCCATATTATTATTATTATAACAATTACATTATTATTATTATTATTATTATTATTATTATTATTATTATTAATAATAATAATAATAATAATAATAATAATAATGTAATTGTTTTGTTTTTGCTGTACATAAAATATGAGATCCGACCTGGCCTAGTGGACTATTATTGTCCAGCCTGTTGGGCGCTTAGCGGTGCGAAAGCCTGAGGCGTCTCCGCGTCGACAACTTCACACGGTGCAACATAAAAAAGCCGCCCCTCTCTTTTCATCTGGAGCGGAGAGAGAGAACCACAGATGCGAAAAAATCAAGCAAGCAAGCAAGCAAGCAAGCCGTAACACCCCTAATGAAGGGAATTTCCCAGACTGACACAACCGCGTTGGATCAAAGACTAGGCTGTAATATTTCTTTCAATAGAGGGACACCTGCTCTACAGCTCAGCTGCACTCGTGTGTCTAGTGTGTAAGTAGCCGAGTACATCTGAAAGACATAAATAATAATACGCACACCACAATAATGAAAACCCATGATCTACCTTCAAAGTCTGTGCAGGCTGCAGTAACATTCACGCTTATCCTAAGTTTGCCCGTACAACTCAACTCTTCATGCCAGTGCGCTCTTCTTTCTTTACACAGAACGACTTCAGCCACAGGATACAAACGTAATACATACCCATCTATCTCAGCACTCTCTGTTTTAACTGTAATATTAGCTGGACGGTTTGCTAGTATTCGTTAGGAGGGATTAGTGTTAAATTAACAATAAAAGCTGTCGGCCATTATCTGTGTCTCACAATTCCGAGCGCTCCCAGGAGGTCCAGGAAAAGCAATGATAAAAATAACTAAATGTGGTATACCGTGAAGCAGCAGCCCTTCAGACTCGATCGCTTGAAAATGTTTGATATTGTGGGATTTTTTTTTACTTACGTCTATGACTGATTGATACAATCTGATTGATTAATTGGATCCACCAAGGTTATAAGGGATACACGCATACGTATGAATTGACTTACAGTACCGTTTTAGTTCATTCCCTAGTCGTATTGTGGGCAGTTGACTGTTGCCATCTGTCACAGTGGTCCTATAGTGCAATCTGGAGTAGCCAGTCATCCTAAACAGCCTTTCTGTGGGCTGTGTGATGAAGCTGGAGACCCCAGAGAAAACCCAGGTGACCCAAGGGCTGAAATCTAAACTGTGGTCCAGTAACTATTATTATTATGTATATTTCTATTATTATTTCTAGCTATACAATTTAAACTAAATAAAGTTTCCAGTTTTGACACAGACCAACACCCTACGCCCCCGACCACCACCACCATACACACACCTCAGAGGAGTTAGCATTGACTAGGTTTGTGTTGTGGCCTCCAGTGTTCCCCTCATCCCAGAGAGAGCTGGGTTGTCTCTGGAGGAAGTGGAAATTTAGCCCAGTGGCTGTACATCAATATTTGCCTGGAAACTTTAGTGTGGAGTTGCAGGTGTGGTATTTTTAAGCAGGCGCAGCAGTGAGAGGGGCAGACACTGCGCAAATACATTCACATGGAAACTTTTTTTTGTTTGTTTGTTGTTTTTTTTCCATCTTTCTCCCTCCGTGACTCTCGGTGTGTATCTCTGTGCATGTGTCTCTATATGTGTGTCTCTGTGTATGCGTGTGTCTCTCTGTGTTTGTATTTCTATGTGTGTGTGTCTCTGTGTCTGCGTGTCTGTGTGTGTGTCTGTCTGCATGTTTCTCTCTTTGTGTGTGTCTGTCTGTGTGTGTCTCTATGTCTGTCTTTGTTTGCGTGTCTTTCTGTATGTGTGTCTCTGTCTGCATGTGTCTCTGTGTGTGTGTCATTCCTGTCTGTATACGTCTCTCTTTATGTAAGTGTGTGTCTGTCTCTCTCTCTCTTTCTCTCTCTCTGTCCCTCTGTGTCTCTCTCTCAGTGGGTCAGATCTGTGGTCACTGCAGAAAGACCACAGTTCTCAGGGCCTCTTATCTCACTGTGTCAAGGTCATTGCTGGCAGGCTGGCTGGCTGGTTTGCCCACACCCCCTAAAGCAGGCTGCTCTTGACCCGGTTCGACCCAATCTATACTTAACTTAAAACCCCTACTGTTAAAAATAATTAAAAGGCTCTGATTTAGGAAATTATTAGTTCAATTAAGGGTTTAATTAAGTAATTGAGCGCTGAGTTGGAACAAAAACCAGCAGGGTAGGTGGTACTCCAGGATAGGTTTGAGAACCACTGGTCTAATCTAAACCTCAAAACTGGCATAATGACGCAGCCCTCATATACATGCAAATTTGACCAAACTGAGTTCTAATTAGGGATTAGAGAGAGGAAGGTAGGAATAGTGAGATGAAGGTAGGATACGTCTTAATCTGGAGGAGGGTGGCAGACTCTAGTCCTGATCACTGAAGATATACGTTAATCACTCAACAATGTTGTCCTCCACAGAACATTTCAATTGTCAGTGTAAAATCATCCAATTAAAAAGCAGAGAGCTAGGCTGGAAGGAAAAATCTAAGAGACCCATGGCCCTCCTGGATTGAAGTTTGACAGCCCAGCTTTTGAACAATGTCCTGTTAATATATAATATATATATATATATATATATATATATATATATATATATATATATATATATATATATATATATATATAATCTTTGACCAAGGATTAGAGTGGTGAGTGATCTACAATTTACTAAAGGTAATACAGTGCAATATTTAAAATTAAGAAGTTAAATAAATAATAAATAGCATCAGGAAATCAGTTCTTAATCATGGCTTCCACTCTTGACAGAGCCTTTCAGTGGCTCTTCTAATATGAGGAAGCCAGGAGAGATGTTGTGAATAGAGGCCGACCCCATTGGGAGTAATAGACGTCTCGAGCTCAAAAACAGGAAGTGCTGTCACAGGCTTTCCCTTCCTGGCCGGGCCACTCTGATCAAGTTCTGACTCTATATGGCCGTGCCTCGTTAGTGCTCTCCAATCATTGGAGACCAAAGGGTGGGGGGAGCATTGGAAAGGTCTACAGCCATGGTCCTGGAGAGCCACAGTACAGAACAGCAGGGTCTCCAGCCTTGTTCCAAAGAGCTATAGTACAGTACAGCAGGGTCTCCACCACTGATCCTGGAGAAACACAGTACAGTATAGCTGGGGCTTCAGCCCTGGTCCTGGAGAGCCAAAAAAAATCTTCATTTTTTTTTTTAATAACCCAACCAGTTACAGGGGCTAATTCAGTCAAGATCAAGATATTGTTTAAGATTGAAAGGAATTATTAAAACCTAATGGTATATACAAATATTATAAAATACAAATAACCTCTCACTATCCGTACTTCCTTTCTATAGTGGATGTTTATAAGCCAGTCTCCTCATCCTCCCATCCCTCTCTCTCTCTCTCTCTCTTTCCATTTTTCTCTTTCTGTTTTTTATCTGCTTCCTTCTCCCTCCTATAAGACATGTATATTTAGATATACATATACAAATGTCTGTGTGTGTGTGTGTGTGTGTGTGTGTGTGTGTGTGTATTTTTAACCTAGGGTGTCATGGCTTGCTTTGTTAGTATTGCCATTATTATTAATATTCCATGTGAACAGCTGCCCCCCCCTTCCTTTTCTCTCTCTATTCTTATACCCCCCCCCCCCCCGACACACACACACACATCCACACCACAGAGGACAGTGTCTCATGCTTCCTGTTGTGTTGACTCATGCGTCTTAATCAGAACAAACAATGTTGGACTCTACTGACTGTTTTTCCCCCTGCATTATATTTACTCCTAACGGTTATGACGGAAGTGCGTTCTACGCCCCTCAGTGTGTGGCCTAACTGGAGTGTTGCTAACATCAGCCTTTGCAACAACTTATGCCTTGTGCTGTGTTGCATTACTGTAATGGTTTGTGTTTTGCTGTGTTGTCTTACACAGTGCTGTGTGTTGGACTGTAATGTGGTGCGTTGCATTAGAATGTACTGTATTGTGTTGTGTTTTATTACAGGGTGCTGTGTTGTGGACTGTTGCACTCTACAGTCCAGAACTGCACAGCCCAGCCCAGCTCAGCTCAGCCAAGACCAATTCAGCGCAGCATTCACAAATACGATACGAAAAAAAAACACCCAAAGAAAGAAATTAACCTCAACTTCCTCATTTTTGAGGGGCTTTTGGTTTCCATTTCTACGAATGTGGTGGCTGCAGGGGACTCTCCGCAATCGTGAGTGTAGTGCTAAGTATCTTCCTTAGAGCTGGTCAGCAGTGAGCCCAGAACAACGCAGTCAGTTGTCAGTCATCCATTTCAATACATAAGAATCTCCACTGGTGGCAGTTCTCTCATTAGTGTGACCCCTTTGTTCCAGCCTGGTACTGGAGTCCCCCCCCCCCCCCCCCACTTCCCCTTTAGAAAGAGTGGACAGGTTGAGCAAGACCACATTCTAAATCGGGATGCAGGAGGGAGGCATCAAGAGATTTGCAGAAAAATACATAGGAAGAAATTGTGAATTAGTCCACAGAAGGGAGCATGCATAACCAACGTGTATGTGTATATATTTTTAATACATACACGTGCACACAGCTTCCTGCTGTCCCTATCTGCCTTTAAAGCTCTTTACCCATTCCTCCCCATTTTCCAGGTACACCTGCTGGCACTTTTAAGAGCCTCTTAGTAATGGAAAGCAGTTCATAGTAAATGTGAGCTGTGATTTTATCAGTAGCCAATCTAACTGACATACACACATTTATCCAGCAAAAACATTAAAGAAAATCCACTTAAATTCCAATAAAGATATTCAAAATAAGTGATTTTTGGGTCTCTATTAGCAGCACTCATGTGAAAAAGAAGAAACTCAAATGTAAAATGTAGCCTTTTTAAAACACGCTGTTGCGTAAGACCATTCAAGGGGAACTAATTGCTGCATTGCTTCTTGCATTTTCAAGGACACCAAGCGGCAGTTTAAAGAGCCTCTTTCTATTATTATAAGAAAGATTGTAAAATCCTTACAAAGTACAGTAAATACAATTAGTAAAAAATACAATAGGCTTCTATCCTAGTACGAATAAGCTAACAAGTGTAAACAAAATAGAGGTCTGTCCCTAGGGGTGGGGTAGGCATAGGGGAAGTTACAGTAACAGTTTAGAAGGAGCACGAGGGAGCAGAGTTTGATAAGAACGCGCTTAAGAGCAAGAGTGCTGAGCAGCCCAGGAGATTGGGCTGCTGTATTACAGGTACAGTCTGAACAAATGTGTTGAGCAGACGGCAGAAGGTGGTCAGGAAAGGAGTTGATCATGAATGTGAGTTTGGGAATCATGAGCTCCCATGATTGAACTGGGTAGTGGACATGGATGGAGGAAGCTAATAGCTGTTATAAAGGCAGATGGAGAGAGCAGAGATACACATGGAAAGCTACCCAGTCTTTACATAATGAACATATATTTTTTTATCATATGGCCATGACGTAAAATCACTAACCCCACCAGAAGCAAAATAAAAATGTGCCAGCTGGAAAATCCAGACTGCTTTCTGAAGATTATATCATGGTTGGGGGGAACCTGTAGGTGGCAATGTGGAGGCTCTAACTTGATTGAGATGCGCTTTCGACAAGGACCATGTCAAAATGGCTGAGCTCATGTCAGTGTCGAGTTTCTACAGGAGAACATGTGACTGAAACAGGGGGCAAATGACTCGGAAATACGCCAATTAAAAAAATATGTGCGTATCATTCTGAAGGAGAGAGGAAAATTCTTACAGCTGGTTTGTTCAAGCTTAATTTAGCAAAATGTTCCTGTGAAGTTTGTGTAGTAGCTCCTGTGCAGTCGGGCGTTGTACTATAACAGCTCTCTTCCTTATTAAATATGGTTAGAAACATAAACACACCTTCTAATATGTATACACCACGACCAGCCTTCATTGGATAGACTTGACCTGCGCACACAATATCCCATTGATTGATATTTACACTCATTGGCTGAAATACACAGTTTTGGACAGGAAGACGAACATAAAAGCTAACGCCTAGGAGACATTTGATCCTTATATGCTTTAGTTTTCAAGACGCCAAGGTAAATTACTCTATAAGTTAACTGTGATATAAGCCAACAAGGCCCTGTGCTCAGGGGGGACTGTCCCATGCCAACCCTTCCACAACCCTTCCACAACCCTTCCACACTGTCACACTGCTGCCTCGGAAAAAAGCGCTGAACTGAATCGTTCAAGCCTATATAAGGAGAAAAGTGAGATGCATGCATGTATGGTGGGCGTAAGACATGTTTTACCCAAATAGATGTTTTAATTCTAAATGGTATGTATAGGCTTATTAAATGACACTGGTATTTTTGTTAATGGCTGTATCATGGAATTTGTTTTTGTGTTCTTTGCTGTTTGTTTTCTGGAAATGGATATGAGTATTATAGTAAAGTTAGGTAATAAAGATGTATAATGTTTAGGATTGTGTGTGGGGGGGGGGTGTTGATGGAAGTGAAATACCAATACCAGTGAGTTCTGGAGTCACACACAATGGCACCTTTCCGTTTTCTGTGTGGAAGAAAACGAAAAATGGTTGTGTCAAACAGTGTGCAGACAGATGTTTGCATGTGTCCAAGGTCGAAGGTCCTGCTGCTGTCCTGGTTGATGGTTTCAGAGCTTCTCCTGCAACCAGGTTCAACTTTCTTTCTTTCTGCGGTTTGGCATGGAGGACTGTGTCCCCCCCTGTGTCCTTGCGTGTCTTGGCCCTGCTGGTCAGTAAATAACCAGATGTGAACTGATCATTTGTCTGTTTTAGGAGGAACTGAAATGGTTCCATGAATTAAATATCAACCTAGTATGTGTGTATTTGTATATTTATATATTTATATATATATATATATATATATATATATATAATTTACGTGTGTCTATACTGTATTTACTGTGTATATATATATGTGTGTGTGTGTGTGTGTGTGTGTATATATATATAACTGTCTAACTTTCTCAGCAGAAGCTTGTCAACAGTGTGAGAGGGACCATAAATCCTTCACACAGAGAGAGAGAGAGAGAGAGAGAGAGAGACTGACTGAGAAGGAGCGGTATTTAAGGAATGCAGTCTGTGTTCAGAGATCCAAGCCCAGCTGGGCTAGAGAAACAGAGAGAGAGAGAGAGAGAGAGAAGACCGGGGGGCAAGACAGAGGGAAGAGAGCCCAGACATTGCCAGTAAAAAAAAAAAAAGATCATAAATACCGCAATCTTCATCGCTTCGACCTGGGCCTCTCTTTTTTGCATTACTTTAATTAATCTTGCACATTGAAACAACAAAGAGCATAACCAAGAGCACCCCCAAACACTACAGTATCTGCTGTAGCTCACTTGACAATTGTATAAAAGTCTGAGTCGCTCAGTATTGAATTACTTCAGTTTTACATACAGCAGACTCTCTTCTCCATGAATTACCATATTGTTCTGCATTGTACTGTTTTATATTGGACTATATTGTACTGTTCTGTACGAAATGGTACTGTACTGTGCTGTATTAGACTATATTGTACTGGCCTTTTCACACACACTGGAAGGAGAGAGATACATAGAGGGGAAGAGGAAGAAAGAGGGGGAAAAGGGTAAAGGAAGAGTGGGAGAAAGAGAGAGAGAGCGAAAGAGAGGGGAGGATGGCGGGATTCCGCAGGTGTGCTCAGCCGAACATCCGAGTTGTGCTTGTTTAAACTGTGTGCTTTTTCCTGTTTGTCCTCTCTCTTCCTCTTCCGCTTCCTCTGTCTCCATCTCTCTCTCTCCCTCTCAGTCAGTCAGTCAGTCAGTCAGTCAGTCAGTCAGTCAGTGTGTCCAATAAGTCTGTGTGTTAGTCAGTCAATCTGTGTGAAAGTGATATGTATCTATAAACCTAGCAAACCTGGAATTGAATTGTACTACACACGCACACACACACAAATACTTTTTCACATGCAAAGACATGCACACACACATTCACACACTATAACATGCACTGACACACACATGCACACACACTCTCACATGGACAGACACACACACACACACACACACACACACACTCACACAACCAGAGACAGGGAGATCTTAGTGCTTCACCTGTGGATTTGCATTGCTGAAGGGAAATGCAGATGTTGCAACCCAGCAATTAAAGCACTGTGCCAGGCAGGCCCAGACAGCCCTGCCACAGCCTGACTGAGGGAGAGAGAGAGAAGAAGGGAGGGAGAGAATGAGAGGTGGGGGGGAATAGGGAGAGAGGGGGAGAAGGTAAGGGGAGCCCTGGCTGCACGCACACAAACCACACTGTGGTGCAGAGCAGCCTGGGGCGGCTTTACACTTGGAATCTTGAGCACATAACTGATTCTCCACCAGTGATTTCCTGTTACTTCTTCTGGCTCTTCTATTTCTATTTCTCTTACTGTTTATTTTTCCATTGATTTTATTCTGTTATCTCCTCCCCCTCTTGCTTCTTTGTGTGTCTGCATGTGTTCCTGTGTCTGTGCATGCTTTTGCTTTAATGTGTGTGTGTCTGTGTCAGCATCCCAGTGACCCACCAGTCAGCCTCTCTCTCTTATCCTCTCCCCATTACAGTACAGCACTGCAGGGTCACCAGCCCTGGTCCTGGAGAGACACAGTCCAGTACAGCAGGGTCTCCAGCCCTGGTCTAGGAAAGTTACAGTGCAGTACTCCCTGCCAAATCCATTTAAATTCATAAACCAGCATATCTTTGAATTTAGAACAACAGAGAGATAGCTACTAGCAGCTAGGAAAGCAGGTGACTGACTCCAAACAGCCCAACGTGACTGATCTTTACCAACCATTTACCTGTCTTGCCAACACAATTTTTATGGCTGTCTGTTCATTCCTCAGACGTCTGTATCCACAGTGACCTCACTATTTTTCCATGAGTAAAAGGCATAGGCGTAGGTTTAGGGGGTTTAAATTGTCCCCACCAATATTGTATACCCAGCTCCATAGGTGATGGGGTCCCCCTCCCAATATTGAGTGTCCCCCCGACACTCAATAAGAATATTGAACTCCACAACTCCACAACCACCGCCCCCAAATCCACAGAGGACTCAAAATGCACGTCCACCCCAATTCTGAAACAAAACCTACACCAGTGGTACAAGGAGTACTGTAAGGCCACGGCTCTTGTGAAGAGAGAGCTTGATTAAATACAAATATGTATTTTTCCCCTTTTTTTATTTGATAGGTTTTATAGATCTGATGACAACAGTACTATGTGTCTGTGTGTTCGTGTGAGCAAAGTGCCACCCATTGTCAATGCCAAGCTATTTCCAGAAGTAAAGAGGCACGTAATCTCTGTACTGCACTGGTGTTCTAGTTAGTGAGATTATTACAGTTGGGGTGGGGTGGTATGTACCATCTGTGGGAGTATCACTCTCCTTTACATCTCTCTGTGTATGAAAACCTCCCTAATATTCTGGCACTGGTTGATGACATTGCTGTTGTAGGGTGGCCAGTATGGTAAACTCCCCAAGTTTACTTCCATTCCGGGTCTTTATTATCCTTTTTCAAAAATCCATTGATTGATTAAGGTACTAGAACTTTCCTTGGACTTTGGCTATTGATTATGGATTAGGGATTGGACAGTTCGCTGATTGTGTTTACATTTAGCTATAGAGAGGAACCCTGTATATTTGTTTAGATAGGCTCAATAAAAAGTTTTGTATTTTGTTTGGATCACTTGTCTTGTGTAATAAAACTGAACCTATTTCCTCACATCTTGGTGTCGCTTAAACCATGCCTCAGAGCCCCGGCAGTGTGGACCTACCCCCAATACAATCAGCCATAACATTATGACCACCTGCCTAATATTGTGTAGGTCCCCCAAAACAGCCATGACCCGTCGAGCCATGGACTCCACTAGACCTCTGAAGGTATGCTGTGGAATCTGGCACCAAGGCGTTAGCAGCAGATCCTTTAAGTCCTGTAAGTTGCGAGGTGGGGCCTCCATGGATCGGACTTGTTTGTCCAGCACATCCCACAGATGCTCGATTGTATTGAGATCTGGGGAATTTGGAGGCCAAGTCAACACCTTGAACTCGTGATTCATCAGACCAGGCCACCTTCTTCCATTGCTCCATGGTCTAGTTCTGATGCTCACGTGCCCATTGTAGGTGCTTTCGGAAGTGGACAGGGGTCAGCATGGGCACCCTGACTGGTCTTCGGCTACGCAGCCCCTTACGCAACAAACTGCGATGCACTGTGTGTTCTAACATCTTTCTATCAGAACCAGCTCGTCTGTTGTATCAGACCACATGGGCCAGCCTTCGCTCCCCACGTGCATCAATGAGCCTTGGCCACCCATGACCCTGTCGCTGGTTCACCACTTTTCCTTCCTTGGACCACTTTTGATAGGTACTGACCACTGCAGACCGGGAACACCCCACAAAAGCTGCAGTTTTGGAGATGCTCTGACCCAGTCGTCTAGCCATCACAATTTGGCCCTTGTCAAAGTCGCTCAGATCCTTACTCTTGCCCATTTTTCCTGCTTCTAACACATCAACTTTGAGGACAAAATGTTCACTTGCTGCCTAATATATCCCACCCACTGACATATCATGATAACGAGATTATCAGTGTTATTCACTTCACCTGTCAGTGGTCATAATGTTATGGCTGATCGGTGTATATATACGGTATATATATAAAAAATCTTCTGCAGATGTGTTCAGATTGTATAATTTTAAGGCCACAGCAAAGTGACCACACTCGATTCAATCCCTTTCAAATCCATCATCAGTTGAATGTGTTCACTATAGCCAGGTTTTCCCTGTGTATGTCACAAGCCACATCTGGACAAAACAGTGTCCAAACAAACAAACAAAAGGGTTGAATATGTGAGTGAATATTTTTACCGTTATGTATTTTGAGTTAACCTGGGAATATCTGTACCTGGGGACGACTGCTCTGACCTCAGTCAACTGCTGACTGCTGACACAGGGGGGGACACAGTCCTCCACGACCAAACCGCAGATACACTAGGGCAACATTTTTTCTGTGTGGGTAATGCCACTCTGCATATCCCAGAATCCATTGACGGCCCAAGTAAAATGACGGCGGCTTATGTGAGAGTGTAGTTCACCCCAGATGTTTTTTCTGACTTTGATTTTGATCATTTTTGTTTGCAGGAATCTGAATATTTGAAGAAAGTAAAACCTTGTTTTTTTCAGTTTAGATTTCTGGTTGTGCCCTACTATGAAATATGGCTTCAAACTACCACCAGCACCACCACACACTAACACTTTCACACACTCAAGCACCCACACATTTGTTACAACCCCCCAACCCCAGCTTGTCCAGGTCCTTCTAGCACTTGCGGATGGCATGAAGAATGACATCAATGACTTGCCCATGTCGTTGATGGTTTCAGCTTCTGTTCTGCGTATTTAGTGTGCGTCCTGTTAAATGCAACCTCAGTCCAATAGGCCCTAATAAGGCTTTCTGTTAATAATTCAAATGGAAGCGGATGCCAATCTGGGAAGTGATGCATGCTGGGAGCTATTGTGTCTGCCTCCGCTCTCTCTCTCTGCTGGTGAGTTCTTGTTTGTTGTGTTTTTCCAGGTGTTTTCCTGGCGTTGTCAGTTCCTGATCTTGTTGAGGATGGAGGAGGGTTGGCAGGGGGGTTGTTGAATAATCATTATTCCCATCCGGAGCGACTTAGTTAACACTGTAATTGCTTTTCCAAAAGTGGTGGAAGTCTTCCATCCTCCTCCTCTTCCTCTTCCTTCTCCTCCTCCACCCCTGCTTGATATCCCTCTGGTCTCTTTCTTCCCCTCCATCTCTCTATCCCACCCATTCTCTCTCTCTCTCACCCCATTTTCTCTCTTTTCCCTCTCCTCTTTTCATCTGCCCCCCCATTCTCTCTATACCCTCACCTTCTCCCCTCTCACTCATCACCCTTTCTCTCTCCCCTTACTCTCTCCCTCCCCCCCTCATCTCTCTCCACCCCCCAAACCCTCTCTTACACTGATGTTTCTTCCAACAATAACAGGCTGAGCTTCTGTTTCCTCCAGAGGTGGCTATTGGAAACAATAGCAGCCCACACAGGAGCCCAGGCTTTGATACAGGCCCAGCCCAACCCAGCCCATTGCTCACACACAGACACAGAGAGAGAGAAAGACGCAGGGTCAGAGTGAGACAGAGAGAGACAGAGACACCGGGAGAAAGCAAGATGGTGAGAGAGAGGGACAGAAAGACACAGAGAGAGTCCCCCCCATGCTTGACAGAGACTTTTAACCACCTTTATTACTGTGTTTCACAATTGCTAAGACACATTTCTTGAAACCTTCACACTTTTTCTCAAAACTTTAAACACAAAACCAAATCTTCAAACTACATTCACAAAGCCCTTGACTCTACTGGCAAAATCAAACAATCGCCTCAAAACCATTTTATCTGTGCTCAAAATCAAACAATGCTTTCAGATCATACACACAGCCAGTCAATATATAAACACTACAGAGCATCCATTAGACACTACATCAAAAAATGGAGAACACAGTGTCCAGGGCATGTAGTTACAGAAAAAAATGTGTATTGTATATATCAGTGGCATAGCCACGGGTGTGCCAGGGTGTGCCTGTGCCACCCAAAGAGGGTGCAGAATGCATTTTTTGATATAGCATTATGCTGGGGTCACACTACACGATTTCTACAATCCCACCCGATTTTGTGAACAGTGGGCGGCTCACACTTAACGACTATTTTGCACCGAATTGATGTCTTTTGCGTCGTGAAGCAGCGCACACAGCCGAGCGCTTCAGTACAGGACGGACACTGACTGATCTGACATCTCTGTCGTGGATCTGCGTCACAGCCTGCAACCCCACATCCCACAGAAACACGCGTGATCCACACAGAGAGAAGGGCAACAAACACGGACGTGCACATGTACAGGACACGTTCGTGAAGTGCAGATATCCGCATTTCTCCAATGGGATCAGTGGATTTCTGCAGATCTGTGCAAAACTGCGGGAATCTGCGCAACAAGAGTACGACCACAAACTGCTGTTGCTGTCCGTGTGTGTGTCGGACAAACACACAAAGCGCAGAGAAAAGAAGATGAGTGTGAAGACATGGCCGTGAGAGCTGCACTGAGAGCTACAGCTGAGCACCACAGAGGCTCTATCCATCCCACAGCGCAGACCTGGTCAATTACAGATACTAATTGGTATCATATTATTTTCCCTGTATTAGAGTATTTTAAAATAACCTGCGCCGAAACAACCATTGGTATTTAAGTATTTTAATAAACCTTAATATTTTTTTAATCGTATTCTCCTGTCATGTTTATTCTTCTGTTCTTTTCTCTTCTTCAGTCAGCTCAGTTCTCATTGGTAGCTGATCACGTCACTCTCCACGATCCGTGCCGATCGAGTCGTAAATATTAAACATGTTTAATAAAGTCGTAGCGGCTCCGACTAGCTTACGATCAGATCGGAGGCAGCGACGCATCAGCCCGTCTCTCACTACACTTGCAGCGGCAGCGGAGATCTTGACGATCAGTGCCGATTTGTCGTGAGGGCCAAATCGGACTTAAATTCGTGTAGTGTGACCCCATCATTAGGCTATTATGGTCTAATTATAATAATAAAATAATAAAAGCCTATGTAAAGAATGATTGCACTGTGATGTTTAAAATAACAATAACAATCAAAGAATGGACTATTCTGTTGTAGAGAAAATTCGATGTGGCACACCAAGTTTTTCAGATACACACCCACAGTCTCTTTTCTGGCTACGCTACTGGTAAACACATTTTGCAATTTTAAAAAAAAGTATAGTAATCACAACTTAGTACAGTGAATATATTGTATACTGTAAGTACTGCAAATAATATAGTATCAAATGTCTGTATATTCAGCACTAAAAATACAGTAGTCCAACTGCAAAAGCCAAAGCCAAAGAACAAAGAAAACTCTAAATGAAAAGTACATTACAGTACACTGAAAAATGTTGTGCAACTGCAAAAACACAGTCAATGAGAGATTCATTCTGCCTCAGCATCACATCTTTGTGCTGGGTCCAGCCAGAGGACTTAATCTACATCACAGGCAATGTTGTCCCTTGCCAGGCAACAGGGGAAAAACCTTCTGGTGTGCCGCATCCAGCCCTGACAGCACTCCACACCTATGTCACCACAGGCCAATTCCATTGCCTGCAAGAGATTTTTCCTGGTATATGGGTTTCGGTCATAGACCTTCCACCGCCACGCAGAGAAAAACTGTTCTATTGGGTTGAGGAAAGGGCTGTATGGTGGAAGGCAAACATTTATGAATTGCTGGTTGATGCTGAACCACTCGCGTATCCAGACACCATGGTGAAAGCTGACATTGTCCCAAACCACGACATAGACAGAATGCACTGCCTGCTGATGATCCTGCTGCTCACGCTCAAACAAAACAGCCTGAAGACCACCCAGAAATGTAAGAAGATGTTCAGTGTTATATGGCCCTAGGGTTGCATGACAGTGGAGAACCCCATGATTACTTATGGCTGCACAAAGGGTGACATTGCCATCATGCTGGCCAGGGACTTCCACAATGGCATGTTGGCCAATTTTGTCAGGGACTTCCACAATGGCATGTTGGCCAATTATGTTCCTGCCTCTCCTTCTCCTCTTCTCCGGATTGAACTCTGCTTCATCTAAAAAAAAAAAATGTGTTCATGTGGCCTTTCCATGGAATCCAATTCAAACACTCTCTATATATAAAAATAGATAAATAAGTAGTTTAGTATCGAATACAGAAAGACAGACTTCTGCAGTAGTATATTTGTATGCACTCCTGGTTTACATACACTACAATATAGTGTAGTTTACAGTAACAGTAGGCTAGTAGCATAGAATTGTACTGTATCAGCGCATCAGCGTTGAAAGTGTCTGAGTGTACACTTACTTGCACATTCTGAGTTGTGCTCAAAGGGTACTCTGTACACTTGCTTCATGCATACCCTGTTGGAGGACACAGTCAATGGTAGAAAGGCTGACTTTTTTTTTTTGTGATCAAATGTTTTTTATTTAAAGAAATAAAGATAAAGCACATTTTCATGCAACAGCTTGTTTTAACCCTCCCCCCTCCTGGTGGTAACCCCATTGGCCTTTTCATTTTAACCCCGGGGACCTTCCATAATACAGTTAATTTACAGCATAAGGAGTAGAATTCAAGAGAGATATAACCACCTCACCAGCAGCAGTCCAAGCTTCCACTGTCCCCCCCCTAGCACCATGGATCCGAGCTATAGAGCGTTCCATATGAATAATATCAAGAAAGGCCAGAACCCAGTGATGCCAAGAAAGAGAATGAGGAGGCTCCCATCATAGTGCCAGGATCTTTATAGAGGCCTGCCAACCAGATGCGCTTCTGTTGTAATGTAAACTCAAAATTGGAATTATCGTTTAGAATGAACAATAGACAAGAGCAAGACAAGACAAGAGTTGATATTAAGAATAGTAGATAAAGATAAAGCAATTGGATTCCAAAAATGAGCTACAGCTGGACAATCCTAGAACATATGTAGGAAGGTACCCATTGCACCCTGGAGCAGAGTGTACACAGAGGACTAGAGACCAGTTTCATTTGATAGCATCTCCTAGGGGTTAGGTATATTCTATGGATAAAATTCAAATGGATCATTTGATGATTAGGATTTTTGGAAGCTAGAGACATTCCAGACATGGTCCCAGCAGATCCCCTCACCTGTGACATTCAAATCCCTATTCCAAATGGTAATAGCTGCAATAGGTTTATATGAAGCTTTTAAAAGAAAAACATAAATAGCAGAAGCTATTCCTTTTGTTTTGTTCCTCATATCAAGTAAATTGTGAAGAGGGTGTATAGGAAGCTGTACTCCCCAAGGAATGCCATAGGCACGCATTGCCAAACGAAGACGCAGATAAAAGAAGAAAGGATCCTGGCAAGTCATATTGAGACTGTATATCCTGGAACGTACGTAGGCCATCCTTATTAAAGATATCTCCTAATCTTTGTATTCCTTTGTTTCTCCAGTTTGGAAAAAAGAAAGGGGTATTGTTTGTAAGAAGTTTATGGTTATGGAAAATAGGAGAATGAAAATGCTACTTTGTTAGAGAATTTGTGAATCTTTCGGTTAACTGCCAAGTAGTGAGAGCGTATGTGATTATGGGTCCAAAACGTAACCTGCAGTATCTTAACGAAATACCAGAGTAAACTAAATCTTGCAGATCGTATGGAGCGACCAGACTTTTCTCAAGATGATACCAAGATACAGGAGCGTCAGAGCCAAGCCAAACAGGGATAGATCGTAAAACAAAAGATTAGTGATAAAGCTTAAAATTTGGTAAGGCCAAGCCCCCCACAGATTTGTCACGCTGCAGAGTGGAGAACTTAATACGTGGCCATTTCCCTTTCCATATGAATTTAGAGATTTTAGTATGGAGTCTGTCCCAGTATCCTGATGGGGGAGGAAGAGGGATCATAGAGCTAAAAAAGTTAATTTGAGGAAGCACATTCATCTTAACCATGGAAATGCGAGCTCGGAGTGAATTAGGAAAGCACATCCATCTTTTTAAATCTGCATCCACCTGTTTAAAAATTGCATTAAAGTTATTTACTATGATGCTGTGTAATGAAGGATAGATCTCAACTCCAAGGTATTTGAAGTGTTTGACTATTGGAACAGTGATGGGCAAGACCATTCTCTCCATTTCAGAATTTAAGGGCATCAGAGCAGATTTGGACCAATTGATCTTATACCCAGACAGAGCACTAAAGTCATCAAATAGAGTTAGCAAATAGGGGAGGGATTGGGGGACATTATCCACGTATAGCAAAATATCATCAGCATAGAGTGATATGCTATGTTGCGTGTTATTGACAGATAAAGGGGTCAACAGAATTGATTGGCGGATGGACTGAGCTAACGGTTCAAGAGATAAAGCAAACAAGAGAGGTGAAAGTGGGCAGCCCTGTTGAGTACCCCTAGAAATAGTGAATTGGGAAGAACATTTATTACCCGTCAATACCATGGCAGAGGGATTTGCATATAAAACTTTAACCATGTTAATAAAATTTGAACCCAGGCCCATGTAAACCAAAACCAGCCACAGATATTCCCACTCAAGTTGGTCAAAGGCCTTCTCAGCATCCAGTGAAAGAATAGCACATGGAGAGACAATGTCAGTGGCCGCATGTAAAATATGAAGGAGGCGACGAATATTATCAGCCGCAATACATGTTTTAATAAAGCCTGTCTGATCGTGGTGTACTAACTTGGTCATATATGTCTCAAGCCAACGTGGCAAGACTTTAGCGTACAGTTTAGCATCCCCACCAATCAGAGACAGAGGACGATAGCTTCCGAATAAAGTGGGATCTTTGTTTGCTTTGCTGAAACTGTTGATTCCTTCAAAGTTTACATTGTGTTCAACAACTCTTTGCTATATTTCACGCAATCAGATTGCATTGTTTTTAAGGACCATATCAACAATAAGAGCCTCTTGCTGTTGGGAGAACATAGCAATCCTTCCACCCTCATGTGGTAGTCTTGCAATTCTACAAAAAGGGAAAATGCACTTACAACTGTATACATACAGTAAAAACAGTAATGGACATTACTTCTATACGTAAAATGTTGTATGGTAAGAAAGATTTTCTTTTTTCCCCAGTCCCCTTTCTATTGACAAAGTGATATATTGAATCAAATGTATACAGTATAAATTCAATGACCAAACTAAAAAGAAACAATTACCTGTTCTCTTCTCTGAATGTCCTGATTATGGTGGCCACAGAGAATCTGCTCAAATTGGGTTGTACTCTTTGCTCTGCTTCCCTCATTGTCATTCCATGAACAAGAACATGGTCTGTCACAGTTGCCCGAATTTCATCTGAAATTACTGGTCTTGGTCTTGGTCTTCCTCGTACTTGTACTTGTACTTGTCCTCCACGTCCACCACCTCTTACACGTACTCTTCCTCCTCTGCCTCTCAGATTGTTTCCATCCATTGTTGGTATCAACATTCAATGCATCTGTGCACTCTGAACTGGCTTATATTCTGTGCAATTGGTTTGATCACATTATTAGAAACAAGTGTGAACAATTGTGAGTCGTTGTGTGTAAACGATGAATGACAACTGTGTTGTAGATGTGTTTAACTTTTGCCGCTTATGTTTTGCAACACAAGTGCATCACAGTGTGAAATGTGTTTTAGTGAGTGAGAATGTGTTTAGAGTTTTGCAGAAAGAGTGGATGAGATTTGCAAATGGTGTCTAACTACATGAACTTGTTAAAGGTTTTGCCAAAAGAGTGATTGATTCGAAAAATGGGTTTAGGCCACTGAGCATTTGGTTCAGAGAATGGGGTTTAGTGTTTGAGCAATTCAGAAAAACTGTAATAGAGTAAAGGGGGAAAAGATAACTATATGTTGTTATTAAATGAGAGAGAGAGAGAGAGAGAGAGAGAGAGAGAGAGAGAGAGAGAGAGAGGTCATGTTTAACAAGAGCTCCTAAAGTAATTTATTAATATGCTCCTTTGGAATTAGAAAATCAGTTGGAAATGAAAATTAAACTTAAATAAATGAAACAAAATACAATACAATCCTTTAATAATAAATACATCTAGAAGAAGACGATAATTTTTATCAAAAAGAAGCTTTGGACACAGCAAAATCAAACTGAAGTACTTAACTGCAAAGAAGAGGATAGATACCAGAAAGAAAATTGAAAAGAAAGAACACCAGAAAAAAGATAGAAAGAAAGTAAAAGGAAGAAAGGAAAAGAGAAGATTCTAATAAAGGAAAATAAAGAATATAAGAAAGAAAAATAGAAAACAACACTCAAGGAAAGGATTTATATCTGCAGCCATAGAAAGGATTAATTAAGACATAAGGTAAGCCTCTCACCTTATACATGTATTTATTCCCAATATTATACATATATAATCAACACAGAGCTGTGGCTATACTGAAAAGCTGTTGACATTTGAAAAGTGACAGTTAGAGGTTTGAATTTGAAACTGGCAGTTGAGCCTCTAAAAAGTATCAATTTATAAAAGATACAAAGAGCAGCTCAGCAGCACAAGCCCCGCCCCTCCCCAGGAGCTGTGCGATCCAGTACCCAGAGCACCTGAAGAACGCTCAGGCCAGGAAGAGTCTCAGACAACACATACTGAAGGACAACCCAGAGACTCTCAGAGCCGACTTCTCTCAGACTGGAGACCAGCAAGTCACCTGGAACCTGGTCTTCTACACCGAGCACACCGACGCCTGGCACGCTGCCATCTGTCAAATGTACAGGCATATTAAAAAGAGAGGCACCTGTAAAGGAAGGCAGGTGTCAATCAGTGAGGAGGACGACCCAGACACCTCCATGCTGACAATCAATCTGTACCACACTGGAACAGTCTAAATACAGGGCAGCGAGGGCAGCCTGGGCACCTTCGAAAATCAGTTCCACTCACTGAAAACGCTGGCTGACAGAGAGAAACAGGAGAGACGTGTCCAAAAGAGCACAGACACAGCCACACAGGAGGAGAGTCCAGCCCCACACTGCCCTGCCAACGGAGGGGGGAGCGCCGCACCAGAGAACAGCAAGGAATCCACACGCAGCCCAGCGCAGGACACCCCTCAGACACCCGACACAGTGTCCCAGCTGAGGGAGAACATGTCCCTGCTGGAGGTGGAGCTGATGGAGCTAAAAGAGCTGGTGCTGGCCAAGCTCACAACCTCCAACACCACAGAGCAGCTAACAGACCAGCTCAACAGAGTCCAACATGAGCACAAGGTTACAGTGAGGGAGCTGAGGGAAGAGGTGAGGGAGCTGCAGCAGGACAGGGAGGCCATGAGGAGGGAGATGACGGCCCTGAGAGAGGAACTGCAACGCAGAGACAAGACAGTGCAGAGCCTGAAGGAGCAGCTATACAAACTCACTGACCACAACAACCAGCCCTCAAGAAACCCAGCAGTGCACAATGTGCAGAGCTCTCCCACCCCAATGACATCCAGACATACTGACTCTCACACAACACACCACTCACACACTGCACCCAACACACACCCTGAGCCTGACACACACAGTGCACCCAACACACACACACACCCTGACTCAGACACACACACTGCACCCAGCACACACACACACCCTGAGCCCGAAACCACTCACTAAACCTGCGCACCACACACACAGGCCGAACCAAACACAGATGAGACCCCCTCACGCAGAAAGACTACCAGGAAGAAGAACACTGAAGTAGCCCTGCTGATAGACTCAAATGGCAAACTCATAAATGAGAGGCGGCTCTTCCCTGATGGCAAGGTCTGGTGTCTGACCACAGAGAGGGCCATGCAGCAGCTGTCCGAGGAGAGCCTCGGCTCCCCCAGCCTTATTATTATACACATAGGCACAAACGACCTGAGGACCCAGCAGGACAAGGTGGCCAGCTCCATCAGAAGAGTGTCGGAGAGGGCCACCCAGACCTTCCCCCACGCCAAAATCATCATCTCCACCCTGCTGCCCAGGAAGGACTTCCACCCCCACACCATCCACATGATCAACACCGAGATCTCTCGGGGATGTGCTCTGATGCCAAATGTACACCTGGCACACCACCCCACTCTTGGGGCCCACAGCTTGTTTGACCACGTCCATCTCCACAAACAAGCAGTGAGCGTCTTCGCAAAGACACTTAAAGACATCGCCCTGGGCCGAAACCCAGCCAGCCCCCCACATGGCCACAGAAGGGTCTCCAGCACCCACATGACCCAGAACAACCCCGAGCCAATCAGGAGAGCGGCCCCTGGGAGCCCCCGCCCTCCACCTGCACACCACCTTCCCCAGCCCGGACACCACAGACCCCAGCCTGGATACGCCCGACCACAGGACAGCAGACCCAGAGTGGAGCCCATCCAGAACATGCACAGAGCAGCGCAGCAGCACAGCCAGCGCAACTACGCAGCAGCGGTCAGCAGAGTGGCCGACACCGACACCGGGGAGCTGCAGGAGATCCGACACCTGCTCAACCTCATCTGCACCCGACTGATGAGATAAGTAACTGTGCATAACAAAGAAACCACTGCAGGAGGTGACTAGCTATTACCACATCCGAAAATCACCCCTGTATATATGTAGTTATATACTGATATATATGGACATATTTTCTAAAAATTATGTAGATATATGGATGCTTACATATATGTGTATATATGTATGAGGGTATATATGTAGATATATGTGTATATGTGTATGTATATAAGAGTGTAAGTGAGGAGGGTTTTATTTTTTTATTTTTTTATTTGTTTCCTATTTTTACATATAACCAGTATTACTATTTATTTATTTGTTTACTTTTCACATCACACATTTCCAGATATATCTCATTCCAAAGGAGTATATAAATTGCTTAATTAGAGAAGAAAGAAATGCGATCCCTATCTATCACCATGTGGAACATCCAGGGCCTGGGCTCCTCAGTGTTCGGGCTGAAGAGCACAGACCCGGAGTTCAGAGAGAGAGTGAGAGACAAGGATGTCATCATCCTGCAAGAGACATGGTGTCGGGCAGACGTGTCCAGTCACTGTCCCTCAGGCTACAGAGAGGTCATAGTGCCCTCCCTGAAGAAGCCCCTCCGTCAGACATGGCAGGGACTCCGGGGGCATAATAATCTGGTACAAAGCAGAGCTCAGTGACTCCATACAGCCCATAAAAACAGCAGAGTCACACATATGGCTTAAAATAAGCAAAAAAATAAACCGATGTGTTCCTGTGCGCCGTGTATGTTCCCCCCTCAGAATCCCCATATCACAATGAGGAGATCTTCCCCAACCTCCAGACTGAGGTCTGCCACTTCCAGTCCCAGGGAAGTGTGCTGATCTGTGGGGACCTGAACGCCCAGACAGGCAGCCTGCCTGACTTCACCAGCACACAGGGAGATGGCCACATATTCGGCCACACCCCCTTAAACACCCCCATCAGCTCCCTCAGACACAGCCACGACAGGGGAGTGAATAAAAACGGGCAACAATTACTGCAGTTCTGTCAGGGACTGGGCCTGTATGTCGTGAATGGCAGGATCCAGGGAGACTCTCTGGGAAGATACACCTACAGCTCAGCTCTTGGCAGCAGCACGGTAGACTATGCCATCACAGACCTAGACCCCTTCTCTCTCAGTGCATTCACCGTCAAACCACTGACACCTCTATCAGACCACAGTCAAATCACTGTGTTCCTGAAGAGGACAGAGCACAGCAGCAGCGCTCACACACAGCCCAGCAAGCTGTACAGCCTCAGACACTCCTACAGATGGGCTCCAGACAGCACACAAGTATACCAGAAAGCAATTGGCAATCAAGACATCCAATCACTAATACACACCTTTCTGGTCACCCCAAATCAACATAGTAAAGAAGGAATAAATCTGGTTATAAAAAACTTAAATCATATATTTGAAAAAGCAGCTTTACAGTCAAAATTGAAAATTAAAAAGAACATCCTAACAAAATACAAAGAGGAGAATTGGTTTGATAAGGAGTGCAATACAATAAGGAAGAAACTGAGGAAACTATCAAACCAAAAGCACAGACAACCAGATAACCCAGATTTACGCCTTAGTTACTGTGAAACACTCAAACATTACAAAAAAACACTTAGATCAAAAAAAGAACAACACACCCGAAAGCAACTGACAATAATCGAAGAGTCCATTAACACAAATAGATTCTGGGAAAACTAGAAAAAATTTAATAAATTAAAACCTGAAGAATTGGCCATTCAAAATGGAGATATTTGGAAAAACCACTTTGAAAAACTTTATGAAAACATTCACCACACTGAGAAATCAGCTCAGCATGACATCAGTGTGAAACTAAAAAGAATGGAATTGGCATTTAAAGACACCCAGAATCCCCTGGACTCAACTATTACTGAGCAGGAGTTGCAGGAGAAGCTGCGCGCCCTGCTGCCCAGGAAAGCCTGCGGGCCTGATGGCATCTCCAACGAGATGCTGAAACACAGCAGCCCTGAGCTGCAGCAGGTCCTGCTACAGCTGTTCAACCTGGTGCTCAGTGTGGGCCACTTCCCTGACATCTGGAAAAAAGGACTGATCACCCCGATTCATAAGAGTGGAGACAAATTGGACCCTAATAACTACCGGGACATTTGTGTGAGCAGCAACCTGGGGAAGGTGTTCTGCAGTATCATTGACGCCCGGATACTGGCTTTCCTTACCGAGCACAGTGTCCTGAGTAAGAGTCAGATTGGCTTCCTCCCAAAACACCGCACAACCGATCATATTTACACCCTACACACCCTCATTGACAAACACGTCAACCAAAATAAAAATAAAATATTTGCTTGTTTCATAGATTTAAAAAAAGCATTTGATTCAATCTGGCATGAAGTTTTATTTTACAAACTTCTCCAAAGTGGTGTAGGGGGTAAAACATATGACATCATCAAATCAATGTATACAGGAAACGAGTGCGGAGTTAAAATTGGCAATAAAAGAACTGAGTTCTTCACTCAGAGGCGTGGGGTGAGGCAGGGCTGCAGTCTGAGCCCAACGCTATTCAATATTTACATCAACGAATTGGCCACAATGCTGGAGCAATCTGCAGCCCTCGGGCTCACCCTACATGACACAGAAGTCAAGTTCCTGCTCTACGCAGATGACCTGGTGCTGCTGTTGCCCACAGAGCAGGGGCTGGAGCAGTACTGTCAGACCTGGGCCCTGGCAGTAAACATGAAAAAGACAAATATCATGATATTCCAGAAAAAGGCCAGGCCTCAGGGAAGCAGGTACCACTTCACTTTAGGAAACAGCACCATCGAACACTGCACCCACTACACATACCTAGGCCTCACACTCAGCTCAACAGGAAGCTTCAACACGGCGGTGAAGACACTGAGAGAGAAAGCGCGCAGGGCCTTCTATGCCATAAAGAGACAAATTAGCATAAAAATCCCTATACAAATCTGGCTAAAAATATTTGAATCCGTAATCCAGCCCATTGCTCTCTATGGCAGTGAGGTGTGGGGTCCCCTCACAGGGCAGGAGTTTGCTCAATGGGACAAACACCCAACAGAAACCCTGCTTGCAGAGTTCTGCAAAAATATCCTACAGGTGCAAAGGAAAACACCGAACAACGCATGCAGGGCAGAATTAGGCCAATACCCATTATTAATCAACATACACAAAAGAGCAATTAAATTCTGGCTCCATCTAATAAACAGCGACACACATTCCTACCACCACAAGGCCCTGCAATGCCAAGAGCTGAACCCAGAGAGGAGCCCCCTCAGCCAGCTGGTCCGCAGGCTCACTGCGCAGACACACACCGACACCGGCCAGCCTCAGGACAGCAACACACACACGCACACAATCAGAGTCAACCAAATTATCACACAGCACAAAGAAAACTACATCACCCATTGGGAAACACACACACAAGCACAAGGTAAACTGCAGTGCTATCGGGCCCTAAAAAGACACTACACATTGGCAGAATACCTTAAATTAATAACGAACGAAAAACACAAAAGGATCCTGACCAAATACAGGCTCAGTGAGCACAGCCTGGCCATCAAGACGGGCCGACACAGGCAGACCTGGCTGCCCAGAGAGGACAGGCTGTGTCCCCACTGCCAACGCCGAGAGGTCGAGACAGAGCTGCACTTTATTCTAAAATGTGAAAAATATAAACATTTACAAGCAAAATTTTTCCCCAAAATAGCAGATCTCTATAAGAGATTTCCAGTCCTGCCAGACTCGGAGAAAGTGCCAGTCCTTCTGGGAGAGGAGACCAGCTGCATATTACTGGCAGCCCAGTATACAGCTGCCTGCCACAGCCTGAGGGACACAGTGGACACTTAGTCCACACACACAGGGGACACCGCTAGACACAGGTAATGACACCCATGCTACACCGACTTATTACTATTAATATCAATTTTATGTCTCTGACATATGGTTTAAATTGTATTAATTGAAATGAATCAGTTAACTGTTTTAACATACATATTGTGTATTTATGTATGCAAATGTACATGTATATGTTCAAAACTGTTTGTCACCATTGCTTTGGCAATACTTCTTTTTGGTCATGCCAATAAAAGCACGTTGAAAGAACGAGATAGACAGAGACACACTGTGATGCAGAGAAGTCACAGAGACAGAGATAGATGCACAGCTAGCTATACACAGAGAGAAACACACAGACACACACTTCTGATTGCAGTGTGTACAGACAGACCTATAAACACACACTCACACACTGGCAGTCATAAACCCGCTCTCTCACTCTACTGCTGCTCACTCTGTGTTGTTATGTGTTGTGTGTGTGCTGTTTTTTTGCTCTGTGCTCTCTGTGTTCCGTCTGGGGTCACGTATCACAACCTGCTACCACATTGTCAGACGCCTTGTCATCACCAGTCCTACTGCACATGCTCAGTCCATTCATGGCATACTCACTCTCAACCCAATGCTTCCTTCCTCCTCTAAACTGATTTGCGATGAACTTAGTGTTACAGGGGTCAGTGCACAACAATGCAGGCTGTGTACTGTGGAGTTACAGTACAGTACAGTACAGCAGGGTCTCTAGTCCTGGTCTTGGAGAGACACGGTACAGTAGAGCACAAATTGGTGTATAGTCTATTCCATGTTGCAGGCTATTGTCCCCTATTTATACCTGTATACACTAGTCCTAGTATACGGTCTGTATACCCAGTAACACAGTCAGATGGCCTCTGTTTATACCTGTCATACCTGTGAGTGGTGCACCTGGTGTGCAGTGGTGCTGGCCACAGTCAGGGCTGTGGAATCCAGTGTCTCAGCGCTGCAGTCAGGCTGTTAATCAGGCTGTGCAGCTGCAGGTATGAGAGTAGGTGTGAGGGGAGTGTGTGTGTGTGTGTGTGTGTGTGTGTGTGTGTGGAGGGGGAGGGGTTCACAGGCTGTTTGAATTGGCTTGACTTTGTTTATACACGGTGAGATGAAAGGACCCCATATCAGCTTGTTGTTTCTCCTTTCTTCCTTTCTTTTTTCTTTTTCATTCTTGTTTCTCTTTGTTTGTTTTGTTTGTGTTGGAAATGTGGCTGTGGATTCACCTGTGTATGTGTGTGTGTGTGTATGTGTATTGAGGGGGAAGGGGTTGTTAATTGTGTCACACCCTGCTCTCGTCTTTCAGTGTCCTCTGTAAATCTTCAGTGTCCTCAGTGTCCTCTGGTCTATATAGACTGTAAACACTGTACATCTGGACTGTATAGATTGTACACACTGTACATCTGGTCTATATAGAGTCTACACAATGTACACTTGGTCTGTATAGACTGTACACACTGTACACCTGGACTGTATAGACTGTACATACTGAACACCTGGTCTATAGATTGTACACACTGTACAGCTGGTCTGTATAGACTGTACACACTGTATGCCTGGTCTATAGACTGTTTACAATGTACACCTAGTCAATATAGTATATATACACTTTACAGCTGATCTACACTTACCTAAAGGATTATTAGGAACACCTGTTCAATTTCTCATTAATGCAATTATCTAACCAACCAATCACATGGCAGTTGCTTCAATGCATTTAGGGGTGTGGTCCTGGTCAAGACAATCTCCTGAACTCCAAACTGAATGTCTGAATGGGAAAGAAAGGTGATTTAAGCAATTTTGAGCATTGCATGGTTGTTGGTGCCAGACGGGCCGGTCTGAGTATTTCACAATCTGCTCAGTTACTGGGATTTTCACGCACAACCATTTCTAGGGTTTACAAAGAATGGTGTGAAAAGGGAAAAACATCCAGTATGCGGCAGTCCTGTGGGCGAAAATGCCTTGTTGATGCTAGAGGTCAGAGGAGAATGGGCCGACTGATTCAAGCTGATAGAAGAGCAACTTTGACTGAAATAACCACTCGTTACAACCGAGGTATGCAGCAAAGCATTTGTGAAGCCACAACACGTACAACCTTGAGGCGGATGGGCTACAACAGCAGAAGACCCCACCGGGTACCACTCATCTCCACTACAAATAGGAAAAAGAGGCTACAATTTGCACAAGCTCACCAAAATTGGACAGTTGAAGACTGGAAAAATGTTGCCTGATCTGATGAGTCTCGATTTCTGTTGAGACATTCAGATGGTAGAGTCAGAATTTGGCGTAAACAGAATGAGAACATGGATCCATCATGCCTTGTTACCACTGTGCAGGCTGGTGGTGGTGGTGTAATGGTGTGGGGGATGTTTTCTTGGCACACTTTAGGCCCCTTAGTGCCAATTGGGCATCGTTTAAATGCCATGGCCTACCTGAGCATTGTTTCTGACCATGTCCATCCCTTTATGACCACCATGTACCCATCCTCTGATGGCTACTTCCAGCAGGATAATGCACCATGTCACAAAGGTCGAATCATTTCAAATTGGTTTCTTGAACATGACAATGAGTTCACTGTACTAAACTGGCCCCCACAGTCACCAGATCTCAACCCAATAGAGCATCTTTGGGATGTGGTGGAACGGGAGCTTCGTGCCCTGGATGTGCATCCCACAAATCTCCATCAACTGCAAGATGCTATCCTATCAATATGGGCCAACATTTCTAAAGAATGCTTTCAGCACCTTGTTGAACCATGCCACATAGAATTAAGGCAGTTCTGAAGGCGAAAGGGGGTCAAACACAGTATTAGTATGGTGTTCCTAATAATCCTTTAGGTGAGTGTATATAGACTGTATAGTGTTTTGTGCACTGTACAGTACTGTAGTTTAGAGGAGTATAAGGTACTGTATAGTGTGAGATTAATGACACAATATCAATCCCCCAATTACCCCCCACCCTCCCCTCCCCTGCAGTGCCTGGCCCTGCCACAGTGGGGCGCTATTGTGTACCCCCCCCCCCCCCTCTCTTTCTCGCTCCCTTTGGCATGTAGATGACTCACTCTCTCCCTCTCTCCCACTCGCACAGACACACTGGACAATGGAACGGGGTGCATGGAAGAGGGGGTGAGGTGCCTGTTGCTAGGGAACAGGAGGCTTGTTACTATTCAGCACCAGAGATGACCCTGCGAGGCTGCTGTCTGGGAATAAAGGGTCATTGATGAGAGCAGCCTGGGGCCAGAAACACAGACTCAGACATAGCCCAGCCAGGACGCACTGTCTGACACAGAGAGAGAGGGAGAGAGAAGAGAGAGCAGGGCAGGGCAGGGTGATCGTGTAGACAGAGGGTAGAGACTGCAGACAAGTTGACTGTCTGGCTGACTGCACTATACTGTACCAGAGTACAGTAAACAGCAACTATATTGTACCACAGTACACTAACTTGCACCATAAAGTACTATACTATGCTGCACAATACTACACTATACAATGCCACACTACACCACTATACTATACTATACCGCACTACAATATACTATACTATACTATACTATACTACACTATAGTGCACAATACTACACTATACAATACCACACTACACTGCACTATACTATAACATAATATACTATACTACACTACACAATACCACACTGCACTATACTATACCACACTACAGTATACCAAACCATACTACATAACACTATACTACACTACACTACACATTATTACACTACACTGCACTCTACTATACTGCACTGTAGTATACAACATCACAGTTCTTTGTGCACAGCTGTCTGTATTTGGTATGTGGTTCAATTTATTCTGGGTAATTCAGTGTGTGTGTAAACATACATAGACAAATAGATACAGTGAAAGATAAGCCAATGCTGACAAAGGCACACTTACATAAAATCATGGCTAATATCTCTCTAATGTCTAGCTCTCTCTAATGTCTAGCTGTCTCTATTGCAGTTTCCCTATCTAACCGTGCTTATCTGTCTACCTGTGTTACCGTCTGTCTAAATATAACCTCACACTGCATATTGTGTCTGTCTGTATAAGTCTCTTTCTGTCTTTCTCTCCCTCTTGCCCTGTGTAAAGTTTTCCACTGTGTGCATTTGTCTGAGTGTTGTGCAACTGGTCTGATAGACTCTGCACTCTCTGTGAGTCACACAGGTGAGAGTGGGGGCTGTGTGTTAGTGTGTGCACATAGGTGTGTGTCTGTCCGTGTGTGTCAGTATCTACCTCTGTGCGTCTTCCTGTCAGTGTGTGTGTCTGTGTTTGTCCGTCTGTGTGTGTCTTTGAGGGTCAGGATGTGTATCCTTCTGTCAGTTTGTGTGTGTCTTGGTGTCAGTCTGTCAGTGCATTTATGTGTGTCACTCCATTTGTCTGCCTGTCTCAATAGGTCTGTGTCACTCTTTGTTTATGTCTGTATGTGTCTGTGTGTCACTCTCTGTGTGTTGATCTCTCTCTGTCTTTGTATCTGTGTGTCAGTCTGTGTGACCATTTGTTTGTATCTGTCGGTCTTTGTCTATGTGTCTATCAGTCTCTGTGAGTCTGTGTGTCACACTATGGGCAAGTGTCACATCGCAGTCACCACAGGTCACTGTAAGTGTCACTGACTGTGAGTGTTGCCATTGCTGCTATTGCTCACCTAGTCTCCCCTACTTCCTGCCTGAGATTTGTTTACCTGTGACTTCACCCATTGAAAATGCCCTTTGTGTCTCTCTCTCTCTGGGTTAATGTGTGACAGGGAATCCCCCCCCACCTTCCTTCCCCCTTTCCCTCCCCCTCCAGAAGTGACTGTAGGATCTTAGCCAAAAGCATTGTGGGAGCTTCGTGGTGGTGGGGGGGGTAAGCTGAACTGACTGCCGCACTGACTCACTCTCTCAGTTCAGTTCAGTTCAGTTCAAAACAAGCTTTATCAACATGATTATGTTGACGTCAGGGATGCCAAAGCCGTGACATACAGGTCCCGCCCATATATGGCGAGGTCAGTTTCCACTATATGTTTTTCAAACCCTAAAATAAATGTATGGATCACACACATACAGTAATGTGCAAAAGTTTTAGGCAGGTGTGAAAAAATGCTGTAAAGTATGAATGCTTTCAAAAATAGACATGTTAATAGATAATATTTATCAATTAACAAAATGCAAAGTGAGTGAACAGAAGACAAATCTACATCAAATCAGTATTTGGTGTGACCACCCTTTGCCTTCAAAACAGCATAAATTCTTCTAGGTACACTTGCACATAGTTCTTGAAGGAACTCAGCAGGTAGGTTGGCCCAAACATCTTGGAGAACTAACCACAGTTCTTCTGTGGATTTAGGCAGCCTCAGTTGCTTCTCTCTCTTCATGTAATCCCAGACAGACTCGATGTTGAGATCAGGGCTCTGTGGGGGCCATACCATTACTTCCAGGACTCCTTGTTCTTCTTTACACTGAAGATAGTTCTTAATGACTTCCACTGTATGTTTGGGGTCATTGTCATGCTGCAGAATAAATTTGGGGCCAATCAGATGCTTCCCTGATGGTATTGCATGATGGATGCAAATTAAAATATGGATTTGATTTAGGTTTTTCTTCTGTTCACTCACTTTGCATTTAGTTAATTGATAAATATAATCTATTAGCATGTCTATTTTTTAAAGCATTCTTACTTTACAACATTTTTTCACACCTGCCTAAAAATTTTCACAGTACTGTACATAAGTACAGTATATTTCAGATATATCCCGTATATTTGAAATACATAACATAAGTTTTGGCACAAGCGGAAAGATAAGGAAATATATTCACTGACTGGCTGTACTGTGCTGTACTAGACTGTACTTTACTGTACTGTACTGTAGTGAACGGTGCTGTACTGTAATATACTCTCCTGTACTGAACTGTACTATACTCTCCTGTACTGACCTGTACTATACTGTGCTGTGCTTTCCTGTCCTATGCTGTGCTTTCCTGTCCTGTGCTGTGCGGTATTGTACTGTACTGTACTGTACTATACTCTCCTGTACTGACCTGTACTATACTGTGCTGTGCTTTCCTGTCCTGTGCTGTGCGGTATTGTGCTGTACTGTGCTATACTGCCCTGTGCTGTGCTGTGCTGTGCTGTGCTCCCTGTTATGACCCAGCACTCTAGGCCTTGGTCTATATATACAGGCTTCATTGTCCTTCCATATCCTGCAGTTCCTGGCCTCTGTTCTATTGTCTGTTTGTGTTCCGCCAGTGTCTGTCTGCGGCCCCCTTTCCCCCCAGCCCCACGGGGCCACTACACTGCACAGGGAAATTGCATTAAAGTATGTAGGTGTGTGTGTGATTGTGTATGTGCAGGTAGGTGTGTGTGTGCACATATGACAGCTTTTGTGGGGGGGCAAGTAGTGGGTGTGTTTCTCTGTGCGGTAGGTGTGTGTGTATTCAGGTGTCTGTTTGTGTATGTGCTAGTTTAGATATATATATATGTGCACACTCTCTTTCCCTTTCTCTGTTTCTTACCCTCTTTCTCTCCCTGTCGCCCTCTCTCTCATTCCCTTTCTCACCTTCTCTATCTCTCTCTCTCCCTCTCCCTCTCCCTCTCTTGACAAAGTGTCCCTCAGTGTCAGGCTTGCGTGTGTCTGCGCGTGTCTGTCTGCAAACAACTTTTCTAAATCTAATTGTATTGAAAAACACTCATTGGCTGCTGCTCAGAGAATCTCAGGTCACATTCCTGTGTAGTGAGATCAGGGCCTGGTATGAAGTCAGATCTGTGTGTATGTGTGTATATGTGATTCATTTGATTGTGTGTTTATATGCCTTGTGTTGCTGTGTGTGGATCTGTGTGATTGTACAGTAAGTCTCAGTCTTTGCGTGTGATTGGCTATGTTTTTTGCGTGTATCAGCTTAGGTGTGAGTGACTGTGTATCAGTGTGTATGTGTGTATCAGTATCAGTGTGAGTGTTTATGTGTATGTATCAGTGTGTGTGTATACATGTGAGTATGTGTATCAGTATCAGTATGTGTGTATAAGTGTTAGTGTGTGTGTGTGTGTGTGTATCAATGTGAGTGTGTTTGTGTATTAGTGTGAGTGTGTATCAGTGTGTGTGTGTATCAGTGTTAGTGTGTGTGTATGTATCAGTGTGAGTGTGTGTGTGTATGTGCAGGGGCATAGGTTTCATTTCAGAATTTGGGGGAAGCTGTCAATATTCAGGGCGACAATTTAATGTTCTCTCAATTTAACCTAAACCTAAGCCTGTGTGTGTGTGTGTGTGTGTGTGTGTGTGTGCGTGTGTGTGTGTGTGTGTGTGTGTGTGTGTGTGTGTGTGTGTGTGTGTCAGACAGCTCGGACGATGCCAGTGTGCTGCTCTCTGCCTGTCCCTCTCAGAGCAGCACTGGAGGAAGCTTGGCGTTACTGATAACAGCCTCCAACACAATGGGCCCCACGCAGCGCAGAGCTGGCCAGCGCTGGTCTGCACTGGACTGCACAGGTCACTCAGGCATCAGGGCTATTTTTGATATTTCTCTGTGCTCTCTTGGCTGTATTATTGTTATTATTATCAGGATTATGACGGCTTTACTTTGGAAATCTAAATGGGGAAATGCTTGCGATTTGTTTTTTTAAAAGGTCACATTCTTTTGAAATTAGATTATTGATATATATTATATATTTTTATGTGTATAATTAGATTTTACTTTTGAGTAAAATTAATAATTTGAGTGTGAGGTTAATGTACTGGACTGCATAGGGACTATACTGACTGGGCTGTGCAAGCGTCTTAAATATAGACTGAATAGTAAACACTTTTTATGTAAAAAAAATATATATATATATATAACAGTGGTCTCTCTGTGTTTTTACATAAAAAGTGTTTTTACATAAAAAGTGTTTTTACATATAAGTGTTTACTAACAAAATCCTATTTCAGAAGTTTACAACACTGATTGTGATTTTGTGTGACGTTTAAATGTAAGGTTTGCCTGTATACTCTTGAACTGAAGGATCTGGCACCAGGTTCAGATCCCCAAAAAAGTTAGACCAGTTCCTGTACCGCCAACGTAGAATTTATGTTCATGGTCTATAAAGTGCTCGTATGGTGTGCCTAATGTCTGATCTAATGTGAATTTAGTAGCTTAGTAGCTGAGCAATATTGTTGAGTGGTCTGGGGTTCCTTGTTGAGCTGCAGAGAGGTGGCTCAATTTGGAAGGAGTGGTTGGAGAATTATTCATCGATGTGACCAGTGTGAGTGAAAATTGACAAAGATGATGGAACTAGTGTTATTATGAGTTATTATGTCAGTTTCTATCAATGAACAGTGTATCCACAGGTGTGACTCCTGGGAAGTAATGGAGTTACATGAAGGAGGTGTGAGGTTCCTAGGGAAAGAGGAGAGTTTAGCTTGAAATAGGAATTAATTCATATATTTCTGAGGGGTCAGTTTTTAGTTTTAGTTTTTATGGCGAAATTCTGAATTCTGTGGGGCATGGAAGGAGGCCCGAAGCCCGAAGGCCAATAAAAATATCGAAACACGTGGAGGATTTGAATGCGGACCGTCTTGGTAACTGATAGAGGCTTGGAGGTATGGACTGATATTTAATGATGAGTAAAGCATTGTGGATGATATTAGTAGTGTCGAGTGAAAGAGGGGGAGCGGAATGATTGTTTGTAGAGTACATTGGTATGGATCTATTTTTTGTGAGATGATGTGTAGGAGACTGGTTAAGTGCAGTCGGTTTATGGAAAAATTAGTGAGGTGACTGGAGCGATCGTTTATGGTAACGGCCAATTGTGGTGAATGATGGAGTTGGATTCCCCAATAATGCTGAGATGAGGGAGGGTGGAGCGCAGAGAGGGCGAGGTGGGGGCGACAATGGGCAGCATGGAGAGCCACCGAGAGAAGGGCAGAGGAAGTGGCACAGGGCAGGAACCTAAACTTGTGAAAAACAGGCTAAACCAGCGGTGACAGTGTTGCGTAGGTGATCACGGTAAACCAGTTGTCAGCATCACACAGCAGAGGGACACCTGTAAGAAGGGAAGTGTTAGACTCAGAGTACAGGCAAGTGGGAGGGACTTTGCATGTCACACAAGCACACAGATCTAAACTGAGTAGCGTGGACATTGTGTGTCACAAGAAGGAAAAAGCCCCCCCTACCTATTTTTGTTTGTTTTTGACAGCTGCAGTGCAGTTAGAAAAGAGGGTAGCCGCACAGGGCTGCAGGGGGAGCCATGGCGTAGTCATGGGACTGAGTGGGAGATGGTTACAGTGGGGCGCCAGCAAAGGAGGGCGGGGGGTCCGCCACCAGCATTGTGGGCCCAAAGCCCAGCTTGGGGGAAGCAGGGCAAGTGTTAGGGGTGGCAGGGACTGTGAATAAGAAACCCGCGGCCTGGGGTGGGATGGGGCCCTTATTTATAACACAGTGATATAGTTATGTATTCCTTACTCCTTATTTGCTCTATAGGCCAAGAACAGGGAGGTACTTTTATTTAGAATGTAATCAATGAAAAAACACTTTATATGCATATATTGTGGAATCAATGTAAAGATGATCACTTCCTCTTGTACAAACTGTTTAAAAAGTAAGCATCAGTATGGTAGTGTTTGCTGGTTCTTCCGGTAACGATGATAAGACACAATTGTTGCAGTTCTCAAATGCCCGGTTTATTTACCCGCTGTGCACTTATTTCAGCAGCTCAGACACATTACAGACACCACAGTAGCAGACAACAACAGAACACACAACCTTTGTGGGCTGGGCACCCTGTATTTAAGCCTGTAGCTAGGCTATATTCCTCCTTACACCAACTACAATCAGGAGCATGCACCATACTGTAGCTCTGCATGCATCCTTCAGATAGGGAGATACATTTGTTATTTCTCACACCCACAAAGATTATGAACCCCAAAACATTCTCAAACTAACACAAAGACACTAATAGGTAATTATGCAGATTCCCAGCAGAAGAGTCCCCTGGCACGTTACAGTATGTTTTTTTATTGCTAGTATTTGTACTACAGCTATTGCAGTGTTCCATATCACATACCATTTTAACTAGTGAAAATTCATCGAGATGTAAAAAGAAATAGTGAACGCACATTGAAATTAAAGCTGGAAATGAAAAGCAAAATAGAGAATGTAAAGTGGAAAGGAAAAAAAAACAAGTAAATGTCTTGCTATGCATTTATTATTTTATATATTTCAACATTCACATGTGAATAGAGTTTAAGTATCACAATCATATGAATTACAAATTACAATTGTATCTCAGTTTTGCATATTATACAAAGAAATTTACAAATCAAATCAAATGCATGATAAATAAGAGGGCATTTGACACCTTCATGTCCTGATGTTTAGAAAATATGTTAATGAGCACAATTATTTCAGGAAACAAGAGATTAACAACAACAAATGTTTGGAATGCTGGAAATATTCCGAAACTTAAGTGAAATCTGCCATTTATCATTGTTTTTTTGAAAATCTAATGTAATTGTAAAACAGTCACAAATATTTTTGCTCCAGTGCAAAGCTCACTTTGCCCTTTCAATCAAGAACTAAACCCAAATTTAAGTGATCAGAATATGAATTCCATTACTATTTTCCAAAACTACCTTGTCTCTTGTCAGATTTTGCACTTTAAAAAATGTGTTATGGGGAGGGGAATAACAGCCTTGATTACATACAGCTTGATTACAGATCCATAAATATCTGGACAATGACACAGTTGTCATCATTTTGGCTCTGTACAGCCACAATGGATTTGAAAGGAAACAATCAAGATGTGCTTTAAGTTTATACTTTCATCTTTAATTTGAGGGTAGTTACATCCAAATATATGTGGTCCCCGCAATTTTAGGCGCTCAAAAGTATTTGGACAAACTAACATAATCATGAATTCAATTGTGAGTTTCAATACTTGGTTGCAAATCCTTTGCAGTCAATGACTGCCTGAAGTCTGGAACCCATAGACATCACCAGATGCTGGGTTTCTTCCCTGGTGATGTTCTGCCTTGAGTTTTGCCCTAGAAATCAAAGCAAACCAATCAGAGAGATAGCAAAAATATTAGGTGTGACCAAATCAACTATTTGGTACATTCTTAAAAAGAAAGAATGCACTGGTGATCTCAGGAACACCAAAAGGCCCGGAAGACCACGGAAAACAACTGTGGTGGATGACAGGAGAATTCTTTCCCAGGTGAAGAAAAACCCCTTCACAACAGTTGGCCAGATGAAGAACACCGTCCAGGAGGTAGGCATAACTGTGTCAAAGTCAACAATCAAGAGAAGACTTCACCAGAATAAATACAGAGGGTTTACCACAAGATGTAAACAGGAAACAGGAAGACTAGATTAGAGTTTGTCAAAAAATATCTAAAGAACCCTGTGCCGTTCTGGAACAACATCCTATGGACAGATGAGACAAAGATCAACTTGTACCAGAATGATGGGAAGAGAAGAGTATGGAGAAGGGAAGGGACTGCTCATGATCCGAAGCATACCACCTCATCTGTGAAGCATGTTATGGCATGGGCATGCATGACTGCCAGGGGAACTTTTTCCCTTGTATTTATTGATTATGTGACTGCTGACAAAAGCAGCAGGATGAATTCTGAAGTGTTTAAGGCTATATTATCTGCTCAGATTCAGCCAAATGCTTAAAAACTCATTGGACGGTGCTTCACAGTGCAGATGGACAATGACCTGAAGCATACTTGCGAAAGCAACAAGTGGAATGTTCTGCAATGACCAAGTCAATCACCTGTGCTGAATCCAATTGAACATGCATTTCACTTGCTGAAGGCAAAACTAAAGGCAAAATGCCCCAAGAACAAGCAGGAACTAAAGATAGCTGCAGTACAGGCCTGGCAGAGCATCACCAGGGAAGAAATCCAGCATCTGGTGATGTCTATGGGTTCCAGACTTCAGGCAGTCATTGACTGCAAAGGATTTGCAATTAAGTATTGAAACTCACAATTAAATTCATGATTTATGTTAGTTTGTCCAAATACCTTTGAGCCCATTAAATTGGGGGGACCACATATAAAAATGGGTGTAATTCCTACACTGTTCACCCAATTGGGATGTAACTACCCTCAAATTAAAGATGAAAGTTTACACTTAAAGCATATCTTGATTGTTTCATTTCAAATCCATTGTGGTGGCGTACAGAGCCAAAATTATGACATTGTGTCAATGTCCAAATATTTATGGACCTAACTGTATATGTACTGTTCACACTTAATACTAATTAAGTGTGAAATAGTGCTATAGTTGTGTGAATGTTACTCTCTACTGATGAAAAAACAAAAGTGCTCAGATGAACTCGCAAGCTAACCACCAATAACAAAGTAAGTTTACAGTGCAGATTTATGTTAATTAAAGTGGATACATACACTCACCTAAAGGATTATTAGGAACACCATACTAATACTGTGTTTGACCCCCTTTCGCCTTCAGAACTGCCTTAATTCTACGTGGCATTGATTCAACAAGGTGCTGAAAGCATTCTTTAGAAATGTTGGCCCATATTGATAGGATAGCATCTTGCAGTTGATGGAGATTTGTGGGATGCACATCCAGGGCACGAAGCTCCCGTTCCACCACATCCCAAAGATGCTCTATTGGATTGAGATCTGGTGACTGTGGGGGCCAGTTTAGTACAGTGAACTCATTGTCATGTTCAAGAAACCAATTTGAAATGATTCGACCTTTGTGACATGGTGCATTATCCTGCTGGAAGTAGCCATCAGAGGATGGGTACATGGTGGTCATAAAGGGATGGACATGGTCAGAAACAATGCTCAGGTAGGCCATGGCATTTAAACGATGCCCAATTGGCACTAAGGGGCCTAAAGTGTGCCAAGAAAACATCCCCCACACCATTACACCACCACCACCAGCCTGCACAGTGGTAACAAGGCATGATGGATCCATGTTCTCATTCTGTTTACGCCAAATTCTGACTCAACCATCTGAATGTCTCAACAGAAATCGAGACTCATCAGACCAGGCAACATTTTTCCAGTCTTCAACTGTCCAATTTTGGTGAGCTTGTGCAAATTGTAGCCTCTTTTTCCTATTTGTAGTGGAGATGAGTGGTACCCGGTGGGGTCTTCTGCTGTTGTAGCCCATCCGCCTCAAGGTTGTACGTGTTGTGGCTTCACAAATGCTTTGCTGCATACCTCGGTTGTAACGAGTGGTTATTTCAGTCAAAGTTGCTCTTCTATCAGCTTGAATCAGTCGGCCCATTCTCCTCTGACCTCTAGCATCAACAAGGCATTTTCGCCCACAGGACTGCCGCATACTGGATGTTTTTCCCTTTTCACACCATTCTTTGTAAACCCTAGAAATGGTTGTGCGTGAAAATCCCAGTAACTGAGCAGATTGTGAAATACTCAGACCGGCCCGTCTGGCACCAACAACCATGCAATGCTCAAAATTGCTTAAATCACCTTTCTTTCCCATTCAGACATTCAGTTTGGAGTTCAGGAGATTGTCTTGACCAGGACCACACCCCTAAATGCATTGAAGCAACTGCCATGTGATTGGTTGGTTAGATAATTGCATTAATGAGAAATTGAACAGGTGTTCCTAATAATCCTTTAGGTGAGTGTATTTGTTAATATTACATAGCTAGGCATCTAGGTATCAATGGTACGTATAAAGGCATTCAAAACAGAAAACAGGAGACACTTCTTCACACAGAGAGTAGTCACAATCTGGAACAAACTCCCCAACAATGTGGTAGATGCTGAAAATTTGGGAACATTTAAAAATAGGCTGGATAGGATCCTTGGATCACTCAGTTATTAATGGACACCAAATGAGCACGATGGGTCGAATGGCCTCCTCTCGTTTGTAAACTTTCTTATGTTCTTATGTTCTTATCTGCATTATTAATAAAACTGCTGGCAGAGAGGATCAGCAGATTAAGACACCAAACCAGTGCTTGGGACATGTCTAATTGCTAAGTGAAGGTGTCTACAACAATAATATGTGCATCATCACTAGCCTGTATCAATCCCCTGCTGGATGAATGAAGGCCTCCCCTAGATGTTTCAGCTTGTTTCGATCCACAATGTCGCTTTTCCAGGTCACAACAGCAAATCTTATTTAATATTCCCAGCCTGTATGTGGTTGTCTTCTAGGTCTCTTTTTCATCTCTCAGGATCCATTCAACATCCTCCATTCATCTTTAATCTGTTCTTCTTGCAATGTATCTTGCCCATTTTAACATTTTTACTCTTTCAATTATGTCACATACTTTGTGAGTGTATATATATATATATATACAGACAGATGACATATGAAAGGAAAAACCAACATAAAGTGTCTCAGTAAGGTGTTGGGCCACTACAAGCCACCAGAACAGCTTCAATGCGCCTTGGCATAGATTCTATGAGTCTCTGGAACTCTACTGGAGGGATGGAACACCATTCTTCCAAAAGATATTCCCTCATTTGGTGATTTGATGATGTGGGTGGAGAGCACGGTCTAACACATCAGAATTGATGCTGTTTTGAAGTCAATGGGTGGTCACACCAAATATTGATTTGATGTAGATTTTTCTTCTGTTCACTCACTTTACATTTTGTTAATTGATAAATATAATCTATGAATGTGTATTTTTGAAAGCATTCTTACTTTACAGCATGTTTTCACACCTGCCTAAAATTCTTGCACAGTACTGTATATTTAAAAATACAGCTGACAGGGAAGGAGAGACCCAAAACTCACTGGGTTCATATACACTTGCTCTTTAAATAAACCCTTTTCCAGTCATCAGCCCAGAAAAGATTATCTAAGATTATCTTTCATTACAGTGTTTCTCTCTCTGTTCTCTGTTCGGCTCCACTGGCAGTTAACATATAGCACGTGTTTTAAGTTCAGAAACTCCAAATGATAAGTACTATGAATCAAATAAATATATTTAGATATCTAGTAAAAAATAACTTTACAAATACTGAGTGCAGCAGTCGGGAGTTTAATAAGTGTTTACAGTGTGTATGGCAGAGACTTTGCCTCTCTCTCTCTCTCTCTCTCTCTCTCTCTCTCTCTCTCTCTCTCTCTCTCTCTCTCTCTCTCTGCCTCTGTTTCTTCCTCTATGTCTCTCTCTCCCTCTTTGTATGTGTCTGTCTCTCCCTTTGTCTTTGCCTTTCTCACACTCACCCTCTCTCATCCTCGCACTCATTCAGCCTCCCCCCACCTCCGTTGAATAAATCAATTTTATAATTCCCTGCACAGATGTGAGATGGGTAGCTCTGTGATAATTGTTTCCATTTCAGAAATCAGTGCCAAGCCTGCCCTCTCTGCACTGCATCAGGGCCAGTGTCCCCAAGCTGGACAGGAGGGAGGATTGCATTGTTTAAAAGCATTTCACCCACCCCCATACACACACCACTATCCCCTGTCTCTCATGTCTCTCACTCTCCTTCTGCCTCTCTCTCCCTCTCTCTCTCTCTCTCTGCTCTGTGTGTCTGTGCTGTCCAACAATGCCTCATTCTCCTCCTAGATTGGAGAGCGGGGACAGGCAGACACACCCTGTGCTCTTTACCCAGACTGACACATTTTTGTGATTTGGTTGATATTTTTTATTATTTTTTTCCAGGAGTTTTGGGTGCCATCCAGGAATGTGTGAGGAAGAGGAACGGGACACTCTGAAGTTTTTGTGACCCCCCCCCCCCCACACACACACCCTACCTCTCTTTCTCTCTCTTTTGTCCTTGTTTTTTTAGTCCAGTGACGGAGATCTCCGTTCCTTCATCTTTCTATCCCTTCTGTGTCATGGTTTTCAGCCTCCTTTGTACTTCTCTCTTTGTCTCATTTATTCTGTCTTGATCTCTCTCTCTCTCTCTCTGACACTCTTGGCTAACTAAAACTATAATCCAGTATGGATGGTACAGAACAGTAAGTTCCAGTCCAGTCCAGCCCAGCAGTTGCCAGTGACATCAGAGAGATAGATAGACAGACACATTGCACAGGCTATACACACACAGTACACCCACAATAAAGACCACACAAAACACATACACACAGCAGCACACCCGCAATACAGACCACACACAACATGCACACACAGCAGCACACCCACAATACACACACACATTCACACCACACACACACTCACATCATACACGCTCACATCACACACCCCACAAAGACACACACTCACCACACACACACACCACCCACACACACAGAGCGTGACCCTCTGTTCTTTGGCTCAGCTCATAAACAGAACCTATGGAAAGGCTCCCACTTCTGGTATCAACAGATCAAATGGAGCAGGGCAAGAATTTTGATTACTCTCCTTTCTTTTTCTGGTTCTTTCATTTCATTTCTGATCTGCTCTTTCCCTCTTTCCTCCTCTCCCTGTCTGCCTCTCCCTTTTCCTCCTCAATAGAAAACCAGAAATAGTTGCTTGCACAATACTCTGCAAAAGGTCACATTGCTAACTTGTAGTAATTACAGGGCCCACAGTCAGTCACTCTCCCTCTTCTCTGTCTTTCTCTCTCACTGGCTTGCCCATTGTTGTGTACATATATATACACCGATCAGCCATAACATTATGACCACTGACAGGTGAAGTGAATAACACTGATAATCTTGTTATCATGGCACTGTCAGTGGGTGGGATATATTAGGCAGCAAGTGAACATTTTGTCCTCAAAGTTGATGTGTTAGAAGCAGGAAAAATGGGCAAGCGTAAGGATCTGAGCGACTTTGACAAGGACCAAATTGTGATGGCCAGACGACTGGGTCAGAGCATCTCCAAAACTGCAGCTCTTGTGGGGCGTTCCCGGTCTGCAGTGGTCAGTACCTATCAAAAGTGGTCCAAGGAAGGAAAAGCGGTGAACCAGCGACAGGGTCATGGGCGGCCAAGGCTCATTGATGCATGTGGGGAGCGAAGGCTGGCTCGTGTGGTCCGAAAAAGGTAATGCTGGTTCTGATAGAAAGGTGTCAGAACACACAGTGCATCGCAGTTTGTTGCGTATGGGGCTGCATAGCCGCAGACCAGTCAGGGTGCCCATGCTGACCCCTGTCCACTGCCGAAAGCGCCTACAATGGGCACGTGAGCATCAGAACTGGACCATGGAGCAATGGAAGAAGGTGGCCTGGTCTGATGAATCACGAGTTCAATGAATTGACTTGGCCTCCAAATTCCCCAGATCTCAATCCAATCGAGCATCTGTGGGTTTGTGCTGGACAAACAAGTCCGATCCATGGAGGCCCCACCTCGGACTTAAGGATCTGCTGCTAACGTCTTGGTGCCAGATACCACAGCACACCTTCAGAGGTCTAGTGGAGTCCATGCCACGACAGGTCAGGGCTGTTTTGGTGGCAAAAGGGGGACCTACACAATATTAGGCAGGTGGTCATAATGTTATGGCTGATCAGTGTATATATGCGCAGAAATCTATAGGAGGTGGACTATGTATTTTTGTTGACGAAAAATGGGCTAAACAATTCTGCATTTGTGAACAAGTGTGTACCCCGGATTTCAAGATATTGACTGTGTCATTCAGACCTTTTTACCTCCCCCATGAGTTTGGGCAGATCACTGTCATTTTGACTTATGTGCCTGGCCTGGACAATGTAAAGGCAGCGGCAAGGTTAGCTGACTGCTCTCCAGCAGTATTTGGACTGCCCTATGCGCTCTACCCGCACACTGGACCTCTGTTTTGGAAATATTATTGATGCATACAAGGCTGTATGTAAGGCCGCCTTTGGGGAAGTCGGATCATAACATCATTCACTTTCATCCCAAATATAGAGCTAAGGTGAAACGTGAGAAACCAGTTAAGAGGGAAATACAGGTATGGTCTGATCGAAGCAAGGAGAAACTCTGTGATTGTTTTGAGGATGTGGGGATGGTCATGAACTCACAGACAGTATAACTTCATATATTATATTCTGTGAATGTGCTGCAGTTGAAACTAAAACCATCAGAATCTTCCCAAATAATAAATTGTGGGTCTCCAAAGACTTGAAGTGGTGTCTCAATGAGAAGAGAATGGCCTCTTGTAAAGGAGAATCTAGAATGTTTTGTGAAAAAAGAAGAGATTGGGAGAAGATAAAGAAAGGTACACTGGATTACAATGACAAGATAGAGAGGAAATTGTGTACATGTAATGTTAGGCAGCCATGGGAAGGTCTTAATGCAATGATGGGTTGGAGGGGTAAAAAACAGGAATGCACAACAATGAGTAATTCCACTTTTGCAAATGAATTGAATATATCGTATTGTAGATGTTGATGATTGTGATAAACTATGCAGCAGTATTCCATTTGCCCCCCCTATATTGCTAGCAGTGAGCAAGGCGGCTGCTAGCCTTGCACAGATCAGCCAAATAAGGCCACTGGGCCTGATGGTCTTAAAGGGCATGTTTTGAAGGGCTGTGCTCCTCAACTGAGGACTTGGACTCGGGTTTCCCTCCAATTGTGAGAGAAACCTTTGTCCAGCAGGGGACATCGAACTGTATTTGACAGTCCTTTTCTTTTCCTTGCAGGGAACTGATCCATCAGGCCAGACCAGACGAGACGGGGAGGTGCCGGTTGACAGAGCTGCAGAGTCCTGGGTCCTTGGAGCGGTCCGGAGGCACGCGGAGATTGGGACGGACCGGGAGCGACAGGGGACCTAGCCAGAGGAGTCGGCGGACTCCTCACGGAGTGGGTCCCATCCAGAAGCTCGGCCGACCATCTACCCAGAACCCGGCCTGACGAGGACTGCTCCCCGCTGACGTCACCAGCCAGGATCCAGGAGAGGCCTCGGATCCCAGGGACCAACCAGGCCGATCGGCGAACGTCCCTGAGGGAGGCCTCCTGCAGCCAGGGCCCGGACTTCTCCCCGCAAGGCCCGCTCCCTGCAAGAGCCCCGGAGGTGGAAGCTGCTCTCCAGCCAGGTGGACTTGCCCCGACCTCTGGATTGAGAGCCTCTGGACCCTTTCCCAGGTAGGAAAGTGCAGCATGGCCCAGCGAACTGCCGGTGTGAGGCGCCACAATGCGGTGCGCTTCAGTCGTGAGGCTGGAGCCGAGACCGTGGCCCTCACCCGGCTGGAGTTCAGCAGGTCCGTGCTGCAGAGGGGCATGGGCTTCGCCCCTTCTGAGCTGAACTGCGTGGTAAAACTAACTGGACCTAGGGACGTGTTTGAGGTGAGTTTTAAGAACCCTCAAGTGCTGGAGTGTTTTTGGAACATTTATAGAGAAAAAAAGGAATGTATGCCCCTGAGTGACTTTGTGGTCGACGCCCTGACCGATAGAGAAATTAAAATTGTTACTATTCAGTTTTATAATGAAGCAGTGGCAGAGTACGATGTAGAGGTATGGCTGAGGAGACATTGTGAGATCCTGTCTGAAAGCAAGAGAGTCAATGACGAGGATGGGGTTTGGACCGGTGCTCGACGGTGGCAGGTGCGCCTGCAGGTGGAAGTGGCCGCCATCGGCGGAGTACGCCACCTGCCGAGCACCGTAGTTTTAGGAGCAAACAGGGGGCTAGTCTTCTACCATGGCATGCCCAGAATACCTAGAATACCTCAGGGCCGCAATGGCAGAGTCACTGGTGCTGAGGGAGGAGGCCTGCGGCAACAGACAGTCGGGAAGGGAGTAACCACCCCCTCCCCCACCATTAGTTAAAAGAATGACTAGCGGGGTCTATCCAGTCCTCTCCTCATTCGCACACAAGGCCTCTGCCCTGCCATCTGCTCGTCGGGCCTCGGCTACAAGGGAACCAGGGAGAACCTCCAGCACCGCGGGCCCTGAGCCCAGTGGACTTTCGCCTGCCTTACCAGGTGGCGGGAGCCGAGCCCCCCACATAGTCTTCCTAGAGGATCAAGCGGTGAGGCAAATGGTTGAAATGATGGGTGCGAGCGCTAAGCTAGGTGAGGGAGAAGAGAGAAGTGGGGAAGAGGAGGGTTTCTTTACATGATTGTTACGGAGCGGGTAATTGCCCTCACTGCCATTATGGCTTTAACTATTATATCTATAAACGTGAGGAGCATTGCTGAGGTGAAAAAGAGGGCCGATGTTTTAAACTCTCTGGCTGGAATGAAAGCAGACATTATCTGTTTACAGGAGTGCGGCATCCTGTTCCAAAAAGAATATAAAGTTAAAAAGTTAAAAAATGTAGGGTGATAGAGGCGGGCAGGTTGGCCAGCCTCGACCTTAAATACAAGGGGGCTGTATTGAGGCTGGTCAATGTCTATGCCCCCACCAGCAAGAGAGAGAGAGTCCTCTTTCTCCCTCAGCTACGCCCGCTCCTGATCAGCACCTTACCGGTTATCATTTCAGGTGATTTTAACAGTGCTCTGAGGGATGTAGACCGGTGTAAGCCCCGCAACGATAGATCCAGCAGAGACCTCACTGCGTTCGTGGAGGACTTTGAACTCTGCGACGCAGGTCGGGACCTGGTCCCCTTGTTAACCTGGGTGAGTTCTTCTGGCAAATCCTTCTCCAGGATAGATCTCGTCCTCCTCAGTAAGCCACTGGAGAGGACCGCCATGAGGCGGTTTTCTTTTCAGACCACAGGACAATCATGGATTGTTTTTAAAAAATTTAAGTGATTTTATGAATTGTTTTTTTATTTTATTTTAATCACGAGTATTAAAATTTGTTTGAATGTTTTTATCTTTGAAATGTAAAATACTTACACCAAATAAAACAGTAGTATATGTGCTCCTCAACTGAAGGGGGTCTTAACAAATTATTTCAGTACCTGTTGGACAAATGTACTGTACCTAAAACATGGAAGCTTTCTGACATTAAGCCTGTGCCCAAAGGCTGGTTTATACTTCTGCGTCTGCGTCTCTGCCTACATGCGCGGGCGTCGTACGCAGACGGTCGCACAGCTGTCTGCCAACATAATTGCACGTAAGAGTGAGGCGTCCATAGGGGGCTGTGTCGCGTTAACACATCGCAATCCACAGATACGAAACTCGATATCTATGGAGCACCTACGATTGTATGGATGTAAATTAACACATACCGTTAATGACATATTATTTTATTATTATTACAGAAACTACACGCACACACACATAAATTGCATCCTGTATGTGCAGATCTATATTGTCTTGCTATAGTTGGCTAGACACTTAACACTAGAACATACATACACACATCTCTGCGTATGTGAATTTCTCCTGCATATCCGTTACTTGTTAATATATATTTGAATTAGATACATATATGGCGTTTCTGCTGTTAAACTCCTCAAAATTTATGAGCTAAAACACGTTGTTCTCCAACCGCCAGACCCGCAGTTTATGTGATAGGCTATAGCCCACTGAATAATATTATACATATAGCAGACAATATGGGCTTTGTAATAAATTAGTAATTGTGAAATATTTATAATCATGTTTATTGGTGAAACACTCTATTTCCTACACATCATATATTAATTATAATTGTATTAATTTACACTTGATATAGCGCTCGTCTGATCGGCTCAGCAAGTTTCTAACTTTCCTTTGTAATTCAATCCTGATCATGTTGTAAACCCAGGTCTCTGGATCAATGGCTTGATCAGTCACTGTTTGATCATGATGCTAATTGTTCATTTCGTCCACGGAAAGCAAAGTACATTTTACCTTTCGTCCACAATTGCCAAGCACGAAATACGTGGTCATTTCGTGGGATAAAATGTGAATTATGTTCACGAAATGTGAATTAAATTAACGAAATGTGCAGTTTGTTGGACAAAATACTAATTATGTGGACAAATGAGTTATGTGGATGAGGAGAAGCATTTTAAATAGTTTCGTACGTCATCACATAGTTTCTCTGCGGCGGCGCTACACATAGACACACATTGCACACCGGCCCCCCAGCACTGCGCGATTGTCCGCTGCTCTCAGAATATCCTGCTCAGCCAATCAGCGCTGGACTGACGCGGAAACGCACAGACGCGCTGTTGAGATCTCGGAGGAGTGCGCGTCGGTGCGTCTGCGGGCCTCTGCGAGCTGCGCTTACCCAGAAACCCCTGCTCTGCGTCGCTACGCAGAGACGCAGACGCGGACCTTCGCAGAAGTATAAATTGGCCTCAAGAAGGTCGGGGCCAGATTAATGAATGAATTTAGACCAATTGCACTTACTTCCAATTTATGCAAGTCCATGGTGTTTGTAAGAGACTATGTCAATCTGGAGGTCCATCAGAGGGGCAAGGAGGAAGCCTACAAGAACTGGCGTATACAAGATCTGGGGGAGCTCAGGATCCCATGATGGGACCCACCTCCGGGGACGGTCAGTTCCCCCTGCTGGAGCCCGAGTCCAAGATCTTTTAAAGATTTTACGGATGATTGTTTTTAAAAAGATTTTAAAAAACGAATCTTAATTGTTTTTAAAAAGATTTTAAAAAACGAATCTTAATTGTTTTTAAAGATTTCGTTGTTTTTAAATCACATTGTTTAGGGTTTTTGGTATAGTTTTGTTATATTTTGTTGTCAAATACATTGACCGTTTTGGGTTTAATTTAAAATGCATTGGACCTTTTTTGTTTGTTTTTTATTTTTTCCTTTTTAATTGTTTCTTTATTTTGTTCAATGCATTTTCAGTTATTTTCAATGTATTTGACTCTTTTGTTGGTGAGCAGCTTTTGCTTTTATCACGTTTGTTTTGTTGTTTTGGGCACGTTTATTTTAAAGTTAATTGTTTTTGTTCCTTGTTAAATCACAGATTTAAAAAAAAATTTAAGTGATTTTAAGGACTGATATTTTAAATGATTTTAATCACAAGCATTAAAAAAAAAATGAATTGTTATTATTTTATGAAATGTAAAATACTTAAACTAATAAACAGTATTATGCAAGTCCATGGAAAGAGTCTTAGTGAAACGCCTCACCTGTTCTGTGGAAAGCTGTCTTGACCCTTGTCAGCTTGCATATGAAAGGAATAGGGGTACAGATGATGCAATTTTAACACTTTTTAACAATGTAGCAAAACACTTACTGCAGCCAATGCTAGAGCATTATTTTTAGATTTTAGTTCAGCTTTTAATACAATGAAGTTGCACATTCTTTTATAAAGGTTATATGATCTGGGGGTCAATAGTGGTTTTATTTTTTGGATAAGAGATTTTCTCTCAAATCGGCTACAGAGAGTTTGTATAAATGGAAATGTATCAGAGCAGCTCATTATCAATACAGGGGCCCCACAGGGCTGTGTTTTAGCACCGGTTTTATTCTCTGTATACACAAGTGAATTTAGGATCCAAGATCAATGCCACAGTTTATATAAATATGCTGATGACATGGTCCTAGTTGTCCTTTTAAGGACGGGAGATACATCAAGTGAAAGTGAGTACCTGAACCATGCTAAGGCATTACAAATATGGTGCCAAGAAAGTGCATTAGAAATAAATGAGGGGAAAACAACAGAGTTAGTAATTTGTGCTAAAAAAGATCTTGTGGTACAGCCAGTGATGATGAATGGCCAACCTGTTGAAATTGTAGACCATTTTAAATATCTAGGCACTTTCCAGGATAAAAAATTAAGCTTTTTGGAGAATACTGGTTATATCTTTAAAAAATGTGTGCAACGCCTCTACCTACTTAGGAAATTGAATAGCTTTGGGGTGAGTCCGAATATTCTAGAGATGGTTTATAAATCTCTGATTCAGAGTGTATTGTCATTTAACATCATTGCCTGGTACAGGAACCTTAGCCAGAAAAATAGGAGTAAGCTCACCAGTGTGGTAAATATTGCTAGTAAAATAGTGCAGAGGTCACAATGTCAGTTAGGAGATCTATATGCACTGAGAACTAGGAAGAAGGCCCAGAGTATTCTGGATGATGACTCGCATCCCTTGTTCTCAGAGTTTGAGATGTTACCTTCAAGAAGGCACTATAGGGTGCCTGTGTCATCCAAAAATGTATACAGGAAATAATGTATTATTATTATTATTATTATTATTATTTTTATTTCTTGACAGACGCCCTTATCCAGGTTTATTCACATTGCAATTAGCTTCCTTAACATAGGATGATTTTGAATAGTATTTTAGAATGTAATTTTATGTATAATGTATTTATTGATTGTATCTATTGACTTATACACCGATCAGAAATAACATGCCTACACCTGCCTAATATTGTGTAGGTCCCCCTTTTACTGCCAAAACAGCCCTGACCCATCATGGCATGGACTCCACTAGACCTCTGAAGGTGTGCTGTGGTATCTGGCACCAATACGTCAGCCACAGATCCTTTAAGTCCTGTAAGTTGCGAGGTGGGGCCTCCGTGGATCAGACTTGTTTGTCCAGCACATCCCACAGATGCTCGATTTGATCGAGATCTGGGGAATTTGGAGGCCAAGTCAACACCTTGAACTCGTGATTCTTCAGACCAGGTCACCTTCTTCCATTGCTCCTTGGTCCAGTTCTGATGCTCACGTGCCCATTGTAGGCGTTTCTGGCAGTGGACAGGGGTCAGCATGGGCACCCTGACTGGTCTGCGGCTACGCAGCCCCATACGCAACAAATTGCGATGCACTGTGTGTTCTGACACCTTTCTATCAGAACCAGCCTTAACTTTTTCAGCAATTTGAGCTACAGTAGCTCATCTGTTGGATCGGAGTGTTATCAGTGTTATTCACTTCACCTGTCAGTGGTCATAATGTTATGGCTGATCGGTGTATGTGGATGGATTATATGCTGTTGTGTTTTTTTTATCAAGTGAGACCAAAGACAAATTTCCACTTTGTGTAGACAATAAAGTATTATTGTATTGTATTGTATTGTATAAAAATATGTGTGTGTGTCTGTGTCTGTGTCTGCGTGTCTTCATGTTTCTGCCTGTATGTATGTGTGTTTGTCTGTCAGTGTCTGCGTATCTCCATCGATCTGTGTGTGTTTTTTGAGGGTGGGTGTGCCTGTGTGTCTCTCTGTATGTGTGTATGTGTGTCTGTGTGTCTTTGTGAGTGTGTCTGTGTGTGTGTGTGTGTGTCAGTGCGATATAATTATTTCCCCCTCCTGATGGCTTGCTATAATAGAGTGCTTTCTATGCCGGCTGGAATTTTTCAGCGGCGTTGGCAGTTTTGTGAAAGGGCATGAGCGGGCGCCTGGTGCCAGCCCTATGAGGTCACGGCTAGAGGGTACCCACGCCAAGACCCTGGCACTGAGTCAGCCATGCCCACTCAAAAACACATACAATCACTCACACACGGCACATTTAAAAAATGTCCTACTTACTTTTAAGTCCTTAAATGTGACCCCGGACAGCAGAATGACTTGCTATGGCCACAATGTGAAATTGCCTTATACATCTCATGCATTCCTCCCATTGGCCGAGGGATGTTGGTTATGTAGTGCTCAGAGCACAGAATTGGTGGTGGGATTTCCCAAAAAATACCTGATGATATTTCAATGGATTTAATGCTCATGGGAGTGGAGAGGAATCCAGCTAAAAAAACTCCACTTACACCATATATCTATACTATAACTTTGTTGTTTTTGTGTTTATCACACAAAATAAATACTCTCCAGGGAGTGTCTCCTTCCTTGTGCTGTTGTTGTTTCCCTGGCTAGTAATCATATCGCATTATAGCCACCTGATTGTGCCTCGTTACTGCACCTGTACCATTAATTTCAGCTTCCGCAGTGCAGCTGACAATTGTTTCCTGTTTCCCTTATATAGACACCTACCTGTATGGTCCGTAGTTGTTAATGCGAAATAGTGTTTTTATCCCCGTCTGTGTGTGTGTTTGTGTCAGAGACTTGACCTGTTATTCCACTTCTCTTTCACACACCTCTCTCCTCTCTCCCTCTCATCTCTTTCACTTACCTCTCTCCCTGTCTTTCTTTGCCCTCTTTATCCCTCCCTCCCTCTCCCTCTCTCTTTTTCTGTGTTCCCAGCTGTCAGGTGCAGTGCAGAGTTAGTCTGTCATTGTGTCCCTGCCTGTGGGAACCACACTGCAGCTTCCTGCCCATGAGACACCACACAAAGTACAGTATGTACAGTTAAGCAGTGTCTCTAGCCCTGGTCCTTGAGAGAGACATTACAACACAGTAGGGGCTCAAGTGCTGTTGTCTGTCTTAAAATATTTTTTAGTACATGCCTGAGGTACAGCAGCCTGTTATAGGTATTAAAATCGCAAATTAATTCCACAGGGAAACGCCTGGACTTAAAAATTGTAGGTCTGGGTAGGCACGCACATACAAACTCGGGGACACATCGCGGTGCCGGCAGGGTTTGAAACGCGACTATACGTCACCGTCGTGTGGCGCTGCCGAGGAACTACAGCGTGATTTAAACCTCGCGCTGACTGCGACACCTAGTGGCCATGATGGCACACGGTGCGTTATATTCCAAGACGGTGCACGTTTACAGGTCGGCTCTAGCTGTGTGTGAATCTGTGAGTGCACGCGATAGTAATGCATCTATGTTTAGCGATAGTACCTTACGGTGGAGACAGTGGCGTGGTTTCCCAACACGCAAACCACGCAATTTCTAGGGGGCCCCCTGATGTCTAGTAGAAGTGTTACAATACAAGCTGAATTGTAACTTGCAACAAGTTACTTATTTTCTCAGATGATAATACAGAAAACAGAGGAGACTACGTGGGGACTTGATTCATGTCTTCAAAATCAGATTTCCAGATTTGCAGGGACGCATGGACCCAGGGACACAAATGGAAATTGGGCTTCAAGGCATTCAAGACAGAAAACAGGAGACACTTCTTCACACATAGAGTCTTCACAATCTGGAACAAACTCCCCAGTGATGTGGTTGAAGCTGAACATTTGGGAACATTCAAAAATAGACTGGATAGGATCTTTGGATCACTTCCAAACGAGCATGATGGGTTGAATGGTTGAACTTTCATATGTTCTTTTTATGTTCTTAACACAAACGCTGATTTTATCCAGTAATCAGACAAATTACCATTCTTATTGTAATCGCAGGCAAGTCTTTTTTGGAAAAAGTGGCGCTGCGAAGTTTCACTTTGGCTAAAATAGACACATTACATTATTTGTCATTTAGCAGATGCTCTTATCCAGGGTGACTCACAATTGTAACCATTTATGCAGCTGGGCATTTTACTGGAGCAATCTAAGTGAAGTACCTTGCTCAAGGGTACAACAGTACTGCCCCACCCAGGATTTGAACCCACAACCTTCAGTTATGAGTCCAGAGCCCTAACCACTACTCCACAGTGCTGACACGGAGAGATAGACTGGACCTATGTTTAGTGTGGGAGACCGAAACAATAAATAAATAAATGCTATATTCCGAAACTCGTTAGAAAAGTAGCTATTCCAGGTGATGAATGCTGTGGGCCAGATAGCGCGGCACCTTTAACAGCGACGCCCCTCAGGGCAGTAGCGCCTCAGTCCCCCAGGCGGCGCCAGAGACGAGACACGCTACCCTCGCTGAGCGCTGGTTGGCTCGGCTGTGACCTGAGCCTCGGTGCGGATCTGTTTTGTTTCAAAGCGACGACAGGAAAGGAAGGAGAGAATCGAGACTTGGGTAGCGGCGCAGTATGCATCTTCCTGCTACGGTTTCCCATCAGCCACAGCTCTTTCTAAGTCTTACAGAAAGCGGAGGAGGAGGAAGCAGCGAACGGTTGGCACCGGAGACACACGGGCAAAGACTAACAAACAAGCCGTGAATATAGGGATCCGTGTGGTCGCATACCCGCCGTAAGGAAAGCCCAGTGACCAGTGTTTCCAAATAAGTAAAGCATAGACTGTCACGAATCAGGTAAGACGTCTTGCAATAGCAGGCACCCTTTTCTGCGAGTTCTTTGTAGCGATTTATTATTGTAATATTTTACTCAGCACTACATTAGCCTGTTATTATTCATGTTATACACACACACACACACACATCATTATTTTCTGTGTTTTCGTCTTCGTGCTGGCTTCGTATCAACTGAACATAATAACGACATGCTGTAGTAACGCTGACAGTACAGACCTGACAGTTCAGCAGCATCTTTGCGCGCGCTCGCGTCCCTCACTGTGACACGCAGGCACGTGGAGGTTGCAGGTCGATTCCTGCTGCGTTGTTGCGTGGAATAGTGTATTTTTACCTCTATGTTTACGTGGGACAGTTGAGCTCTTTCTAGTTTTCTTTCTCCTCCCTGTCCCTCCCTCTATCCATATGGCGCCTACAGCTGGCACAGACCGACTGACGTTGTTTTGAGAAAGGATACAAGTTGCAAGTCATCACAGTATGTTATTATTCTTATTATTGACCCACAGCGACTTAGCTTACAGAAACATGTTCAAAGCCTTACAGAGTGCAGCCAGTCATTCAAAACAATAGTACTACCTTAAGAAAACATATAATATAGTATAGTACAGTGTATAATAGTATGGTACCGTTTATTATAACAGTACAGGATGTTATAATACTACAGTCTAATACTACAATTAGACTGGAGCACACTGGATACAGATTCAGTTGAAAATGGATGGTTCTATTTTAAGAATATACTACTTGAGGCTTGACGAGAAATTTTTACCAAAACTTAGCAAATTGAGGACCAGAAAACATTGGCCAAAATGGTTTAATAGAAGTATGCAAAAAAATATCAAGAGAAAGAAAATGTTGTATAGCACATACAAAAGGGATAGAGACAAAACAAAATACAAAGAATATGTTGCACTGCAACGAGATCTTAAGAAAGGGATCAGGAAAGCAAAGAGGGAAATAGAAAGAAACATATAGCTCTAGGAGCTAAAACTAATTCAAAGAGCTTTTTTCAATAGTACAACAGCAAGAGGTCAATAAAGGTGGAAGTGAAATTTGCAGATGATACTAAAATAGGTGGCTCATCAGGTACAATCTCGGCAGCACAGGTTATTCAAAGGGACTTGGATAGTATTCAGTTGTGGGCCTACACCTGGCAGATGAAGTCAATGTGGACAAGTGCAAGGTATTACATACAGGTAACACAAATGTCCACTATATTTACACTATGGGAGGAATAGAACTAGATGAAGTAACGCCTGCGAAAGACCTAGGAATCCACGTGGACTCCTCACTTTCTCAAACCCAACAATGAGGGGAAGCAATAAAAGAGGCAAACCGAATGCTAGGGTATATTGTCAAAAGTGTAGAATTTAGAATTTAGTTAGACCTCATCTGGAATACTGTGTACAGTTCTGTGTTCCACATTTCAAGAAAGATATTGCTGCTCTAGAGGCAGTTCAGAGGAGAGCAACCAGACTTATTCCAGGTTTGAAGGGAATGTCCTACTCGGAGAGACTGAGGGAACTGAACCTTTTCACCCTGGAACAGAGGAGACTACGTGGGGACTTGATCCAAGTCTTCAAAATCATGAAGGGCATTGACCACATCAAACCAGAGGAGCTTTTCCAGATCTGCAGGGACACATGGACCCAGGGACACAAATGGAAATTGGGCTTCAAGGCATTCAAGACGGAAAATGGGAGACACTTCTTCACACAGAGAGTTGTCACAATCTGGACCAAACTCCCCAGTGATGTGGTAAAAAGCGGGGCCCAGCCCTCCCTGGAATTTTAATGAGTTACTTAATCATTCAAAACATCATCAGCCCGCCCCTTACCGGAGAAAACATCGTCAGCCCCCCCCCCGCTCTTACCGGAGAAAGAACCGTCAGCCCCCCCACTCTTGCTAATTATTTTATCTGACAGTGGTCGTAGGGGTTTCGGCTTAGTAACTCAGCCCCCCTGGGAATTTCAAAACTCGGCGCCTATGTAGTACAGTATACATATTAGTATGTCACAGTAGCTATATTATAATAGTATACAGTATCGTATGGCACAGTAGCTGTATTATAATAGTATAGTACAGTATAATAGTATGGCACAGTTTATTATATGCTAATAGTATAGTACAGTAATAGTATGGCACAGTATATTATAATAGTATATTATCACTGAGATCTTTGTATGACTTATAATAAAAATTGGCCTGTATATATGGACAGTATATGGAGTTAAAGCTGACAGCAGGGCAGTGCCAATACTGGACACATGAGAGAGCAGTGCTGGGGTCTGCAGCCTCCACTGTGTGTCTCAATTTGTCAGACGTGAGTAATAGGCTCCAGAGTTTACAATAGGGGATCCAGTCAGTGTGTGTGTGTGTGTGTGTGTGCATGCGTGCGTACATGACTGTGTGTGTTTTATTTTTCTCATTCAAGGTATTATTACCTTTCTCTGTTCTTGCTCTTTCTCTGGCACTGGCACTGCCCATCAATCCTCCCCTCCCCTCCTGCTCTCTCTGTACCTATTCCTATTCCCCCTTCATCTCTCTCTCTCATTCCCTCTCTCCTTCATCCCCTCCCTTCCTTCATCTCTCTTTCCTCTCTGTGTCTTTATGCCTCTTTACATCTCTCAGTCTCTCGCCCTTCCTCTCTTACCTCCTTCTTCTCTCTTGCTCACCCTCTCTCTCCCCTTTTTTCACCCCCACCTCTCTTTCTCTATGTGTGTCTCTGTGGTAACACTGTGGTTTTTAGTAGGCCTGTCATGTCATGACGTGTGTGTGTGTGTGTGTGTTCCTGTCCTTTTGTGTCTCCCTGTGTGTGTGCCTGTGTGTATATACCTGGGTTTGTATGCCCGTGCCTGGATCTGTGTGTGGGTCTGTGGTTTGTGTGTGTGTGTGTGTGTGTGTGTGTGTGTGTGTATGCGAGCGTGCGTGTGTGGCTGCCTGTGGTTTGTGTGTGTGTCTGTCTGTGTCTGTGTCGGATGCAGAGGGTGTCACGCTATGCTGCTCTCTGTTCTTAACCCCAGGAAGTTGCCCAACGTCCCCCTCCGTGCTGTCACTCAGTACGCTAAGGAGCTGAGAAGTTAATTCGCTCCCTCCTTATGGCGTGCGGGCACCACCAGTGCCTCAAAAAGCAGCCCTCAGCTCTCTCTCATTGACAGCAGCCTGCAGAGGGACACCACCCGAAATAACAATGCATGGACACCAGCACTCTTCTTTGCCAAAACACTGCCTACTGCTGTTTGAGTCACATCCGGACATCTCAGCATGTGCCACACAATTGATATTTATTGGCAAATGTAACTCTAATTTTCCAGATGTGTTCTCTCATTTTAGATTATTATTATTGTTATTTGTTGTGTGTGAGTTCCCACCTGCCTGCCTGCCTGCCTGCCTGCCTGCCTGCCTGTCTGTCTGTCTGTTTTTTTTTACTTTCTCTGGGAGTCTGTATAACTATATTCTTACAGGTAGCTACACACTAATCCTTCCCACAGCCCCCCCTCCCTAGCTCAGAATAGTATGGCATCCATGAGCAGATTAGAAGGCTCCTGTGAGGCTAATTAGTCCAATTTAGCTAATGAACAGGAGCTGAGTTCAGATGCAAAACTTCCAAGTGTGTGTGGGTGCATCTATGTGAGTGCGTGTGAGAAAGTGTAAATGCTTTGGCAACACTTGTGTAAACTTGGCATGCCAGTAAAGCTCATTTTGAATTAGAGAGTGTGTGTGTGTGCAAGAGTGAGTGTACATCAGTTATTGGTGTCTATATTGTGAGTGTGAGTTTCCCACTGTGTATCTCTACAGTACATCAATGCACAGCGAGCACTGAACACTTCCTCTCCAGCCATCAGAAACTTCCTGTTTCTCCTCTCTGAACCACAGCTGTGAGTACTGATGGTGTTGATCTATGGGGCGGCAAATGTAAAACAGCACACACTTTTTTTTCCGAGTGCCTTTATTCACACATTTAACTTAAATCTTGTGTTTTTTTTCCACATTTAGTAAATACTTAATCCATTTATAAAGATTTTATTTTTTTAAATAAATACTTAAATCAATGCTTAATCTCCATTTTTGAAAAATAAATATTTTTCATTTGATTTAAATATTCAACTAAACCCTAAATCTTTGAGTCACAAAATAAATATATAGCTTTTAAATAAATATGTAGTCTAAATATAAATGTTAAATGTGGAGTTTGCAAAATAAATATATAGCTAACATGTAAATACAGTCCTGCCCCTCTGGTCAGATCAGCCTCTCACAGCAGTGGGCGGTACTTCAGTAACCTGTGTAATGTGAGCTGCGTTGCTTTGCATTGTCAGAACATCAAATTGTCTGATTGTGTTTTCGTGATGCAGTCAGTGGAGCTAGTGGTCACTGATCCACTGAGTGGACACTGGCTCCCAGTAAAAACTGAATTAAAAATATTCACCAAACTGTGGATGTGGCAGGAGGATCAGGGCAGGTGTTTATATACAGTGAGCGGCCAGCAGAGCAGAAGCCCAGGGATTAATGTATAAACACACACAGAATCGTTTCTCCCCTTGATACACTCGCCCACAACCACAGACTTTGTTTCCTTTTCAATGCAGTGTGTGGACAGGATCTCTTTTCTTGATAACAGAACAACTTATATATTGGACTCGCTGTTGCTACACTTCAGCCACCGCCATTTAAGGGATCATGCCATGCCCACGGCTGTGGGAGGCTGACCGGCACCAGAGGGGTGGGACTGTATTTGCATGTTAGCTATATATTTATTTTGCAAACACCACATTTAACATTTATATTTATATTTAACATTTAGATTTAACTTTTACATTTAACATTTATGTTTTGCATTTATATTTACATTTAAAATGTACATTTTAAATTTATTGCAAAGTTAAATGTTCAGTTTGCAAAGCCCATATTTAGGATTTAGCTAAATATAAATGTTAAATATTTATTTTTCAAAAATGGAGATTTAGCATTTATTTAAGTATTTATTTAAAAAAACAAAATATTTATAAATGTGGGAAAAAACACAAGATTTAAGTTCAATGTGTGAAAAAACGACACTCAAAAAAAGTGTGCGCTGTTTTACATTTGGTGCCCCATATTGATCAGTGTGTGGGTGTCGGTTTCAGAGAGTGTGTTAATGTTTGTGTGTGTGTGTGAGAGAGAGTGTGTGTGCAGTGGTGCCAGGCCTGTGTGTGTTGGTGTGTGAGTGAGGGAGGCCACAGTCACACTCTTGATTAAGAATAGATACTGGTTTCTCACTTCATGTCACAACTCCACTGACATCACCACACCTCTGTTACCTTCAAACTGCCTTCCCCTTGTCCTGCAGAGACACAGTCCAGTACAGTACAGCAAGGTCTCCAACCCTGGTCCTGGAGAGCTGCAGACTACCCTTGAGGTCACTTTTCAGGAAGTGCGTGTCACTGTCACCATTCTCATTCAGGGAAATCTGACATGTCAGTCAGTCATAGAGCATTAGCCCCTCACTGTATCTGTGTCACACTGACCGGTTGCTATGGGTTCCCACTCAGCGACACAGTGTCCAGTTCTTACCCACAAGCCTGTGTGCTAGCCTTGAGAACAGTGGCGTTTTGACAATACAGCGCATGGGGCATTCCTTAGCACAGCAGCCCCACGTCACACATGCACACAAACACGAACACACAGAACTGACTGTCCTGAGCACAGCATTTAATTTTTTTAAGGCTGCTGTATAGTGTGCTGTACTATAGTGTATTGCAGTGTACGGTGTTGTGCTGTACTGTAGTGTGCTGTGTTGTGCTGTACTATCATGTATTGCAGTGTACTGTATTATGCTGCACTGTAGTGTATTACAGTGTACTGTACAGTAGTGTATTGCAGTGTACTGTAGCCTATTGTTACTGATCACTAACTTGGCATTGGGAGATTGAGGGAGACAATAGCTGAGCTGTTTGCAGGCTGGAGCCCACTCACCCCTCACTAGTGTGCGTCCTTGTTAGCAGGGGATTAATTAGTGTTGGGGGGCTGGGACTGGGCTAAGAAGGATAATTTAGTTCATTGTATTTATTCATTTTTTCTTTCTCAGTTTTAGTGATTGTGTGTCAGCGTGAGTGTGTCCAAGGCAGCCTATTCATTTTAAGAGACACACACACTGCCAACACACTCAAACTGAGACACACACACTTACACGCACAAACGCACTCACTTTTTGCCAAAAACCTGGTTGCCTCTGCCAGGAGGCTGAATCCCTGGCCGTGAGTGGATCTTTCAGCAGAAATTGATAATTGACCACAAAATCAACATTGCAACAGGCATCTCAGTCTCTGGACTTGAATCCCATTGAATCCTGTGGTTTGAATTGAAGAAGGCAGTCCAAAAATCTGGAAAGATTCTGTGAAGAGGAATGGTCTAATATCTCATCCCATGTGTTCTCCAACATCATAAAAAAAATTAAGAAAAATGCTCAGTACCATTATCCCCGCAAGAGGTAGGTGCCCAAAGTACTGAAAACAAGAGTGCCAATAATTGTCTTTTATTTTTCGGAAATAAATGTATAATTTGAGAAATTTGTAATTGTGGTTGATTCCCTTGAATCATGAATACAGTACATGTATTCCACATGTTGGAAGATTACAAACAAGCTCATTAGCTGTGCTGCCAAAGCAATTACAAAATACACACATACCTCAAAATATAATCTAATATTTCCCAAACTGTTCTATAAAGTACAGTAAATAAATACATTAAATGCAGGTTGAAAACAAATTTAAGAACAAGAGAAAGAAAAATAAATAACACAAAAAATTGAAAATTATTCTGTTTTAAAAAATCTCTCTCCCTCTCTCTCAGTGATGTCCAGGCGCAGTTTGCGCTTGGTGACGGGGGGTTATTACCCTCCCCCAGAGGATGACGGGGCGAGCACCAGCTCTACCGGCTCCTTCAATGGCAGCCAGGTCTCCTACAGAGAGAGCCCTATCAGGTACTGTTTGTGTGCGTGTGTGTGTCTCCTACAGTGAAATCATCATCAGGAAATATCTGTGTGTGTCTCGGTCTTCCTATAGAATAAGCCCGATCAGACACACTAATGCCGTTTCCACTGGCGGGTCCAGCCCTGGACGTTTAAACAGGTGTTTCCACTGGCTTAAGTGTCTGGACGCGGTTTTGTAGACGGTTAACTATGACTATGAGGAAATACTTCTCTTTCAGAAGCGGAGATGTGTGCTTGACTTGCAGACAGACAGGGAAGAGATCAGCTACATTATTTTGGAAGATATAATCTCAAGTGCGGTGTGCGATCACAAAGAAATTACAGTTTTATTAGCAGCATGGAGTAAAATCCACATACAGAAACAATGACTGCTTACAGTTAATATCCGAGTGTATTAAAAACTTGGATTTCACAGGACCCAGTGCAGTGCCGTGACTAGTTAAAAATAAACTGAAGGATAATAATCGAATCGGTAGCAGTCGATTTTATTAATATTTTTTGAACAACCAAATGGTGTGTCACGCTGTCGTTTTGTGAATGGTGTAGACAATCCGCAGAGACAATCCGTAGGAAGGCGAACACGATTAATTAAATTAATGAATAAATAAATACAGCAGATCTGGGTTTCCCCCTAAAATATTAAGGACTGGTTTAATAAATGTGTCCATAAGTCCATAAATGCCATGACTGAAACTTGCACTCTTTAGTTCAATTTATAACCTGCTATATTGTAGCTGGATGAATAATCGTGAAATGTGTGTATTTTGTTTCAACTGTAACTTACCATGGTTAAGGACGTCTGCTAAGTAAATGATAAATAATACGGCAAGTATTGTTTGCAGTTACAAATCTGCATAAAGAGTAATAAGTTAAGGAAGTCACGTTGTGCTGTTTAAAATCCATATATACTAGCACAAATGAAGATGATAATGATACTATATAGCAAATATGTAGTTATTGTTGCACATGGAAATGTATTCTTATGGGAACATGCTTGTCTGAATATAATGTTGTCTATACACCAGAGGTGGAAAACAGAAAAATTCTACTCAAGTAGAAGTACTGTTACTTTGATGCAATTTTACTCAAGTAAAAGTACTAGTTTAAAAAACTACTCAAGTAAAAGTAAAAAGTAGCTCATTTAAAAACTTTTACAAATTTACATTTACAAATTGCATAGTTACTTTTAACAAAGCAGTGCCACATGATCTCTAAGCAAACGCTAACACACACATATATATATATATATATATATATACACACACACACACACACAGGTGGGTGACACATTAAAGGAGAAGCCTGAATAAATGAGTGGAGGAACATAACAAATGCAGATGCCTCCAAAGAGATGTACAGTGTGATACAATTAAAACAATTAACATCCTATCATGCTCTGTGGTATGTATAAAAATGGCTCTGATTTAGGAAATTATTAGTTCAGTTAAGTAATTGAGAGCTCGAAGATATGCAGAGATATGTAACAATGTAACAGTTTGATTTATTTAAAAGTTTGTGTTATTATTATTTCTAAATGGCTGTAGCTGATATTTAAATAAATAAATACAAATAAAATCACAACACCACCTTACCTAGAACACAAATAAGTGTTGATATAACTTTATTATTAGTTTATTGCAGACAGACTAAAATGAATGACAAAACAGAATACCCATTAACTATAATGGGGAGTTGAATGCCCATAGACTACAATGCGGAAAACAGAAGGACTGCCTATATCTCCAAATCCAACACAGGAATCCTAAAATCCTGAATACACTTTCTTTAAAATAACATCATATAAAAAATTTAAGTGGAATGACATTTAATGACAGCTGCTTTCTATGGAATGACAGGCCTGGGATACTGAAAACATAGCACAAATAGTCTCTTGCCTCAAAATCTATACGTTTATTTATAATAGTAAAAGTAGTCTAGATGGAGGAATCAATTATTTTGACGGCCGGAAGTCCCACCCTCCCTCCATACCTTAGACCGGAAGTCCCATCTTTTGGATTTTGGATGTTGGCCATCTTGGATGTCAGCCATTTGTAAGGTCACCAGGTCTTCTGCTGAGATGGTAGCCATTTTGTTAGGATGACATCCATCATGGTGAGGGTCCAAGGGTACCTCACCCTGCTGGTGTGGAGGTGTAATGTTTAATAGCAGAAACTGTGTTTTTCTCATGAATTTTTTTTATTGAGTTTATGCAATAGTTCACACAATGCCAAGCAAGGATACATGAATATAATATAAAATGCAGAGACATCATAAACTTGAGAAGGACAAAAGATTAAGTATGGGATGTATATAAATTATATCCCCTTCCACCCACCCACCTCACAATCTTAAAAAAAAACCATAATAATTATACATATATACAAATGCATACATACACCCATATAATACATAATATTAAAAATATATATATTTAGTAATAATAATAATATTAAAACTATCATGCGCAGCCAGCAACAAGTGGAATGAAAGGCAACCAAAAAGGGATTTGGGTATCTCAACCTCCAGCTAAGATAGGGAAGGGAGGCTCAATTTATCAAAAACAGACAAAAAGGGTTGCCAAATTGAATAAAACTTCTCAGTGGACCCTTGGAATGTGTGTCTGATTTTTTCTAATTTGAGAAATTGCATAGTGTCTCTGATCCAGTGAACAAATGAAGGTGGGCAGCCCGCTTCCAATTGAGAAGTATAAGGTGTCTAGCCAGGAGAGTGGCAAAGACCAAGCAATTTGACTGACTTGTGGACAGTGGGACTTCATCTGGTGAAACACCAAAACGAGCTATGAGTGGTGTAGGATTAATTTTGAATCCTGTAATCTGAGAAAAAGTTTCAAATAGAGAAAGTGTGTCCAAAACATATGTATAAGAGTGGCCGGAGCCTGATTGCACCTGTCACACATTGAGTCCAAACCTGGAAAAATCCTAGCCAGTTTGGTTTTAGATATATGGGTACGATGTAAAATCTTGAATTGTATAAGCCCATGCCTAGCACACACAGACGAGGAGTGCACCCGAGATAAAATAGCCGTCCACTGCTCGTCATGGAAAGTTAGGCCCAAGTCTTGCTCCCATAAAGTTTTTAATACGGACGGGGAGGGACAGTGTAAGAGAAAGATAGTGGAATAAATCTGGGATATCAGACCCTTGTTATTTGGTAAAACACAGAGTATGGAATCTGTATCAGTTTTCGGGGGAAGTGAAGTGAATTGAGAACGTATAAAATGCTTAACTTGCAGGTATCGAAAAAAATGGGACTGAGGTAAATTAAACTTATTTGCAAGCTGTTCAAATGTAATAAAAATCCTATCTTTGTATAAATCCTGAATGGTTATTATCCCATGTCTGTGCCAAACATGAAATGCCTGGTCTACCAGAGAGGGAGGGAACAGGTGGTTACTGTCAATAGGGGAAAGTACAGAAAGTGACATCAGGCCAAATCGAGTTCTAAATTGAGACCAAATTTTCAGTGTGTGTCTAACTATGGGATTTTGAACATAGTTTGAAATCAATATCGGCAGAGATTAACACAGTGAGGCAGGAAGAGATGAGGTTTATGGGAATTCATTTCTATTCGTAGCCAAGCTGGGGTAGTTTTCTTGTGATTGGGGCTGGTGCCAATATAAGAGATTCCGGATATTGGCTGCCCAGTAATACATTTGAAAATCAGGTAGCGCCATGCCCCCCATTGCCTTTGGTCTTTGAAGGAAAACTCTCCTTATGCAAGGGGATTTTTTGTTCAAAATAAAGGAGGAGATCAATTGATTAAGCTTAGTGAAGAACAATTTAGGGATAAAAATTGGGATGCATTGAAAGAGATACAAAAACTTGGGGAGTATAGTCATTTTAACAGAGTTTATTCGGCCAGCGAGTGACAATGGTATGGTGGACCAACGGATAAGGTCTTGCTTAGTATGTTCTACAGATGGGGTAAAATTGGATTTAAGAAGATTAGCATGAGAACCCGTAACTGAAATTCCCAGATATGTGAAATTATCATGGGGAATTTTAAAGGGTAAAGTGTGAAGCAGATATTGGGTGGCAGCTTTATTAATGGGAAAAAGTTCACTTTTATCAAGGTTCAATTTGTATCCTGAGAACTTCCCGAACTGCTCCATAATGGATATTGCGTGTGGAAGAGAGGTAGCCGGTTCAGAAATATAAAGTAATAGGTCATCAGCATACAGGGAAACCTTCTGAGTGTGACCTCCCCGTTCTATGCCCTGCACCTGATGATTATCATGAAGTGCAATGACAAGGGGCTCAATAGCTAAGGCAAAGAGGAGAGGGGAAAGTGGACACCCTTGTCTGGTTCCATGCTGAAGAGGAAAATATTTAGACTGGGTACTAGGGCTGGGTGATATGACTTAAAAATAATATCTCGATATATTTAGAAGTTTGGGCGATACACAATATACATCTCGATATTTCTTTTTTTTTTATCCAATCAAGCCACAAAATAAGACCAAAGACATTCAAACTACAAGTATTTTGTTAATCCTTCAATAAGCAAAACTAACAAATACTACATGCAGGCTGTCGTGGGAAATACAGAATGCAACAAATTACAGGGCAAATGTTGTGTGATTACTATTACGTGTGTTATGTTGTTATGGGATATATATACTTACACACACATACATATATATATATATATATATATATATATATATATGTTTATAAATAGCTGGCGTCCATATTTGTAACCACAGTCCATATTCACCGATGTCTCAAAAATTATGTATTAGAGAAAAAGTGAACATCATAATGCTTACGCGTTTCGACCTCAGAGCACATATATACATATACACAGTATGATTTACTGCCACATAACAACAATAACACACGTAATAGTAATCAAGCAACACATGCACTGTAAAAGGTACAGATTCAGGTAGATTTAGCACAGCCGGGTTTATAGTGGTGCATTAACATCTGCTAAACCAGCACGTGTGGAAGAACCGGGAAGAACGAAAAGCGTCCTAATGACGAAAAATACTGCCGTAAAGATTGCAATTTGTGACACCACGATATAAACGATATAGCATAATATGAAACGATAGACGTTTCTCTATCGTCATATGATATATATCGTCATATCGCACAGCCCTACTGGGTACTATTAGTTCGGACAGAAGCAAGAGGGGAAGAGTACAGCAATTTAATCCAATAAATGAATGTAGGGCCAAAGCCAAACCGTTGTAACATATCAAAAAGGTAGTCCCATTCGACCCGATCAAAAGCTTTCTCAGCATCAAGAGACACAAGCACCTTAGGCAGAGGTGTTACCGAGGGAGTGTAAATAATATTAAAAAGCCGTCTGAGGTTAAAAAAGGAATGCCTGTTTCGAATAAATCCAATTTGATCTGGAGAAATTATTGTTGGCAAGACAGACTCAAGATGCAGGGCTAAAATTTTAGCAAGGATTTTAACATCCACATTTAAAAGTGATATGGGACAATATGAGCTGCAGTTGATGGAGGGTTTATTTTTCTTAAGCAATAAGGATATTGAGGCTTGACGAAGAGTAGGCGGTAGGGTTGAGGAATTAAAAGCGTCCAAAAACATAGAAGTTAGGATAGGTGATAACTGTTTGCTAAACTTTTTGTAGAATTCTGCAGGGAAGCCATCAGGTCCAGGAGATTTGCCGGTCTGCAAGGATTTGATTGCCCTAATTATCTCATCAGGTGAAACAGGGTTTTCTAGAGAAGACTTCATATCAGAATCAATAGAGGGAATGTTGAGGTCATTTAAAAAAAGGGTCTAGAGAGGAAGGGTCTGAAGACGATTCGGATGTGTAAAGAGATTAGTAGAAATTATAGAACTGATTGTTTATTTCCTTTTGATCATTTACCAGGCCAGACTGGGACTGAATTTGTGAAATTAAATGGGGAGCAGCTGACTGCCGAAGAAGATGGGCGAGTGCTTTATTGGCCTTGTCGCCATACTCATAAGTTGTATGGCGGGCTTTGTACAGCAGATGTTCTGCCTGTTTTGTAGACAAAAGATCAAATTCAGTCTGATAAGCTAGACGCTCCTTGTAAAGTTCTGGTGTAGGGGAGTTGGCATAAACTTGATCTATTTGAGAGATGAGATTAACCAGTTCTGAAAGTCTCCCTGATCTGCGTTTATTATTTTGAACAGTAAATTAAATTATTTGACCTCGTATATAAGCCTTAAATGTCTCCCAAAAAGTGGAGGGAGAAATATCTGGTGTGGTATTTGTTTCTAAAAAAAATAATCTATTTGAGCAGTTATAAATTTAACAAAATTAGAATCGGACAGTAACAGCGGATTGAATCTCCAGGGATGATGTGTAGCAGACTGAATAGGAAAACTTAATTCTAAGGTTATAGGAGCATGATCTGAAATGACAATACTGTTGTATGTGCATGAACGGATAAATGGGAGTAATTTTTTGTCTAAAAATAAATAATCAATCCGGGAGTAAGTGTGATGGACATGGGAGAAGAAAGAATATTGTCTTGAAGATGGAAAAAGGAACCGCCAAGGGTCAGAGATTGCATAAGAATCGAGGAAAAATTTAATAGCTAAATCGGTTTTAGAAACAGATGCAGGCTTATTAGAAGAGCGGTCAAGGGCTGGATTGAGAGAACAATTAAAGTGCCCACCAAGAATCAGCTGGTGGGAATCCAGGGAAGGCAGGGAGGAAAAAAAGTTAGTAATGAAAGCACTGTCATCCCAATTGGGGGAATAGACATTGGCCAAAATTACAGGAGCATTGGAAAGTTTGCCAGTGACCGCAATGAATCTACCATTCAGATGAGTTAAGATTCTATTACGTTTCACAGGGTGATTAAGGCCCTTCACATTCCAACTGGTGAAGTTTACAGAGCACCCATCACCACAGGACCTCCGTCTGGGATTAGTCATAGTAAAAAGATTTTATAAGATTGGACTGATTGATCACAGGGTGGCATAAAAAATAGGAGAGAGTTACCAATCACATGCTGCTTGGCTGAGCACACAACAGCCACAAAGATGAAAAGTGAAGAAAACAAAACAAAAGCAAAGACAAGAATAAAAATAAAATTCCCACCCTCCACCCAAACACACTTCCCGAAACAAAGTGTGACGTACTAATAAGAGCACAAACACATTTCCTTGCAACACACATTATTCCTGTTCTATCGCTCCGCAAACACATTTTGAAAAACAAAACGGCTACAAAAAATTATCAATCCCCATAATTTCAGAAAAGAGAAAATTAGAGTATAAAAGACACCAAAACTAAATAGCTACCACAATAATAATAATAATAATAATAATAATAATAATAATATTATTATTATTATTATTATTATTATTATTAATGTAAATAACACAGACAAACATGGGCAAATGTGTAAGAAAGTAATGCAATATGTGCCGGGGATGGTCAGAAGTGAGAGAACAACAATAAAAGTATATATATACACACGTACATACACACAGTTAACACACATGCATATATACCATTCTTTCTCTCCCTCCCACCCCCCCAAGATCATTATTAAACAGAGAGATGCCCTAAATATAGACAATATTGGTACTAACAAGAACCCAGCATTTGCCTTAAAAGCAAAGTGCATAAAGTGTTTGATAAACTGCGATACAAACAGCAGTAACCAAGAACAATATATAATAAACGAAAGAAATTCCTCAGCCCAATGGGGAAAGATATGCACTACATTGCACAGTTAAACGCAGCAAGAGGTGCCCAATACTAATGGAATAGACATTAATCCTAAATATATATACAATAAATCGGCAAGCAGTACTCCGTAATTGTGCAAATAGAAACAAACTGTAAATAATAAGCCTCAATATAACTGCAGGGTTGCCATCATTATATAGTAATTACTTTAAAATACCAATGTATGTGAAAATATCTACTGTATTACCGTGTAGGCATGTCAAAAGCTACAACTCACCTAAACTTGTAACAGTGGAACCCCTAAACATGTTTTTTGTATTTATTATCATTATTATCTAAAGTCTTAGTCAGTTATAAAAGAGGAGTAATAAACAGCAAATGAGTAGCAGTAAAGCACTACAATTTAACGATGTCATAGTTCTTGCCCAACCATAACTATGTAAGCAAGTTAAGCCACATTAAGATGAAACACAGAAGGCTATTACAGCCCTGCAGTTCCCCGCCAGACAGAGCGCTCACACAGGGAGGGAACCCGCCGCAGGTAGGACACTCCGCTTGACAAATGTCATCGCATCCTCTGGGTTTTCAAAGATGTACTGGGTTCCCCCAAATGAAATCTTGAAACGAGAGGGGAAAAAGCAAGCCATACCTTACATCAGGGAGATTGATTAAAATGCGCTTAACCTCCCCATAGGCAGATCGCTTCCTTGCAATCTCAGGTGCAAAATCAGGGTAGACAAACACCCTCACCCCCCAAAATCGGAGTTGGTTCCATCTGGCAAGATGGAGAATCTTCTCCTTCACATCAAATTGATGGACCCGTATAATAAAGCAATGTGGCCTCTCTCCCTCTCAGGGTTTGGGTTGCAGGGAACGGTGTGCTCTGTCCAGCAGCGGTGTCTCCTCCAGGCCAAGGATTTCCACCAGAGCTTTAGCGATGAATTCGCTGGGGTGAGGACCTTCCAAGCCCTCTGCAATCCCAACGAGGCGTATGTTATTTCGCCGTGATCTTCCCTCCAAATCAGTGCATTTGGTACGAAGGCTGGTCACTTCCTTTGACAGTGCACTTACTTTTGTCTCCAGCGAGAGTACAGAAGATGACCACTCCGTTGCAGCATTCTCCAGGGCCCCAAGATGTTTGTCTTGAGCATCGGTGGACGGATGAATGCAGCTCCGCAAGAATGGCGACAATCTCCCCTCGCAGAGAAGAGGATAGTGCATCTATTTTTAAATTAAGTCCTTCTTCCATGGATTTTATGGCTGCCATAATAGCTGCACCACTCACGTTGTGCAGGTCAGCTGAACTGCTGCTCTATCCACTTGCTGACGGGGAGTCTGTAGTAACAGAGGTCGAGGGCGCACGGGCCTCTGCATGAGAGTCTTTTTCTTTCGGGGTCCTGGCATTGCAATGGATTAAATATAATCACTAATGGCAGAAACCAACTCCCAAAATAAACTTAAAACTAAATGAAATGGGGTAGTATAAAAAAAATAAAAAAACAGTTTTTCAATAAATAGTAAATAAAAGGATGATGTTTGCCGAGCTCGAGAAAATTGCATCCTCGTATACCTGTGCTCAACAGCGCGCCCCATAAACTGTGTTTTTCAGGTTATATTGTTTTATGATACTGTTTTAGTAAATTAAAAAATAAGAAAAAGAAAAGTTTTAAATCCATCCATACATCTTCGAAACCGCTTATCCATGTGGGTCGCGGGGGACGCCAGAGCCGATCCCGGCAAGCACAGGGCGCAAGGCAGGAATATACCCAGGATGGGACGCCAGTCCATCGCTGGGCAGTTTTAAATACATACATACATATATATATATATATACGTTATAGTGTTTTATGGTACTGTTTTAGTAAATTAAAAAATAAGAAAAAATTAAAGTTTTATATATTTTTAAGGTTATAATGTTTTATGATACTGTGTTGGTAAATAAAAAAATAAAGAGTAAAGTTTTAAATACTTATATATTTTTTAGGTTGTATGTTTTATGATACTGAGTAAAATACAATAAGAAAAACTAAAGTTTTAAATACTTATATATTCTTTTAGGTTATAATGTTTTATGATACTGTGTTAGCAAAATTAAAAGATAAGAAAAAAATTAAGAAATGTATAGACTTGCATATAATATATTGCATCTCATTACATATATATAAATATATTTTTAAGCAAACACACATAAACACATGTATAGATCTCATTGTTATATTTATCAATAGACACTGAAGACAAATACACCACTTTTCTTAGAGAGATACAGTGAAATGTATATAATTATATATGTATGTTTTGACCAGCCCTGTACTTATTATTTTTGTTAAATTTGAGAATGCTCAAATGTAGACTTAGCATAGATCATATTTAAGAATATATCACATTCCATTACATATATATATATATATATATATATACTAGCAAACACACACAAAAACATTATATGTGTGTGTGTGTGTATATATATATATATATATATACACACACATATAATCTTGTTATGTTTTATTTATCAATAGACACTAAAGTCATGTACACCACTTTTCTTATATATCCTATTAAGTCTTTCACAGTTGGCTTGAATTAACGTTCTTCTTTCAAAGTTATACCCAATTCTTGCAACAAAGTACAGGAAGTGTCTATTATAAATAAAGTGAGAAACACTTTCAAACATGCATAATACAACATGGGACATGTAGAAAAAGACTCCAAAATTATGTACAGATACGTGTAATCATTAATTTCTGGTTCACAACACCAACATTGGACAGAAAGAAACACTGACCTGTACGGAATAATGTCATTCCATAACATTTCCAACATATTCCATATATATTCTATTAAGTCTTTCACTGTTGGCTTCTTTTTCAAAGTTATACCCGATTCTGGCAACAAAGTACATCAGGTATCTATTATAAATAAAGTGAGAAACACTTATGTTTCTATTCCTTTGGAAATACCTTATTTTTCAAACCTACAAATACATGGGGACAACTGCAAGCATGAAACACATACAAAACACAGAAATAGGGACCACATTTAAAGGATATAATAACCAAAGATTGTATTTTACTGCAAATTTTAAGTTTTGTAAAATGAATTACATGACTTCTAGGAGTAATCTGCAAACTACATAGTAAAAAATGCACAACATTGTATTTATATGACCCAAAACTGCATTTTACTAAACCCTGAAACCCTGAAAAATCACTACAAACTCTATGTTTTGTAAAAATGTTTATTTTACAGACACAGAAACAAATACAGTGAGGGGAAAAAAGTATTTGATCCCCTGCTGATTTTGTACGTTTGCCCACTGACAAAGAAATGATCAGTCTATAATTTTAATGGTAGGTGTATTTTAACAGTGAGAGACAGAATAACAACACAAAAATCCAGAAAAACGCATTTCAAAAAAGTTATAAATTGATTTGCATGTTAATGAGGGAAATAAGTATTTGACCCCTTCAACTTAGTACTTGGCAAAATCCTTGTTGGCAATCACAGAGGTCAGATGTTTCTTGTAGTTGGCCACCAGGTTTGCACAAATCTCAGGAGGGATTTTGTCCCACTCCTCTTTGCAGATCCTCTCCAAGTCATTAAGGTTTCGAGGCTGACGTTTGGCAACTCGAACCTTCAGCTCCCTCCACAGATTTTCTATGGGATTAAGGTCTGGAGACTGGCTAGGCCACTCCAGGACCTTAATGTGCTTCTTCTTGAGCCACTCCTGTGTTGCCTTACCCATCCATGACCCATTTTCAATGCCCTGGCTGAGGGAAGGAGGTTCTCACCCAAGATTTGACGGTACATGGCCCCGTCCATCGTCCCTGATGCGGTGCAGTTGTCCTGTCCCCTTAGCAGAAAAACACCACCAAAGCATAATGTTTCCACCTCCATGTTTGACGGAGGGGATGGTGTTCTTAGGGTCATTCCTCCTCCTCCAAACACGGCGAGTTGAGTTGATGCCAAAGAGCTCGATTTTGGTCTCATCTGACCACAACACTTTCACCCAGTTCTCCTCTGAATCATTCAGATGTTGGCAAACTGCAGACAGGCCTGTACATGTGCTTTCTTGAGCAGGGGGACCTTGCGGGCGCTGCAGGATTTCAGTCCTTCACGGCGTAGTGTGTTACCATTTGTTTTCTTGGTGACTATGGTCCCAGCTGCCTTGAGATCATTAACAAGATCCTCCCGTTTAGTTCTGGGCTGATTCCTCACCGTTCTCATGATCATTGAAACTCCACGAGGTAAGATCTTGCATGGAGCCCCAGACCGAGGGAGACTGACAGTTATTTTGTGTTTCTTCCATTTGAGAATAATCACACCAACTGTTGTCACCTTCTCACCAAGCTGCTTGGCGATGGTCTTGTAGCCCATTCCAGCCTTGTGTAGGTCTACAATCTTGTCCCTGACATCCTTTGACAGCTCTTTGGTCTTGGCCATGGTGGAGAGTTTGGAATCTGATTGATTGATTGCTTCTGTGGACAGGTGTCTTTTATACAGGTAACGAGCTGAGATTAGGAGCACTCCCTTTAAGAGAGTGCTCCTAATCTCAGCAGGTTACCTGTATAAAAGACACCTGGGATTGATAGGGTATAAAATACTTATTTCCCTCATTAACATGCAAATCAATTTATAACTTTTTTGAAATGTGTTTTTCTGGATTTTTTTTGTTGTTATTCTGTGTCTCACTGTTAAAATACACCTACCATTAAAATTATAGACTGATCATTTCTTTGTCAGTGGGCAAACATACAAAATCAGCAGGGGATCAAATATTTTTTTCCCCTCACTGTAGGTTTGAAAAATAAGGTATTTCCAAAGGAATAGAAACATAAGTGTTTCTCACTTTATTTATAATAGATACCTGATGTACTTTGTTGCCAGAATCGGGTATAACTTTGAAAAAGAAGCCAACAGTGAAAGACTTAATAGAATATATATGGAATATGTTGGAAATGTTATGGAATTACATTATTCCATACAGGTCAGTGTTTCTTTCTGTCCAATGTTGGTGTTGTGAACCAGAAATTAATCTGTCCCATGTTGTATTATGCATGTATGAAAGTGTTTCTCACTTTATTTATAATAGACACTTCCTGTACTTTGTTGCAAGAATTGGGTATAACTTTGAAAGAAGAACGTTAATTCAAGCCAACTGTGAAAGACTTAATAGGATATATAAGAAAAGTGGTGTACATGACTTTAGTGTCTATTGATAAATAAAACATAACGAGATTATATGTGTGTGTGTACACTCACCTAAAGGATTATTAGGAACACCTGTTCAATTTCTCATTAAGGCAATTATCTAACCAACCAATCACATGGCAGTTGCTTCAATGCATTTAGGGGTGTGGTCCTGGTCAAGACAATCTCATGAACTCCAAACTGAATGTCTGAATGGGAAAGAAAGGTGATTTAAGCAATTTTGAGCGTGGCATGGTTGTTGGTGCCAGACGGGCCGGTCTGAGTATTTCACAATCTGCTCAGTTACTGGGATTTTCACGCACAACCATTTCTAGGGTTTACAAAGAATGGTGTGAAAAGGGAAAAACATCCAGTATGCGGCAGTCCTGTGGGCGAAAATGCCTTGTTGATGCTAGAGGTCAGAGGAGAATGGGCCGACTGATTCAAGCTGATAGAAGAGCAACTTTGACTGAAATAAACACTCGTTACAACCAAGGTATGCAGCAAAGCATTTGTGAAGCCACAACACGTACAACCTTGAGGCGGATGGGCTACAACAGCAGAAGACCCCACCGGGTACCACTCATCTCCACTACAAATAGGAAAAAGAGGCTACAATTTGCACAAGCTCACCAAAATTGGACAGTTGAAGACTGGAAAAATGTTGCCTGGTCTGATGAGTCTCGATTTCTGTTGAGACATTCAGATGGTAGAGGCAGAATTTGGCGTAAACAGAATGAGAACATGGATCCATCACGCCTTGTTACCACTGTGCAGGCTGGTGGTGGTGGTGTAATGGTGTGGGGGATGTTTTCTTGGCACACTTTAGGCCCCTTAGTGCCAATTGGGCATCGTTTAAATGCCACGGCCTACCTGAGCATTGTTTCTGACCATGTCCATCCCTTTATGACCACCATGTACCCATCCTCTGATGGCTACTTCCAGCAGGATAATGCACCATGTCACAAAGGTCGAATCATTTCAAATTGGTTTCTTGAACATGACAATGAGTTCACTGTACTAAACTGGCCCCCACAGTCACCATATCTCAACCCAATAGAGCATCTTTGGGATGTGGTGGAACGGGAGCTTCGTGCCCTGGATGTGCATCCCACAAATCTCCATCAACTGCAAGATGCTATCCTATCAATATGGGCCAACATTTCTAAAGAATGCTTTCAGCACCTTGTTGAATCAATGCCACGTAGAATTAAGGCAGTTCTGAAGACGAAAGGGGGTCAAACACAGTATTAGTATGGTGTTCCTAATAATCCTTTAGGTGAGTGTATATCTATATGTATATGTATATATACATATATATATATATATATTCTTAAATATGATCTATGTTAAGTCTACATTTGAGCATTCTCAAATTTAACAAAAATAATAAGTACAGGGCTGGTCAAAACATACATGTATAATTATATACATTTCACTGTATCTCTCTAAGAAAAGTGGTGTATTTGTCTTCAGTGTCTATTGATAAATATAACAATGAGATCTATACATGTGTTTATGTGTTTTTGCTTAAAAATATATTTATATATATGTAATGAGATGCAATATATTATATGTAAGTCTATACATATCTTAATTTTTTTCTTATCTTTTAATTTTGCTACCACAGTATCATCCTAAGCCTAATCATAAAACATATGAACTAAAAACACGTATGTTTGCGAACCCCACCGTGGGTGAATGTTTTTTTTTATTTAAAACTTTATTTTGTTATTCTCTTTTATTTTTTAATTTACTAACACAGTATCATAAACATTATAACCTAAAAGAATATATAAGTATTTAAAACTTTAATTTTTTTTTTTTTTTTTACCAACACAGTATCATAAAACATTATAACCTTAAAAATATATAAAACTTATTTTTTTCTTATTTTTTAATTTACTGAAACAGTACCATAAAACACTATAACGTAATATATACGTATGCATTTAAAACTGCCCAGCGATGGACTGGCGTCCCATCCTGGGTGTATTCCTGCCTTGCGCCCTATGCTTGCTGGGATCGGCTCTGGCGTCCCCCGCGACCCACATGGATAAGCGGTTTCGAAGATGTATGGATGGATTTAAAACTTTTCTTTTTCTTATTTTTTAATTTACTAAAACAGTATCATAAAACAATATAACCTTAAAAACACAGTTTATGCTATTAAACATTACACCTTCACACCAGCAGGGTGAGGTATCCTTGGACCTTCACCATGATGGATGTCACCCTAACAAAATGGCTACCATCTTACCAGATGACCTTGTGACCTTACAAATTGCTGACATCCAAGATGGCCGATATCCTAAGGCGGGACTTCCAGTCTATGGTATGGAGGGAGGGCAGGACTTCCGGCTGTCAAAATAATTGATGCCGCCATCTAGACTGCTAGTAAAAGCTGATAGATTTTTAATTACAAATTAAACCATGGTATCAAGGATTACTACAAACATTTACATGTTGCAATATGACTTTTGAAAAAGGTAAGCTTAGAAATTTGAAAACCTTCCCTTTTTTCTAAGGTTGTGAAATGTCAGGTTTCTTTCTGTGAGAAGCTTGTCTCGCTTCTTTTCTTAGTTGGTGTCTTGTTGATTAGGCAAGTTTTTAATGGATTCTTCAAACAAAATTATTTGTACAAGTAAACTAATAATACAGGTCTAATCTACCTACGAGGGAAAGATGGCAATATTTAGTTGTCCTGATATATAATTTCGAAAAGACTAGTATTATTCTCATTATTCTTAGTGTTTCTATTGACAATCGGCTGGGACTTGGGCATATGTACATATTTTCCTCATTGTGATATTTTCATTTTAACGAGATTCGACCTTTATGTTATTGTACAAATACAAATGTATTTATACAAAATGATTATATAATTGGACTGTTTCAGTGTATGCTGGAATACTCCGTATTTTCATGGTACAATGACTACTTTTACAATACTATAACAAATAGAAATTAAATTAAATCATTATGGGCTTTCATATGTTGTTTTTGTCACACTTAATCTGAGAATATGTTTTAATGTATATCTTTGCAGCATCACTATTACACTTCGGTAGCCAGGCCAGTTGGTTTTCACTTCCATTTAGAACAAAATAGATTTTTTATTTTTTTTACAAGAACAACCAACACTCTCAAGATCCTCTGTTGTTGTCATCTGAAAAACCTGACTATCTTTCAGCTTCATGCACCCAACTCTCAACGTCCACAGTGTGTGATGTAGCGTTATGTTGGGTGTATTTTGATAAGAGCATTTTAGCTCTGAGCTGAAGCACTGATCTAAAGACCTCTCCTCCCCCAAAGTTATCAGATTTCCTTAACTCATCAGTGTGGAACTGGTTTACATCAAAGTGACAGTTTTGGGGAGGATGGCACCGAGAACAGGCCAAATATTTTGGAATCCTGCTATGAGATGTCTGGAGAAAGGGGCCTGTAGGTAATAAAAAACTCTTTGAAGTGGACGAGAGCCGAAATCCCGACATAGTGCTACAAACCCGGGCCAACCGGCATTTCCAAAAGTTGGCATGGATTGACATCAGTCATAAATCAAGCCCCCCTCCAATAGGACACTGGGGGCTGAAACCGAAATCCAATCTCAAAAACTCAAGAACCAATCCCCTATTGATCTGACAGACTATAAAGAACAGCGCACGGTCTCTTTCTCTCTCTCCCTCTCACCTGAACCAGTAACTCGCTGCCACAGCTCAACCTGTAGCTCTGTTGCCAGAACCGGAACCAGAAACCAACCAAGTCTTTGCTGGCAACAGAAGAGTTAAACTGGGAGCAGGAGATTGAGCTGTACTAAGAATTCTTTTAAAGGACTTTATTAAATAAAGAACTTTAAAGACTGCGCATGCCCGCCTGTGCCCACCTGATCAGTGGAGTTTTACAGCTGGACAATTGACTAAGTCGACTGTATACGAAAGTGTCAGTCATTTAAATAGCTATTTGAGTCTTAAGAAACTTGACCCTTGGAACGAACAGGGCCCTGCGTTCCTCAAAGACTTTGTCTTCAAGTAACTATGGTGGAACCCTGCTTACAAAGAAGATTTTGTCCACAACCTTGGAGCCTTCAAAAAAAGTGGAAAATCTGTTTGGAAAAGACTCTACTTTCGCGAAACCCCAACTTCCAGGTGCATCGACTGAGTGGAAGTTCTTGGACAAAGCCGCACCGGACTGCCTTTGTTCCAAACCACACGGACCTCGTGCCGTGTGCTGTTATCTGAGACTGAAGACAGAGAGGCCTCTCTGCGACGAAGTTCAGATAAGTTTAACAGTTTGGAGTTCATGATTCATGACATTTGAGAAATCAATTAGAAATGTTAATCTGTGATTCATAACTCTAGAATTTGTAATATCATTTAGTTTTCTTAAATAAATGTGTGTTGCATTAAACTGTTTTGTTGATAATTTTAGAAATAAAATCTGTCAACGCCGAGAAATATCTTCTCATTCCTGTTTAACTGTTTAGTCTGAAATTGACACAAGTTAATAGACACCAGATTATAGATGGCCCTGCCTATCCCTAATCATTGAATAATAATCAGTTAAGGGAAATTGTGGTAACAAGTAATGATAGGATCTTTCTTGGCACCTAAACGTAAATGAGACTGATATATATATATAACGAGAAGTTACCTGACATAAATACTAACCTGCGTAGTTATTTAATGTCTGACTAACGATACTAATGAGAGACTCACCTTCGTCTTACTGACCGGTATTGTAGTCAGTGTGTTTATAACCTTTTTTGTTTAACGATTTGTGTGTTATCATATGCGATCCCATGGTCTTTGATTTGGTCAAGGAAGTGATTTGTCTTTGATTTGTTGATCTAGAGTTGAATTTTAATTAGTTTTTCCCTTTTGTATAATTAGTGTAGTGCTACATTTAGTCTTTGTTTTTGAATAAATTTGACAATTTATATCTTTGGAATTGGTGTCTGCGTCCAATTATTAAAGAAATTTGAGTTCTACAAGATTCCAGGATTCGTGATAAGGTGATACTATAAATTCACTTCTTAAATTGAAATTTATAAGTGTACCTTACGCTACAGTGATGTCATTTACCCCAGCTCGGGTTTTGCAGTGGAAAACACCCAACGCGTACCAGGCCAACTCGACTAGGTTCCGACTTGGGTTGCCAGTGAAAAAGGGGCATCTTCTCTCTGTCTTCCTGTGTCTTTCCTACATAAGGAGCCCAGTCAAATAACACTTTCCCACCAAATCTCTTCCCTCCCCCCCTCCTCTGGATTCCCGCCCATCATTAAAAGTCATTCCATTTCTAAGTGACTTTTAAGGGCCTTAAAAAAATATGAAAATGAATGTTGTTGTCATTAAAAGTAATTGTTTATAAGCTAAAATGTAAAAGTCTGTTTCTCTCTCATCTGCACACTGCAGCAGCACATAATCTGATACCTGCCTTATCATCTGAGAGTAATTATGATTATGAAAAGTCATTAAAATTAATTATTTTTCCACATCCTTAACGTGCAGGAACCTTGCTCCCCTCTCTCAATCCCTCTTTTCCTCTCAGGATCTTCAAGAAGAAGGCTGGCACCCGGCGACCGCCCAGCAGCTCCTCCCACTGCCCAGCCCACCAGAACGCTTATAGCGAATCCCTGGGCAGCTATGCCAGCGAGGAGCCAATCAAGGCTGAGGAGTACTGGGGTGGGTGTTCTCCCTTTCTCTCCCCCACTGAGGCATGCTGGAGGGGAGGGGGGTGGAGTCTCCTGCCCTAGTCTGTGTCAGTAGGGACAAATTGGACATCTTGCTTGGCAGCAGATAAATAACTGAAGTAGCCTTATATTAATTGGATGTTGTCTCTCTCAATACTCCCCTCTCTTCCGTTCTCCTTTCTTTCTCTCTTCCCCTTCCCCCCACCCTCGCTCTCGCTAATCTGTCAACCCCCTCCCCCCTCCCATATCTCTTCCCCACTCCTCTTCTCTCTCAGGTATTGCCCCCTCCGTGAGAGAACTCCACCGCAGTAGCAGGGGGGGCTCCCGCAGTAAGCTGCCCCCCCCCAGTGCAGACGGGCAGGGCCACTCTTCCGGCTACTCCTCCTCTGAGGAGGGCGGCTCTGGTACAACTGAACATTGGCTTGACGCCCTGCACAACACGCTGGACACTGACTAGACATTGACTCAACATGCTGTACACGCTGCGTACTGACTAAAAACAATGACTCAACACACTGTATACTGTATGCTACGCTGTGACTCCCTACTCTGTGTGCTGTTTACTGTGTACTTCTAGCTCAACACACCACACTGAAAAGTGCGCGTTGCACCTCTGTCTCAGCCTTACATTATTAGAGGAAGTTGCTCTGCTTGTCTCAGTGTGTCATGTGATATGGTGTTTCTGTCTGTTGCAGGTTCTTCCCAAGTCTTGCAAGTCCAGCCTGGACTGGGATTCTGGGATCTCCTCCTGTCTCCAGGTAAATGATACAGCACAGTACAGTACAGCACAATACAGCACAATACATTACAGCACAGTGTAGTGCAGAACAGTGCAGTATAATAGAACACAGCACAGTACAGATTCCTCTCTCTCTCCCCAGGCAAGGCAGTGGCGATGCTGTTCTGGTGGCTGGGCACGGCCTGGTATAGCCTGACCACTGGGGCCTCCATGCTGGATGTGTTTCTGCTTAGCAGGTGAGTGCACAGTGTCAGCAGCCACAGGGACGAGACTGATCAGAGAGAACTGCATTGACACTGCATTGAGCTGAATGCAACTGAATTGAGCTGAATGGAATTCAACTGACAATGACCTGAATTTTTTTAGTTTTTGATGTTAGTAATTATACTCTCTCTCTCCTCACAGGCACACAGGCACAGTGAAGAAAGCCATTGAGCTGCTCCTACTCCTGCTCCTCTTGGCGTTTGGTGAGTGTGTGTGAGAGTTTCTTTGTTTTTCATATAATAATGTATCTGCATTCTACTGTGTTGTTATACTGTTCGGATTGATGTGTGAAATTATGTGTGTCCCTACCCCTGCCCCCCCCTCTCTGGCAGGTATTTGGTACTGGTACCCATTCCTGACTCTTTCTTCGGGGGGTGCAAGTACTGTGGCTCCCTTGCACAGCTCTCAGGGTAGCCCTGGCATCAGACAGGTAGGTCTCTCTCTCTTCATCCCACCTCTCTTTCTTTTCTTTCTCTTAGACCATATACTGCACAGTCAAAACAAATAAATGAAACAAGTGTTTATTTGCAGCATAATCACTCAATGTCCACTCAGTCTGACTACAGTTGTATGAAGACACTTGTAATGCTATACAATGTGTGTGTTTTTCAAGCACATGAAAGACTATAGACAGGAGAGGTAGAGATTGCTACCAGGCAGGATTTATTTATAATGTATTTATAATCTATTATAGTTAAACATGTTTATAACCTATATATGTTTGTGTTTAAGCAGCTAAAACACCATAGGCATATTTAATACTTACAGCTCTGGACAAAATTGAGACCACTGCAAATTTGTTTAAATCAGCATCTCTACATATATGGCAGCCATTCCATTCCAGTGTCTGCTGAATTCCAACACAGGCACATCTCATTCTACTGAATGAGGTACTGATTAGGTGATCACCTGAACCAAATCTTATTTAACGAAGAAAAGTATAAAAACCACTGCTGTGGTCATCACTATCCTCTTGCAATAGGACCAGCTGGATGGCAAAAACAGTGGTAGTAGTACCTCAAAAGTAATTGGAATCAAAAAATTACTATTGACCATGCCAAAAGAGTTGAAAAGGAAAGTTTTGAGTGAGGAAAAGGTTTAAATTCTGGCTTTACTGGCAGAGGAATACAGTGAGCATTGGTTTGCTTAAAATTTCAAAGATGGCAGTAGACATTGGGGACAACAAAGCTACAGACCGGCAGAGGGTGAAAACAACTCTCCACCGACCGCGATGACCGCCAACTCATTTGAATGTCACTCAACAACTGTAGGATGACATCAAGTGACCTACAAAAAGAATGGCAAATGGCAGCTGGGGTGAAGTGCACGGCAAGGACGGTTCGAAAAAGGCTCCTAGGGGCAGGGCTGAAGTCATGCAAAGCTAGAAAAAAGCCCTTCATCAATGAGAAGCAAAGAAGAGCCAGGCTGAGGTTTGCAAAAGACCATAAGGATTGGACCGTAAAGGACTGGAGTAAGGTCATCTTCTCTGATGAGTCCAATTTTCAGCTTTGCCCAACACCTGGTCATTTAATGGTTAGACGGACACCTGGAGAGGCCATACAAGCCACAGTGTCTCACACCCTCTGTGAAATTTGGTGCAGGATCGGTGATGATCTGGGGGTGCTTCCGCAAGGCTGAAATCGTGCAGATTTGTCTTTGTGAAGGACGCATGAATCAAGCCACGTACAACGTTGTCCTGGAAGAAAACTTGCTTCCTTCTGCTCTGACAATGTTCCCCAACTCAGGATTGTTTTTTTCAGCAGGACAATGCTCCATGCCATACAGCCAGGTCAATCAAGGTGTGGATGGAGGACCACCAGATCAAGACCCTGTCATGGCCAGCCCAATCTCCGGACCTGAACCCCATTGAAAACCTCTGGAATGTGATCAAGAGGACGATGGATGGTCACAAGCCATCAAATAAAGCCGAGCTGCTTGATTTTACAGTGGTGTCTTCATTTTTTCCAGAGCTGTATATTTAGGAAAATTCACAAATGGGTATGCACAGTGTATTCAGGAACACAGAGTAATTAAAATTAAAATCGGTCAAACTGACCAGCCCTGTGCTTCTGGTGTTCAATAAAGGCGAATCACACAAGAAATCACATCACATGAGCTACAGAGCTACAAACTGGAGGGTTACAAGCCGATAAAGGGAAAACTAAAGACTAGCTTTGGATTCAAACTGGATTCGGAAGGAAACATTATGAAAGGTTTTTTGTTTAATTTGCAAAGTGATGCTTTTGTTAAAAAGGCAATGTGAGTTCACAGTATCATTTGCGAGCAAAACACCAGTTTGCTGTAGTGATTATAATTTAGTTTGCTGATTATAATTATTTAGTGTTTCTAAAATATATTTCATTTTTTTACCATTCCCATTAAGTGTTATACTGTAATATTAATGCCTAGTATTTATTTAATACTGTCAACCAAAGACTGTTACTTATTTATTAATTACCCAATTAATATACCAATTAACCAACTAATGCACATTGATTTACCAAATCAATAATTGTAGTCGACTGACAGCCCTAATAATAATGCTTTAGACATACATTTAAAAGTATGTAAAGATGTGCTCAAATTTGTTGGTACCCCTCCACAAAAAACGAAGAATGCACAATTTCCTCTGAAATAACTTGAAACTGACAAATGTAATTGCAATCCACCATTGTTTATTTCATATTTAATAGAAATCAGACTGCTTTTGATTTTATTTTTCAAAATTATATTGTAAATAATAAAACAAATGAAAATGGCATGGACATAAATGATGGGACCCTCAACCTAATTTTTTGTTGCACAACCTTTAGAGGCAATCATTTGAATCAAACATTTTCTGTAGCTCTCAATGAGACTTCTGCACCTGTGTGCCAGGTGCAGCAAAGCAGCCCCAAAACATAACTGAGCCTCCTCCATGTTTCACTGTAGGTGTGGTGTTCTTTTCTTTGAAAGCTTCATTTTTACATTTGTGAACATAGAGCTGATGTGACTTGCCAAAAAGCTCCAGTTTTGACTCATCTGTCCAAAGGACACTATACCAGAACATGGGTTTTCAAACCAGTCCTGGAGTACCCCCTGCCCTGCTGGTTTTTGTTCCAACTGAGGTCTTAATTACTTAATTTAATGATATTTTGCTTTGTTAGGTCAATTAAAGATTAAATTAAGCAATTAAGACCTCAGTTGGAACAAAAACCAACAGGGCAGGGGGTACTCCAGGACTGGTTTGAAAACCACTGTCCCAGAAGGATTGTGGCTTGTCAATATGCATTTTAGCAAATTCCAGTCTGGCTTTTTTATGTTTTTCTTTCAAAAGTGGAGTCCTCCTGGGTCTTCTTCCATGGAGGCCACTTTCATTTTCAAAAAGCGATGGATGGTGCGATCAGAAACTGACGTACCTTCACCTTGGGGTTCAGCTTGTATCTCTTTGGCAGTGATCCTTGGTTCTTTTTCTGCCATTTGCACTATCCTTCTGTTCAATCTGGGGTCGATTGTTGGGAGGTTGGCTACAGTTCCTAATATTTGCAACTGTTGTCACAGGAACATCAAGCTGCTTGGAGATGGTCTTGTAGCCTTTACCATGCTTGTCTATTATTTTCTTTCTGATCTCCTCAGACAACTCTCTCCTTTGCTTTCTCTGGTCCATGTTCAGTGTGGTGCACACAATGATACCAAACGGCACAGTAACTACTTTCCTCCATGTAAATAGGCTGAATGACTGATTACAAGATTGGAGACGTGTGATACTAATTAAAGAAACAAATTAGTTTGGAATATGATTATAATCCAATTATTTATTATCTTTTCTAAGGGGTACCAACAAATGTGTCCAGGCCATTTTAGAATATCTTTGTAGAATGAGCAATAATTAATCTCTTTTCAGAGCTTCTTTGCTTTATTCTATGACATACCAAAGGCATGCAAGTATACATGATGCAATAGCTTTTAATTTAATCACTTTTTTCATCACAGGAGGAATGAAACATTACTTCAATGAGCTGTAATTGTACCAACAAATTTGAGCACGTCTGTATAATAATGTATTTACAATGATATTGTGAAGGACATCCTCTCTCCAGCCGTGCCTCTATTGAAGTCACTGGCACCCCCCTCAGTCTGTGGCAGGCAGCTCTATACTGGACTGCTAAAGTGTGTCCTTCACCCAGCAGGATGGCCAGTTTCTCTGGCTCAGTCATTTGTGTGAGGTATGCAAGAGACCTGCTGAAGTGTGTTTCCCTTGTTAGGGAGATGAGAGGTAGACACAGAGATGCACTGTCTCAGTGACCACAACACTGCTCCTCTCTGGGCAGCCAGGTCTGCCTGTGTCATCCTGTTTCTATGGTCAGGGTCTATCTCTGCTTCATATCTCTTCATATCCTTCATATCAGTGTACAGAGACTCTGTCAGGGTGGACTCTCTGTTTAGGGCCTAATAGCAATCCAGTTTGTTCTGGGGTTTAGATTCTTTGTCCCAATGTTCCAGATAGGAGGTTTTGGTTTTGTTCTATAGTGTCCCTCTCTCTCTCTCAATCAAATTAAATTTAAATGAGCTTTGAATTGCTGTGTTTATCCCTCTCTCTCTCACCTTGCAGGACAGTTCAGTTATTTCGCGTCTGTCAGCCCTGGAGAAGGACATGGGGAGGATGCTGGGAGAGAGAGCGAGGGAGGGCGAGAGAGAGAAAATGAGGGAGGGAGGTGGAGGCCTGACCCCAGAGATGACATCCTCACTCATCCACATGGTGCTGTCTGAGAGAGAGGCGAGCTGGAGAGAAGAGAGAGAGACATTGCAGGTGAAAGAGTGTTTCTAACTCTTTGTGTTTGTCTTTTGTGTCTCTGTATAACACTTTTGTTAAAGAGTTGTTTATGTAGCCCAACCTGTTGTGCGGCAATTGCAGATAGGACTAGCATTTGTAAAGTGTTCATGCTATAAAGTATTATGGTGTATTAGGTTACCCAATTAATATAGTTAATTCATATATTAATAATGTGTAGTCTTTTGATATATATATTTGCATACTGCTGCCATGAAAGAAAAAAGTTTGCAATTGAAGACCATTTGTAGTGCCTGTGTATGGGATGAAATAATTGCAGAGGAAAAAAGAAACCTAAGAATAGCACATTACATGTACAAGTGGTTCTAAAAAACAGGCGTCTCTTACAGTAAAATTATACTTCTGCTTAGTCAAGTTTTAAGATTTATAAGTTGGTTGCTACAGTTGCAATTGTAAACATAGCTATGCTAATCACCATGAGAAATCTTTTATTTTGTATATGTGTAGTTCTATTGTTTGATTGAACAAAAAAGCAGATTTGAAATGTTGGCTCTATAGTGTTTCTACAAGCATAATTTTGCTTATGTGTGTAACTCCTACATCCTGACTGTTTCCGGTTTCACCGCTAGAGGTCACCCGAGCTACACTTTCCCCAGACTCTGTTCCAGGACCATGATAGAATCCATTATACAATTATCACCCCAGCTGTCCTCATTAATCATCTCCACCTGTATCCTGTTTCACCCACTCATTAAACCACATATATACTCCTTTGTTCCCCTCACTAATTGTGAAGTCTTGCCTAGCCTTTCTTGCAGTATTTCTGAGCCTTAGTATTATTATCCCATCTACCCGTGTATCGACCTTTGCTTTCTTCCTGTTTAACGTCTCCGGATTATCCCCATTATCGTTGTTTGCCTGATCGATCGACCTACCTTCCGTGACCCCGAGTATTCCTTGGCTAAACCCTCTTGATTCTCCTGACACCGCTACTGGATCCTACTATTGCCAGTCTTCTTTGGTCCCAGCCCTGACAATGTGTATTTAAATGATGATTGTAAATTAGACAAAAGGAGTGACATTTTTCAGTAATACTTGAAACATTATTGAAGTCCTTGGATTATTGAAGGATGGAATTTACATTTTTTGCTAAATTATGTGCCGGTATGTGGACATGTTGATGTTTTTTTCAATTATTATAATGTGTAATTCCTAAAAAATTGCAGAGACCAGTAATGCAAAGTATTTAAATCCGATGAAGATTCAGTAACATAAATACCTTATACTCAGCTAAGGTTATAGGAACTTATACTTGGTTGTTTTGAAGAGAATAAACATGATGATGTTTTGACAGTAACAAGTGAGCATATTGAATATACATGGATTAACCGTAAAGAGTGTAAAACATTATGCACTATTTTACATTGCACCTTGAAAACTAGTCACTAAATATTTAATTGAAACTGAAGTTACTGTGTAATCACTGATTTTGACTGATTGTGTGACTGATTTATTTTGGCCATGCCAGGTAACATAACACAATGTCAAGTGTACATGAAGGCTCTCATGAAACATGTTGGGTGTTACAGCACAATAACATGGTGGTGAAATTGTATGTGCTTAGTTCAGTGCAGAAAAGTGTACATTTTAGATGAGAAGTTTTGGTTACCAAAGCTGTAAGGTACTGAAAAAGCTTTGACAGTGCACCTTGGAAGTGTTTGAATTTGACTTTTGAAAAGCTGTATAAACCCTGAATCATACTCAATACTGAAGTACTATGCATTAACACTGCACTGTCTGTGCTAACAGAGGCAGATCACGCAGCTAAAACAGGATGGAGAGACTAAGTGGCAAGAAACTCAAGACAAACTACAGCTGGCTTCTAAGGTACAAACATAACAAATCTATACTATAGTCCACACAGCACTGGCTCACATCTGGGCCCCTATACTATACTATCGTCCACTGCCCTGTTGTCCTATCTATGTTAATGCTGTGTTTCATTCCTCAGAGACTTCTGGCTGAAGTGTCTGAGTTGAAATCCACTGTGACAGGGTAAGTGCTGAGTGTTAGTGCTGTGCTGTGGTTTACTGTGTTGTGCTGTACTGCAGAAGTGTATTGTACAGGTATACAACCCCTCTATGCACAGATGTATACATTCATAAAATTATAATTAAAAAATATATTAAAATATCAAATCTTGGCAAAACTGAAACACAACACTCGCCTTGTATAGATAGATGGCATAGCTGTTTAAACAATGTTCAATTCAGTAATTATAAACAACATTATTTCAATCCACAAAGTGAGTCAAAAATCAAACAAAGCGCATGCATTTAACTGCAATACTTTAGTTAAAACATTTTTTTTAAATAGATAGATTAAAAAGTTTGGCCCGGAAGTGAAATTTCTGAGGAAAAATCTGAATCTAAGTGAAAGAGCATCAGTCTGGAACCAGAAACTTTGGCAGATTAAAATGAGCATTCCAATAAATATGATACGTTTGTTATAATTAGTTTTATTCTTAGTTTTGCACCTGGCAGATGAAATTCAATGTGGACAAGTGCAAGGTATTACATGTAGTTAACAAAAATGCCCACTATAATTACACTATGGGAGGAACAGAACTAGATGAAGTAACACATGAGAAAGACCTAGGAGTCTACATGGACTCCTCACTTTATCCATCCAAGCAATGTGGGGAAGCAATAAAAAAGGCAAACGGAATGTTAGGGTATATTGTAAAAAGTGCAGAATTTAGAACAAGGGAAGTAATGTTAAGACTGTACAATGCACAAGTTAGACGTCATCTGGAATACTGTGTACAGTTCTGGGCTCCACACTTCAAGAAAGATATCGCTGCTCTAGGGGCAGTTCAGAGGAGAGCAACCAGACTTATTCCAGGTCTGAAGGGAATGTCCTACTCGGAGAGACTGAGGGAACTGAACCTTTTAACCCTGGAACAGAGGAGACTACGTGGGGACTTGATCCAATTCTTCAAAATCATGAAGGGCATCGACCACATCAAACCAGAGGAGCTTTTCCAGACCAGCAGAGATGCACACACCCAGGGACACAAATGGAAATTGAGCTTCAAGGCATTCAAGACAGAAAACAGGAGACACTTCTTCACACAGAGAATAGTCACAATCTGGAACAAACTCCCCAGCGATGTGGTTGAAGCTGAAAATTTGGGAACATTTAAAAACAGACTGGATAGGATCCTTGGATCACTGAATTATTAATGGACACCAAACGAGCACGATGGGTCAAATTGCCTCCTCTTGCTTGTAAACTTTCTTATGTTCTTAATTGATCAAAATAATTTTCTGATTAACAGCACATTTATATTAGTATGTAACTAATTTCCTTATTAATTTTCATGTTGACGAAGTGCAAAGCAAGGTGTTCCTGAACTGTAGTGCTGTGCTGTTCTGTAGTGTGCTGTACTTTAATGATATTCTGTAGTGCTGTGCTGTACTGTACTGATATCGTGCTGAACTGTACTGTGGTGTCAAAGCTGCTCTCTGGTCCCCCCCTAGCCTGCAGACGATGGATGACAGCAACACACTGGAGCGGCTGACCGGCCTGGAGCAGCAGCTTAGGATCCTCCACAGTGACTTCAACACCCTGAACACAGACCACCACTCCCTGAGAGAGCAACTCCACACACTGGACACCTCACACTCGCAGGTATACACTGGACATACCGGACACACAGAGAACATACACTGAACACACTGGACACGTTGTAGTCACTGGACACACTGAACAGTGCATACACACAGCAACACACTGAACTCTCACTTGCCTCCCGCCCCCCCTTCTCTCTCTCAGGTGCGCTCCGAGCTGGCTGAGTGGCTGGCGCAGTACCTCTCCAGCCCCCCAAAGGGCGCTGTGCCAGTGGTGCTGCGGCCCGAGATGCAGGAGGCGCTGAGGGGGCTGGAGCGGCAGGTGGAAGAACGACTGTCCCGGGCTGGGGGCGGGGCATGGGCCAGTGTGGGAGAGACTCTGCAGGGAGCCGGCATTGGAGGGGTCACCTTGCAGGTCAGTGGATTCCAGACGGGGGGCGGTCTCATTCAGACATTCACAGATCACTCAGTTCCGATCGGATCTATTTCCAAATAGGGTTGTTTTGTTCAGAACAACCTAATGATTAATCCAGTATATATTTGATGTTCTATCAAACAGAGAGAAGTTCAGATCCAGTTATGTAAAATCGTTGTGTATTAGTACACTGTAAACAGAGTTTTCCATCTTGACATTTTGAGCTATCGTGGATGGTCTTGTTTTGATCAGTAGACTGTCTGCTTGCAGAATTTGTCATAATTGTCAATGTTTTCTGAGATTTTGTATTCCTACTCAGACCAAGTATCCCCCCGCCCCCCCATTTCAGAATGCGGAAGGGTGGCGTAAATTCGGGGGGTATAACATTTTTGTTACATCAAAGAGTGCTTCACATCGTTAGGAAGCTGAGAGTCTCAGCTTTCATGGGATACCAAACACTTGGCAAACACAACAGTGAAGAGTACACATGGGATTAAAGAGAAGCACATGGATTTGGTGATTGTAAGGGTAACAGGGGTTTGTTATTTTAAGGGGTTACATTTTGTTAAACAAAACAATTCCATGATTTCTTTATCTCCAATTGTTTATTTGTCATATGCTTTAATGTCAGAGTACACTGAGATATTAAACCGTTAAAATTTCAATAAAAACTGGAAAAATTGAGGCGTTCTAAAAATTTTGACCGGTAGTGTATATTTACTAAAATAACTATGAAACAAAATACACCCTGACTTTGTGAGTCCATGCTACGACCCCAAATGGGGTCACGAACCAAGTGTCACGATCCCTGCTCTATACACTGTATATGGTCTATCAGTGGGCTCCAACCCTGGTCCTGGAGATCTTCTATCCAGCAGGTTTTAGAGGTCACCCTTGTTTCACCAATTTATAAACACCTGGAAGTATTTCATTCTGATCAATGAAGCAGGTGGTGAATTCAGTCCTTTAGAAACCACTGGAGCAATCATCTGAATACCTACAGCCTCCTGATGGAAGAATTTCCTTGGTTGAGTTGCTTAATTGATTATTAACTCACATGTGTTCCCAGTATTTAGAAATTGGTAATTTTGGGAGATTAAGTGGATTGGGGCTCTCCAGGACCAGGGTTGGAGACACTCTCTACACAGTGTCCACTGTTCTCTTTTCTTCCCCTTTCTCCCTTCCTCACTTTCTGCCTCCCTCTCACTGTCTCTCTCTCTGCAGGAGGTACACAGAGTGGTGCAGAGGGCGCTGGCTTTGTACAGGGCTGATGGGATTGGGCTGGCGGACTACGCACTGGAGTCTTCAGGTAACGCACTGGCACACCGATACACCAGCAGACTGACGGTTTATTTAGACTGTGTGCTTATTCCACTAGTGTCGTCAGCACTAACAGGTCTGTGTGTCTCTGTGTCCCACCTTTGCCCCCCTGCCCCTCTCTGTCTCTGTGTCCATCCCTCTGTGTTTGCGTCCCCTGCCCCAGGTGCCAGTGTGATCAACACACGCTGCTCTGAGACTTATGAGACCAAGACGGCCCTGCTCACTCTGTTTGGCATCCCCATGTGGTACCACTCCCAGAGCCCCCGGGCGGTGATCCAGGTGAGGAGGAGGGGGACACTGAGCGAGGGACACTGTTTTGGACAGTGCGAGAGTGAGACTGTTAGTGTGTTTCTGGGACTGATGGTGGACAGACGTGGATAGACTTACTGTATATTGCTCTCTCTCCCCCTCTGTCTGTATAGCCGGATGTCCACCCTGGTAGTTGTTGGGCTTTCCGTGGTTCCCATGGTTTTGTGGTGGTGCAGCTATCCAGCCCAGTGCGGCCCCGCGCTGTGACTCTGGAGCACATCCCCCGCACCCTGTCCCCCTCTGGCCGCATTGACAGCGCCCCCCGCCACTTCGCCGTATATGTAAGAGACTCTAGCACCACAACACACTGAGGCACTGACGCACCAAGACACTGACACACTTGCATCAACAGCACCTCCTGCTACTTTGCTGTCTAAGTAAGATACACCAGCACACCAAGACACTGAAACACTAACATGCTGACACACTGAGATACTGACACACTCACACACTGACTGATACACACTGTGCTGTAACCTTGACCCTGTCTGACTTGGCTGTGCTGTAACACTGATGCTGTCTGGCTTTGCTGTCTCTCTCTCTCTCTCTCTCCCTCCCCCTCCCTCAGGGAATGACCAGTGAGAAGCAGGAGGAGGGGACCCTGCTGGGGCAATTCACTTACGACCAGGATGGAGAGCCCATACAGACCTTCACTCTGCCGGTGAGACACACACAAAGTGAGACATAGACACACAGAGAGGGAGAGAGAGTGAGACTGACAAAGACAGAGAGAGAGAGACAGACACACACAGACAGAGAGTGAGAGACAAAGACAGTGAGAGAGAGACAGATGCACAGAAAGAGAGAGACATGGACACACACCCAGAGAGAGACAGAGAAAGAGAGACAGAGAAAGAGAGAAATGGTCAGAGATGCACTGAGAGACAGAGAGAGAATCCAAGAGAGAGACTGAGAGAGATGCACAAGAGACTGGGGATCCAGACAGAGGTGCACACTGTATTCCATTGTTTCAAAGGTTAAATCCTCTCCCCCTCCCCCTCTCTCTCTGCAGGACTCACTGCAGGAGGTGTACCCCCTGGTGGAGCTCAGGGTGCTCAGTAACTGGGGCCACCCAGAGTACACCTGCGTCTATCGCTTCCGGGTTCATGGCGAGGGGCCCCACCTCTGAGCACCAGCCAGGGCACTGACGGGGAGGGACGTGGCAAAAAGAAGATCAGGATGAATAACAAGGATGGAGGGTGGGGGGGGAGTAGAAGGAATGGTTGAAGAACAAGGGGGGAGGGAGATAGGGAGAGGGGCGAGAAGAAGGGAGGGATGAGGAAGGGTGGGGAGGGTATTTGTGTCAGACACATTGCACTGATATAGGACATGATGTGGATTTGCTTTAAAATAGGAGAGTCGAATTCAATTAGCGGGCCGGTTTGGATACAAATGCACCTCCTACGGGCCATTGGCTGTTTAAAAATTGTGGCAAAATTTTTGTGAACAAAACACATAATATCAAAATGCATGAATGATTAAAGTGATATGTATAGCTACTCACTCAGTGCTGTGGCTGCTTGCTTCCTGACGCCGGACACCCCTCTGTTTGGTCTACTGCCTCGAATTTTGGAACAAGTCACTGGGCTGTTGTTACCTTTAGTAGAGAGTTCAAGTGTGCGTCGTTAAGTTGTGAACGCATTCTTGATTTATTCATGTTTGTGACGGAGAACAGCTGTTCTCACACGTACGTTGTGCCAAATATGGACAATATTTTTACTGCAAAACACTTCAGCTTGGGGTAATTTGATCCTACATACTGATTGAATGCTTCCACATCAGCACTGGAGAATTTCTCCTACAAAGGAGTCTCACACTGCAAGTTGATTACTTCCATCTGAAGCCCTTCTGAGATCTCAGGCACACTGATAGAAAATGGATTATGAAATATCGCAAAATCTTTCTCAAGGCTTTTAAGTCTGAAAACCTTTCTTGGAATTCCTTCCAAAAGTTGGATTCCCATTGCATCACGGCACTCTTCCGCTTCTGCTTACCATGATTTTAATGTTGGAAAGTGTGCAGTATTATTCTCAGAAAGTTGTGGCTAATATTAGATTCTCCGATATATATCACTGAGGCTGACTGAGGTTAATATTAGCAAAGGCCTGTCGCTTTTCTGGACATGTCCCATCCGAAAAGGTTTTGATGACAAGCAAGTCCATGTGCATCGATATAGCCAGCTGTGACTGTCGTCTCACTAGATGGACCTTTTTGAGGAGGGACTGCTGCTTTTTCAATGCTTTTCAGTCATACGCATCTCCCCGGAGTATTTGTTGTATTTGTTGGCAAGATTGGAGTCATAATGCCCTGGACCAGTGCTTAATTTGTAAATCACGAGGTGCCGGAGCGTGATGTGAATGGGACAGAGCAGATGTACAAGGGGGAGCAGAGGTACCAAAGCGTTTGTGTGACAACATGCGCATAAAGTTTAACATCAATGTAACGCACTTTCAATGCATTTTTGAGACATCACTGAAGGGGGGGGGAGTGTTACAGGGCTCATCAGATATATAAGCTTGTTACAAGTGACTTAACCCCTCTGTAAATCAGTACAGTGATTAACTTTCCGCGTTGGCGTAACGTTTTATTTTTTAGAGTCTACGAGATAGATCAGTGACTTGTGTTTTAAATTATTTTTAAATTGTAAATGCGCATGTTCCATTTCTTTATGTCACAAGGAGGTGCCAAAGCTGTGCATTGAGGTCCCGGAGCGCGGACAGTCTCAAATTGAGGCGAGGTGAGCTCGGGCAACAATTAAGCCCTGCTCTGGATGTTGTACTCTTTGGGGACAGTGGTTTGCTGTGCAGGTCCAGCATGTTGTCTTTCCATGAACCTCCACAGAGAAATATTAATTTCAGATTTTTTCTTGGATAACTCTACACTCCTTATTGACCTTCCTTTTCTTATATTTTTAATAGTATAATTCTTATACTTGTAACTCACTTCAAAATATAAAATAAAAATTGAAAAAACAAGAATCCGTAGTTGTGTATGTGGCTACAAGTAGCCTGCTAGCTTGCGCAAATTTGATAGAAATCCGAATGCATGGATTCTGGCCTATTTTTTTCCTCTCTCGTTTGTTTATAATTTGTTTGGTACAATTTCAACAAAAGACCCCCCCCATTATGGGACAAGATCAGATAGCATTGCAATTGGGTAGAATTATGCTTAGTGCATCAAGTTCACAGAGACTCCAAAAAGCTGATTTTGTTTTTTGTGTTTGGGGGATGCCAAATCCACTGTTTCAGTTTCATGTTGAATATAGGTATAAGCTTAACATTTTGATATAATATATACAGATCTGGAAAAAATTAATTTAATTTTTTCCAAAGCTGTATATAGTTGTACAAATTACTACACGTGGCAGACTGGGGGGCCAGGTCCGACTCGTGGGCCATTAGTTTTTTGCCATTTGACCCGTTTTTAAAAGAACCAATCTAAAAATAATAACAGTTATATGCACAAATAAAAGAGTGTTTGTTACTGTAAGCAGGGAGTGTGTGTTTGTGTTTCGTTACTGAAAGGGTATTTTTGTAGGATAGTGTTAGTCTAGGCAGAAAAAGTGTGTCTGTATGTCTGAGTCTGTTTCTCTAAATGTCTGTCTCCATTGCCATGTAAGTCTGCATCTTTGTGCGTCTCCCTCTGTCTGCCTTTGGTTCTGTGTCTGTGTGTCTCTGTCTTTGTCGTTCTTTCTGTTTCTTTGTCTGTGTGTCAGTAATGAAAGGATATTCAGTGAGAAGCTGTGTATCAGTCTCTGTACATCTCTGTGTGTTTGGCGGAGGAGGGGTGCTGTGGTCGCTGCAATAAGGATGATTGTACAGATAATGTTGCACTATTGTATATTTTTCTCTGAGGTCTGTGTATATAGGTGGCCTTGGGCTCTCATAGGTACTGTGTGTGTGTTACAGAAGCATATGTCATTAGCGTTCAGGTACATGGTCTTAAGAGAGAATTTCAAGTTGTACAAAATAAATGTTAAGGTCTTGCCTCTCTCTCTATCCGTCTCATGCTGTCTTTCCTTGTCTCTCACTCTCTCTGCCTCTCTTCTTCCCTCCCTCCCTCTCTCTTTTTCTCTCACCCTCTTTCTCCTTCCCTCCCTCATGTACTGACCCATAGTGTTCAGTACAGACTGGACTCCACTGACACTGCTCTCCGAGGCCAGACTCACAGCTCCACTATTAAACACAGCAGCTCTTGCCATCACTAGTATATTGGACTGCACTATATTCTATAGTGTGGTAATATATTGTATGGTACTGTACTGCACTAGTGTACTGCATTATAATATAGTGTTACATTGTATGGGACTGTACTGTAATGAGTTGTACAGTACTAGTGTAGTGTAGAGTGCAGTATTGTATAGTACTGCACTGCACTGCACTGTACTATAGTGTATTATATAATATTGTACTGCACTTTACTGTAGTCTATAGTTTATTGTATTGTGTTGCATTGTACTATATTGACTCACTATGTTGAAGCTCTGATCCCCTTAAACACAAACTCAGCTGAAGGGAGACACTGCACTGTTTTCATATGTCAGCACTTTCGTCTCTCCCACACCGGGTCGGCCATCTTTGTGGGGGTCAGTTTTCCTCATTGGTGTTGATTTTGACATCAGAAATAGTCATAAATAGGCTTATATTTGTTCAATGTAATTTTGTATCTTTCTTTAAACTTTATTTTGCAGTTGGAAATCAGTGTCTTTCTGTTGAGAAGGGACTACTCACCAATACAGACACACACACACTTAGTCAAACACACACACCGAAAGAGTTACTCACATGCGCACACACACACAAATGCACACTCTCCCCCACAATTTAAGTACTCACAGGCTAAAACTGTATTATGGGGCTAGTATTGTTATGTTATTATTGTTATTATTATTGCTTGCTTAGCAGTTATTACATTTAACTTATGTCACAAAGAAACAAAGATTCCTTTTGGATTTGCTGTCTTTTAAAATAAAATCATTTTGAATACACGTTTTCTCTTCTACTTATTGGACAGACTGTACTGTGTTTATTAGGGGAGCAATAAGAACATAAGAAAGTTTACAAATAAGGCCATTCAACCCATCGTGCTCGTTTGGTGTCCATTAATAACGAAGTGATCCAAGGATCCTATCCAGTCTATTTTTAAATGTTCCCAAATTGTCAGCATCTACGACATCGCTGGGGAGTTTGTTCCAGATTGTACTACTCTCTGTGTAAAGAAGCATCTCCTGTTTTTTGTTTTGAATGCCTTGTAGCCCAATTTCCATTTGTGTCCCTGGATGCGTGTGTTCCTGCTGGTCTGGAAAAGCTCCTCTGGTTTGATGTGGTCGATGCCCTTCATGATTTTTAAGACTTGGATCAAGTCCCCACATAGTTCCAGGGTGAAAAGGTTCAGTTCCCTCAGTCTCTCTGAGTAGGACATTCCCTTCAGACCTGCAATAAGTCTGGTTGCTCTCCTCTGAACTGCCTCTAGAGCAGCAATATCCTTCTTGAAGTGTGGAGCCCAGAACTGTACACATTATTCCAGATGAGGTCTAACTTGTGCATTGTACATTGTGTCTTAACATTACTTCCCTTGTTTTAAATTCTACACTTTTGACAATATACCCTAACATTCTGTTTGCCTTTTTTTATTGCTTCCCCACACTGTTTGGATGGAGAAAGTGAGGAGTCCACATAGACTCCTAGGTCTTTCTCATGCATTACTTCATCTAGTTCTGTTCCTCCCATAGTGTAATTATAGTGGACATTTTTGTTACCTGCATGTATTACCTTGCACTTTTTCACATTGAATTTAATCTGCCAGGTGTTGGCCCACAACTGAATGTTATCTAAGTCCCTTTGAATAGCCTGTGCTGCCGAGATTGTATCTGCTGAGCCACCTATTTTAGTATCATCAGCAAATTTGACAAGTTTGCTAACTATCCCAGAGTCCAGATCATTAATATAGATTAGAAAAAGCAAAGGCCCTAGTACTGATCACTGTGGAACTCCACTAACAACCTCACTCCAGTTAGAAGCGACTCCTCTAATCAACACCCTCTGTTTCCTATACATCAACCAGTTCTTCTTACATTACCCTGAATGCCTACAGCTTCCAATTTGAGGATCAGTCTTTGGTGTGGAACCTTATCAAAAGCTTTCTCAAAATCTAAGTATATCATATCATATGCTTTCACGTGATCTACAGCTGCAGTTGCATGTTCAAAAAATTATAATAAATTGGTAAGATATGATCTGCCTCATCTAAACCCATGTTGACTATCTCCAAGAATATGGTTTTCATTAAGATGCTCCTCTATTTTCGGTCTAATAATTTTTTCCAACATTTTACAAGTGATGCAGGTGAGACTGATTGGTCTGTAATTTCCTGTGTGAAATACTCATTTAGAACATTTGCTACATCTTGTTCGTTTTCCAAGATACTTCAATTTTTGCCCTTTATCTGTTTCACTTCCTCTCTTATGTCCTCTTGCTGTTGTAGTATTGAAAAAAGCTCTTTGCATTAGTTTTAGCTCCAAGAGCTATGTTTCTTTCTATTTCCCTCTTTGCTTTCCTGATCCTAATTCATTATTCATTCCATATTCATTCAGCTTAAACATGTATTTTGTTTCGTCTCCGTCCCTTTTGTATGCGCAATACAAAATTTTCTTCCTCTTGATATTTTTTTGCATACCTCTATTAAACCATTTTGGCCACTGTTTTTTGGTCCTCAATTTGCTAAGTTTTGGTACAAATTTCTCCTGAGCCTCAAGTAATATATTCTTAAAATATAACCATCCATTTTCAACTGAATCTGTATCCAGTGTGCTCCAGTCTACCTCTTCTAAGTGCCGCCTCATACCTTCAAGGTTTGCTTTTCTGAAATTGTAGACCATTGTTTTAGACTTGGGCCTTGTTTTTTGAAATAATGCCTCAAAGCTAACCATGTTGTGATCACAATTTGCCATTGGTTCTCTAACTAGTGTCCCTCTGACTCTATCTTGGTCATTTGGTCATAGACTTTTCCCAGTCTATGTTTGGGAAATTGAAATCCCCCATTATAACAGCCACATCCTTGCTACATGCAGTCCTGATTACACTGTACAATGCAACATCTTGCTGAATATCTGAGTTGGGTGGTCTGTAACACACCTACCACTAATCCTCCACATCTCTTTTCCAAAAGTTTCACCCACAAAGATTCTGTTCCATTACTGGGATTTAATATGAGTTCTTCTGCCTCAATGTCATTTTTCACATATAATGCTACCCCACCTCCTTTTTGATTTTGCCTGTCTCTCCTAAACTGTGTGTATCCTTCTAACTTGTATTCATCCCCATCATTTTCTGTAAGCCATGTTTCCGTCACTCCTACAACATCATAGTCACATGCCAGCACTGTGGCTTCTAAGTCCAAAATCTTGTTCCTTATACTCCTGGCATTGAGGTACAAACATTTCAGGACTTTCCTATTAGCAGGTTCCCTTTGTTTTCTTTCCTTAGATGAAATCTCCCATTGTCAGAGCTCCCTGCCCCCCTGGTCCCTAGTTTAAATGATTCTCAATGTCTCTGCCCATACGCTCTCCCAATGCATTAGCCCCCCTTCTGTTTAGATGTAGACTGTCCGGTTTGTACAGGTCCCATCTATCCCAGAAGAAAGTCCAATGCTCCATAAACCTAAACCCCTCTTCCCTACACCAAGATTTCAACCACGTGTTAAACTTTCTAATCTCTGCCTGTCTCCCTGGCCTGGCACATGGTACCGGAAGTATTTCAGAGAAAACTACCGTGGAGGTTCTGCTCTTTAGTTTTTTTTCTTGCAGAACCTCTGTCCTACCTTTTCCTATGTCATTGGTTCCAATGTGGACCATGACCAGTGGATTCCTCCTGGCTTTGGCCAGTAGCCCGTCTACTAGTTTAGGGAGATCTGCAACCTGAGCACCAGGCAGGCAAGATACCATGCAGGTCTCCTTATCACTAGAACATACTGTGTGATCTACACCTCCTACTATATCACCTATCACTCCTACTATAACTACCTCCCTCTTCTGGGGGGGAGTGGGCACCATGGTGTTCTGGTGCTCAACTGCACCCCCATCACCCTCTGAGCTGTCATTGTCCAACTCAGTGTCCAGCAGTTGGAACCTGTTGGGCAATTCTAGCTCTCGGGGTGTCTCTAGGGGTTGTCCATCCCCTACTCTGCGGTTACGACCTACTGTAACCCAGCAGTTCTCTAAGCTGTCCTGCTCTGAGGTCTCAACTCTCCTAGGTTTTGGCGTGCACACCATCTCTCTCATGGGATGATTGACCAATTCTTCTATATCCGTAATGCCTCAAGATCACAAACCTTGATCTCTAGGATTTCAACCTGTCGACAACGTTCACAAATTAAACCTTCTTGGATGAGTTAATCCAGGAAGGCATTCATTCTGCAAACCTGACACTGTAGTGGCCACATGCTTCTAAATGTTCATTTTTTGTTTGTTTGTTTTTTAAGTCAACTGCTTAACTTTTGTGACCGAGAAACAGCTGCTTTAAGTAGCTGTAACAAGATGGCTGCCTCTCACCTGTACTTTCCTGTGTCTCTCTGTGGCAACTTGTAAATACTTCTGTTTACCTCTTGGTCTCAACAGCTGCTTTAAGTAGCTTTTGTCTACCTACCCCCAATTCACACCTAACTGGCCACACCTGGCTCCTCTTGCCACAGAATTCCTGCTAGTCCTAGACAAACTCTCCCTTTTAAAACCTGTTTACATTCACCAACTCAGCAGCTGAACTGAACTGACTTCAATTTAGGCAAACTACAAACAATGCTAACTTCAATTTAGGCAAACTTAAAACAAAATGAGCAATGCTAAGACTGGTCTGAAACTAGTTAAACAACAAGATGGCTGCCTCTCACCTGTACTTTCCTGTGTCTCTCTGTGGCAACTTGTAAATACTTCTGTACATGCTGCATGCTACATGCTGGGCCTTTTCTAGTGTGTCTGGAGGGTTTTTGTGTGTGTGTTAGCTGCACCTGTCTGTGTCTGTCTGTTCCCTATTCTAGCACAAGAGTTTAATGCATGCCCAATAAAGTGTAATGGGAATTTGTATTTTTTTCTTTATTCTTTATATTATGTTTTTAATTTCCTTTTGTTTATAATGCAATCATTAGCTCATATTTACTACTTTCTTTATATTAGGGGGATACTTGCTAGTTTTAGTTGGGCACATATATACTGATTTTCTTGTTTGGTTCAGTCGGCACAATCAGTAAACGGTTGGTATGATCAGTGGGGCTTCAAAACACAGGAGTTTGGTTGAGGGGCTTGTATATACAGGAGTTTGATAATATCAGCTGCCTGGGGTTATACTGAACAGCAGTAAAGGCTGATAACCTCTTGAACAGCAATCTGGGCTGTGTCCCAAATCGCACACTTGCTCCCTACACCCTTTGACAAGTGTACACTTCACGTGATGTTATGCTGACGTGTGAGAGTGTGTACTTAAGTGAGGAGGGTGTAGGTGCAGGATGAAGCTAAACACGTTCAATGGGACACACTTCAGCATCATAATTCAGTACCTTTGCCTTTGAATGAGAAAGTACCTATGCAATCTTATCTTGTCAGATTGTAGTTTTAAAGAATGGAGACTGCTATAGCATTTGTACTGTTCCTCTTCCAAATAACTTTTTCAAGGATTTCAAAGTGGTTTCAAGTGGTTGTATAATAATAATAATAATAATAATAATAATAATAATATCACCTCCTAGTAATTAATTAATTAATAGGTGCTGAAACGTTTTTCACGTTTTTTTGTATTTTATAATCATATATTTAACTCATGATTTACAGAATCATTTTATTATCTATGTATTATAATTTCCTAAATAATTGTACAATATCTAACTGTCTAGCTAGCTATATTTACATGACATTATATGCACTCACCATTGCCATATTTTCCCAATTTACTTTGCTCCAACTTAAATGCACAGAGTTCTGGGACTTCAGCACTAAAACACTTTCCCATAAGTGTACGGTTTTTTACACTCCATCGAAGGGAGCATTGAAGAGCTGAAAAGCTTGATTAGGCTCCTTTACTTGTTCCCTAAGGGATTGGGATACCCCTTAAGATGGCAACCATAGTACTTCCACCCTGCAAGGGAAGGGAACAAGGGAGTAAGTGTGAGATGTGGGACACAGCCCTGGAGTTTCAAGCCACAGATCACCTGAAAGTCACTAACAACACACAACTACAATAGTAAATAAACTCATGCATATGCTAATTGTATTTATAAAAGGATTACATAGGCTAATTATTTGTATGTGATTGGATGTCAACATGGTGCCATCATGTCTGATAGGTTACAGTTTTTCATGATTGCTTGAGTACATTTCTCCAAACAGAATTTACTTTTTCAAAAGAATTAACATGCGCCCCAAACTTAAACATGTTTGGCCAAAATGACACAAATCCTTTGCAAAACTGCAAATACACGTCACTAAATCAAATCAGTCCATCAAAAAAGTATAATTTGTCAGCTAATGAAAAGTTATTTCCATCAGCCACTTCACAATGGCACCATAAACACAAACTATGTATGAGTGGCCATTCAATTCAAAATTAACAGAAAAAATAAATCATATACCAAAATGGATATATCATATACCAAGGTGGATATATCATATACCAGAAAAAATAATTCATATACCAGAATGGATATATCATATACCAAAATGGATATATCATATAGCAGAAAAAAATATATATACCAAAGTGGATATATCATATACCAGAAAAAATATCACTGTGCAAAAAAATATATACCAAAGTCACGTGGTGCAGACTTGCGCAGTGGGTGTTGCCAGTTAGTAAGATGAGAGTGCGTTCTCAAACGAAGTACAATATTTTTTACGAGGTTAAATGGAGTCGGTAAATAAACTTATAGATAGTCTAATTGGAGACAGACAACTGTTAACCACGCTTGTAAATGCAATTGAAAACAGTGGAGGTACGCATTTACAAGGTGCAATATTGGAAAGGCCAAAGACATCCGAGCAACAGCGCGAGCTTGCCTCTTATTCCTTCGATGCACGAGGGTGTGGAAAACGAAGTCGGAAGAATTTTCCACAGAACTAATACCATGTCCAGCAACAACAGTGCTGCACCTAATGCCAGTGAAGACACTGGACATGGTTGATCTGAGGGTCCGTCATCTTATTTCACAAGGTCTAGAATTAGACCTCCACAAAGGCTCAATTTTGCCCCACAAAGGTAAGAACTAAACGTGCCCAACTGTATAAAACAATGTAAGGGTAAGGCTTGAAATACAACAATGTTGTATTGTACATTTGAACGCTCATTTGATACAGTTGTAAAAAATACACGTGTATGAAGCCATCAATCATATGTTTTACATGTAGGGAGGGATTTTCATTTAATTGCCAAATGTGCTTTTTTGTGAAGTTGCATGGATTGTGTGTGTGTGTGTATATATATATATATATATATATACACTCACCTAAAGGATTATTAGGCACACCTGTTAAATTTCTCATTAATGCAATTATCTAACCAACCAATCACATGGCAGTTGCTTCAATGCATTTAGGGGTGTGGTCCTGGTCAAGACAATCTCCTGAACTCCAAACTGAATGTCTGAATGGGAAAGAAAGGTGATTTAAGCAATTTTGAGCGTGGCATGGTTGTTGGTGCCAGATGGGCCGGTCTGAGTATTTCACAATCTGCTCAGTTACTGGGATTTTCACGCACAGCCATTTCTAGGCTTTACAAAGAATGGTGTGAAAAGGGAAAAACATCCAGTATGCGGCAGTCCTGTGGGCGAAAATGCCTTGTTGATGCTAGAGGTCAGAGGAGAATGGGCCGACTGATTCAAGCTGATAGAAGAGCAACTTTGACTGAAATAACCACTCGTTACAACCAAGGTATGCAGCAAAGAATTTGTGAAGCCACAACACGTACAACCTTGAGGCGGATGGGCTACAACAGCAGAAGACCCCACCGGGTACCACTCATCTCCATTACAAATAGGAAAAAGAGGCTACAATTTGCACAAGCTCACCAAAATTGGACAGTTGAAGACTGGAAAAATGTTGCCTGGTCTGATGAGTCTCGATTTCTGTTGAGATATTCGGATGGTAGAGTCAGAATTTGGCGTAAACAGAATGAGAACATGGATCCATCATGCCTTGTTACCACTGTGCAGGCTGGTGGTGGTGGTGTAATGGTGTGGGGGATGTTTTCTTGGCACACTTTAGGCCCCTTAGTGCCAATTGGGCATCGTTTAAATGCCACGGCCTAGCTGAGCATTGTTTCTGACCATGTCCATCCCTTTATGACCACCATGTACCCATCCTCTGATGGCTAATTCCAGCAGGATAATGCACCATGTCACAAAGGTCGAATCATTTCAAATTGGTTTCTTGAACATGACAATGAGTTCACTGTACTAAACTGGCCCCCACAGTCACCAGATCTCAACCCAATAGAGCATCTTTGGGATGTGGTGGAACGGGAGCTTCGTGCCCTGGATGTGCATCCCACAAATCTCCATCAACTGCAAGATGCTATCCTATCAATATGGGCCAACATTTCTAAAGAATGATTTCAGCACCTTGTTGAATCAATGCCACGTAGAATGAAGGCAGTTCTGAAGGCGAAAGGGGGTCAAACACAGTATTAGTATGGTGTTCCTAATAATCCTTTAGGTGAGTGTATATATTAGTCATTCCAGGCCTGTCATTCCATATCATTACACTTTTACGTTTTATATTAGGTTATTTTAAAGAAAGCGTATTCAGGATTTTAGGATTCCTGTGTGGGATTTGGAGATATAGACCGTTCTTCTGTCATTGGGCATTCCGTTTTGTCATGCGTTTTAGTCTGTCTCCTGTATTTTACGGAAACATCTCTTTCCAAGAGAGTACGGGTTTGTAATTTCTGATATTGTCTGATATGTTGTCATATATTTGTTATTTTTCTTCACACACTTAATAACCTTTAATTAATAACCTTTCTTGACAAAAATCAAACAATTATTTTAACTCAAGTTGACCCGGTGCATGTTTAACCATCCGAAAGTAGATACAAAAATATTTTTCTGCATAAACATTATCTTTAGCTCAATTAATATCAATTTAATCAATATTTAGTGTAATCAAGTTTTCACCCCTTACAGATCATGGTTTACTTATGATAAGTCACTTGCTTTTCATTAAAAAAACATTTTCAAACAGTTTTTTCTGTACATTGGCAAAAACTAGACATTCAACACATTTTTTTTGTTTATTCTTATTTTATTTTGACTTGGACATGGCTTTGAAGGCATGTATTGCCTAAAGGGGCAGCAACCTGTGAATGCCACCAGCCTTTCATCCACAGTGAAATTAGGACCTGGTTGTAGAGTAGTGGCAGCCGCTCTACCCACTTGTCCCACACTGTCCTAATAGCTGCCAGCTTATCTCTCTCCTTTCTGCTAGCTCTTGTCTCCCGCTTATCAAACCCGATGACCCTTGAGAAAATATGAAAGGTCTCCAAAGACATGGTGGCTCAGAATATGGCTCTGCCTGTCTCTGCATCCCACAGGCTGGCTGTCGATTCATCTTTGGACTTATAAACCCCAGCCAGGATGAGAAGCCCCAAATAAGCATGTAAATGGGTTTCGTCCTTCTAAATTAGTAATTTCTAGAACCATTTTTTGAAATGAATCAGGAATGAGCAGCTCAAAAGCAGACTTTATATCTGTGACAGGAGTTACTGGCATCTTAGGGTGCCCTGGCACTGCCTTTATTATGTTTGCAGCTGATATTGTTCCCCGACGCATGTTCGGGGATGAGGACCATTCTATTTGGCCATTTTTTGATATGAATGTCTCTCTTGGAGTTGATGGCTGTGGGACAAATACCCTCATCATCTGACAATTTATCATCATGATCAGAATTGATCTCAATATCTTCTTCAATTTCAGACACTTCCTCCTCTACTTCACTATCTTGATCAAGGATGTGTTCCAGAGCATCCTAGTCTGTCATTATTCTGCTCATATTGCTCATCTTTTCAACCTCTGAGAGAGTACAGATGCATAATTTGGTAGGACTACATGCAAGGACCCTTTTATATTTGTTGCCCATCCTCCCTGAGTGTGGGCAGTTTCCCCTTGTGAAATAAAAGGTTCCTGTTTTAGGTAGAGTGATATTTGATACTTCTCTTACTTTTCCCGCAGAAAGTGCGGGAAGGGGTGAAGTTGGGGTCCAGGAACAAATTCTCTGCGTGTGTGTGTGCGTATGCATGTGAGTAGAATGGGGGGTGCCATAGGCGTTTCCAGATATTTTATGGCATGTTACGTCACTTGTTTATTATACCTACATCATATCCGGACGGAAGTGTACACCCATAGCGCCCTAACCCCCCATGATGACCCCGATGACCTCCCTTATCCTACTGTCCTTCTCTCGCCCCTAGCCCCCCTCCCTCCACCCACACTGCTTAGTTCTGCAGGCCTTTGTTCTTGCCCGAGAGTGTGAATGTTCAGAGTGTGAATGTTTCAGGTGAGTGTTTGTGACCCCCCCCATTAAGTTAGAATATCTCCATTGTTTCAGTAATAGTTATCTATCTCTCTCTCGCTCTCTCTCTCTCTCTCTCTGTCTCTCTCTCTTTATTTATCTTGTAGTGAATTCATTCTTTTTTTAGTTAAACACCTTCTAGTAAAGGCCTTCTAACTGTCTTAAAAGTTCATAAGATTTAAACTTAAGATATTGTTCAATTTCTTAACAGTCCGTTATCCTGGCTTACAAATGTTACGATATACCACATTATTTTCTTACATTCTTAATCTTTAGAACTCATTAAATTACTCTAGCCCTCTAAGTAAAGTGCTTAGGGGGAAAGTTTTTTTTTAATTATTTTAGCTCTCTCTCGCTCTCCCTCTCTCTCTCTCATGAAACGCATAACGGGCGGGTTATCGCGACGTAGTGAAGAGACATCACCCCACGATCAATGTTTAAAGAGAATGTCTTACCCGAATGCTATGGATGTCGACAGGCTCTACAATCCTCTCCAACCCCGGGATCTACCTTGGTTCTATTCACCCAATTTTGTATACATGCCCAAAACCTCTGACTGCGGCCACCCTCCGGGCCCTCAACCCCCGATTCCACAAGACGAAACAGGACGCTTTGCGATGGACGTCGAAGCTGGTCTCTGGGGTGTACAGGCTCAGGAGATCCTGAACGGTTCAGTGTTTGCTGCACTGTCTATCGCGGACTCGTCTCAGGAAGGGGGCGTTCTAGCGGCTGTAGAAACAACCCACAGCCCGCCGAGCGACCCAATGAGCTGTGAACCGCCCCAGGGGCGTGATGAAGATGATGGCTTTATGCCCGGCGTGCGGGTCGAGGTAATCACAGTCGTTAAAAGCGCCCTGGTGTATATTCTGTCGGCTCTCATCGACCGAACCCTGAAACCAGTCTGTCAGGGTTGTGAAGTGAATCACCCCAGCCAGTTGAGGCACAGCTGTCTGTTTGAACCAGAGGCCTATTATTTCCGATACTATTTCGATGTGATTGACAGAAGACTGAACAAACCGTGGCTGAAGCCGGCGCTAATCAAGGCGCTATCTTACTCCCACCTGCGGGCCACCCCCGGGCAAGTCCAGAAAATCATAGATGACATTATGCTGCAGTTGAAAAATGAGCCGTCTATAAAAGAGAAACTTGATCAGCTGTTCAATGACCAGAATGAGCCGAGTAGAAAAACCGCCGGGAAGCTAAAAGAGTATTTCTTCCATAAAGAATTTAAAGCTGAGACCTGCAAAGAATTTGAGCTCTAAGTCACCGATTCAGACTCTGACTGAACTGAGGGACCTGGAAGATGGGGAATGTTCTGGACTGCTTCTGCAACTGGATCTGCCATCAACACTCGGTGGATAGCCTGAGAGCTCTATTACACCATGTGCTTGACAAAAAAGTAGCCAATGCGAGCCTTTTCTCTACAGAATTAACCGTAGATGATGACCAACTTTCAAACCTGGAAAAGTTAATGGCCGCCGTAACAGATACTGGGGGGTATGAAAACTGGAGTGAGATGGTTGAGGGCGCCCAGAAGGATGTTAGTCCTTTTCATCATCATCTGTATGAACTTTTACTGATCATGTTTAACAAACCTTTGTTTACTTTTAAAATAGCCCATATTGTTGTTTTATTTGTGTATGTAACCGATGTGTGTGCCTATAAGATAAAAAACCATGTCGTTGTCGATATAGAACAAGTAACCAATCATCTGATTTGTTTTTGTTTGGATTGTAGAAAAAATTGTTGTGTATGCTATACTTTTCTCAATTGTCTAAAAAGAGGTGTTTGTTCACCTGAAATGGAATAAAAAAAACATGTATAAAAAACTTTGCTCATTGTGTTGTGTGATCTGACAGAATAACTCGGCAAGCTCCCCAGATGAAGGATCTGTACTACAACCTGACCAAGGCCGGTGGTTTGGCTGGTAAGAAAGGTTTTCAAAGAGGACTCGCTGAGGCTGGGGTTAAGGCTAAGGATGATGTTAGTAGTCTAGATGGCGGCATCACTTATTTTGACGTCCCGCCCTCCCTACGTACCATAGACCGGAAAGCCCACATCACCTTACGGTTACCCCCACCTTTGAACCGGAACTTCTCTCTCCTTCCCAGCAGCCCCCTGGGTTACCCTTTGACCCTCCCTTGTCAGCCATCTTGGATATCGGCCATTTTGGATGTCAGCCATCTTGGGTGATATCGGCCATCTAGGATGTCAGCCATCTTGGGTGATATCGGCCATCTTGGATGGTATCGGCCATTTGTAAGGTCATAGGTCATCTGGTAAGATGGTAGCCATTTTATTAGGGTGACATCCATAATGGTGAGGGTCCAAGGGTACCTCACCCTGCTGGTGTGGAGGTGTAATGTTTAAAAGCATAAACTGTGTTTTTTTAAGTTTAAATTGTTTTATGATACTGTTTTAGTAAAATAAAAAATAAGAAAAGTTTTAAATACACACATATATATTAGGTTATAATGTTTTATGAAACTGTTTAAGTAAATAAAAAAAATAAAAACAAGACTTAGTAAAATATGTGTCAATGTCAGTCTTTTATTGTGACCAATCTAAACATGACAACATGGTATCAGGTCAGAAGTAGACAGTGAGCTTAGATACTGACATGGGTGACCAGTGATCTCCCATGCCCAACTCCTACAGCAGACAGGATAAGAAAAAAGAACATTTACTCAGATTGGTATTCAAACCCATACGGCTATATGTCCATTGGATCTTAAGCCCAACACCTTAACGATTTGACCCCCTGGTGTGTTACTACTCAGTATAAGTTGTTAAGGGCAACAGGCATTTTTGAATCATTAGAGGATTAAAAGAGATATATTATACACTGAGTGAAGCAGGAAGTTTTGGAGGAATCGATACACTACTGAGAAGTGCCAGAGCAAAGGGTGTCCATGTAAAAAGAGATGGTTATCGGATCAATACACATATTCAGTGCACAAACCAGCGCGGGTGAGGTTTAAGAGGAACTTGACACTGGTACAAGACATTGACTGGCAATGGCAGGCGGACCTGGTGGAAATGGGGCAGTCCTCAAAGTTCAATAACGGTATGAAATACATTCTAACCTGTATAGATGTGTTGTCCAAATATGTCTGGGTAGTACCGTTAAAAAACAAAACGGGTGTACAGTGTGTACAGCCTTTAAAAGAATATTCACCCAAGGGTGCGTTCCGAAGAAACTGCAGACAGATCAGGGGAAAGAATTCCTCAACCATGGTTTTCAAAGTCTTCTCAAGCAACACCAAATTGTACATTTTATGACAAAAAGTAAAGTGAAAGCCAGCGTGGTAGAGAGGTTCAATAGGACTATAAAATCGAAAATGTGGAAGTACTTTACAACAGTGAACACTTTTAGATATGTGGATGTCTTACCAGACCTGGTGCGCAGTTACAAACACACATTCCATAGAAGTGTCAAGGAACGTCCAGTAGATGTCACCCCTGACAATGCCCTGAGGGTATGGAGGACAGTGTATGGATCATTTTTAAAAAGCAGAGCTTCAATATTAAAGTTTAAACAAGGTGATCATGTGAGAGTATCAAGGATAAAAGGGAGATTTGAAAAGGGGTATGAGCAGACATTCACTGATGAGATTTTCATAGTCAAAGAATGTGTGCCGGGATTAAGACCCATTTACAAACTAAAAGATTATGCTGGTAATGAGATAAAAGGTCAGTTTTACACAGAAGAGTTACAAAGGATAAACCCGAATGTTGACAGAGTATATCATATACAGAACATTTTAGACTCGAGAAGTCGTGGCAGAAATAAACAAGTTTTAGTCAAATGGCTGGGGTGGGGGGTTAAATGTAATAGTTGGATCAAAGCTTCAGAGGCGAAAGACATAGCCCTGGGGTTGTGAGAGGCTCAAAAAATGAGTGAAAACGGATTTTACTTAACTTTAACCAGCAACGCCTCACAAGATTTATTTCCTAATAACAAGAGCTCCAACTTTACTGATCATCTAGCCAAATCCATCGATCTATCAGGTAAATGGGAGGTAGGAAAGGTGGAGATGCACTACCCCATGACTGTCAATACGTTTGACAGGAAACAGAGCTTCAAATTGCATTCTGAGACAACTGACACAAACTGGTATTATGAAATATCACAAGGCTACTATAAAAACATTGATGTATTGTTAACAGCCATGAATAATGCTGTCAAGGCAGTCCCCACATGGCCCAAGGTATACTTTCAATACAACTATATTAGTAGAAGTTTGCGACTATTCGACTATATTGTTTTTTACCAGTGGTCAGCTAGCACACGTCTTGGGGTTCATTCCCGAGAAGGGGGGGAAAAAATCGCCCCATCCTGCGGATAATACTGCGGGTTTTAACCACATGTATGTTTATACCGATATAATTGAGCACCAATTAGTGGGTGACACTTATGCCCCACTTCTTCGATGTGTACCTAAAAAAGTGGAAGAAGGCAAGTTTGTTACGCTGTTATATGATAAGCCCCACTATGTCCCACTGAGCATGGATCAATTCGACACCATCAGCATTGAAATAAAGACTGACCAGAATGAACGTGTCACATTCGCATACGGCAAGGTGATAGTGAAGTTGCATTTCCGACCTGTTAGATACAACCACTTTTAAAATCATGGTGATTGTTAAAAACTATGGAGATCCGCACATGTATAGGAACTACTATAAGTATCAGGTGGGTAACGGCCTCCCTGGTTTCACCGGGATGCCGGTACAATACGGTGCGGGGGTAGCTGGTATATTTAGAGCATTATTCAGAAAAGCTATGCCTTTTCTGGGGCGTGGATTAGAAATTGTCAAACCACATGTTAGATCGGCTGCCACAAACATAGCTAAAGATGTGGTCGGGCAGGTTACAAGTGCTGTGGCCAGTAGAATAAATGCTCTGAAACAGGAGGGCTCGGGACTAATGTACTCAGGAGAGGCATTAAAAGGAAAAGAACGACACCACTGGGGCTCACAGGACCCCCGGCCCCTAAATGTTAAAAGAAGGGCCGTACGGAAGAAACACAATCATAAGAGAAACAGGGCCTGTAAGAAGAGGAGCTCCAGGCAACAACATCGCGGGGATATATTTTAAACATGGCTTTCGTTCACTGCTCTGGGGAGTGCACCAAATCTGAACTGGATCTTTTTCAGCTGGCCCCCACACAGACCAGCATCGAAAAGAGCTTCTATGTGGAGGTGCCCCCCCTCACAGCGCTCTCTGACAATGCCCCACTGGAATTCTACATCACTGGAGACGGCGAAGATCTAGATCTGAACAACACCGTCATCTACCTGACTTGTAAAATAACTAAGCACAATGACACCGATCTGGCCCTGGATGATCGGGTGGGCCTGGTAAATTACCCCGTGGCCTCCCTTTTCAGTCAAGTCGACATCACAATCGAGGACAGACTTATTAGCCAGAGCAACAACTGTTATCCATACAGGGCTATAATAGAATCCATTCTCAACTACAGTGAAAGCACTTTGAACACACAGTACTTTGCAAGCCTTTTTGTCAAGGACACAGCCGGCCAGCATGAAGTAACCGCACTGAACAGGGCAAATCTGGGGTTCAAAAATAGAGCTGCCTATACAGCAGGAAGCCGGTGGCTAATCCAAAATACCATGTAGATCGGGTTCAGATGAAAGTGTTCAGTCTGGCCAGAGGAAGCCGTGTCTGCAACCAGGAAAATTTGTTTCTGGGCCAATTGCCTAAAATAATAGTAATTGGTTTTGTGGATAACGCAGCATTCAGCGGTGACGTTACACAAAACCCCTTCAACTTTAAACATTGTGATATAAATGTCCTGGCCCTGTATGCTGATGGGGAACAGATCCCTACTAAACCACTACAACCAGATTTCGCAAATAATATCTGTGTCCGGGAGTACTTTAACCTGGTGGAAACAGCCGGATAGTGCCTCAAAGTCAAGCCTCTGGTAGTGGACCGTAAGGAGTTTGTCAGAGGTTACACCCTGTTTGCATTTAACCTCAGCCCGGATCAAGAGTGCACCGGGCACTATTTACTCATAAAAACAGGGAACCTGAGAGCAGAAATTCGTTTTGCCCAGCCATTACCAACCACCGTGAACATGATAGTGTATGCTGTTTTTGATAACATTGTTGAAATTAACATGAGACACCAAGTCCTTTATGACTACAGCTGAAATGGAAAAAACTATTGATTTGTACCTTTCACTAAACTGGCCATGGATACCAAACAACTTTTTGCCATCATGACTAAGCACATTTACACGAGAGACTTGAGATTGAGATTTGCCTGGATACATCTGTCACGCTAATGTGGTGATCTGTAATTTATCTCTTGGGTTTTTGAAAATAACCATATATTTGGTGTTTAAAGTAATAGTTCTACTTTTACGCCCCTGACAAAACACATTCTGCACAATATATAAAATACTGAGGTTTCTGTGGTGCACGTATTTAGTGAAGGCTTTTTCAATCTCATCGCTTTCACATGCCCTTTCCATAAGATCATCAATAATCAACATGTTTACTTTATCACATGGTAGTAATTCATCGTCATTAAATGTTTCAGGCAACCCCTCTATAAATTTAATAAAAGGGTATTTTAACTTCAGTTCTTTATAGAGCGGCTGCATGCAACTATAACACCAAACAATATTATCAGGCATGCATGATAATATATGGCTAGCATTGTCTAATAACTGTCTTACCGCAGTTTGAGGGCCCTGACAAATTACATGAAAACGGGTGCTGCAGTCTAAAATCCATTGTTCAATACCCGTAGGGCAAGGATGTAATGTCTGTTCCCAGGACACGTTTATCATACACGACTTTTGCAGTGCCAGTCTTGCTTAACACGTACTATCCCCGGTTGCCGCAGTGTAATGTCTTTTATTTCACCATTTGCACCAGCCTCCTTATCTGTATAGTCGAGTATCAAATCTTTTAGGCTATCGAAATAAATTTTCTCACTATTAGCCGCGTTTAATGTGATACCTTTTACCTTGATACAGGCTTTCCCTCCTGAGAGCTTATATCCATATGATTTAGGTCCTGTAGCAACAAACTCTAATGTGCTGGTCTGGAGGCAGCTCACTTGTCAATTGACCCAGATAATCTCCTAACTCGGGGTCCCACTGTCCTTGCCTGCTTACATAAATGATTGAATCAGTGTCATAATACAAACAACGATCTTGTAATGAATCCAGAAGAGAGTACAGTTCTAACCTAGCATAGGCGGTGGTGAAACTGGCGATACAAATATTTACATTTGAAAGCTGTGTGTAGTGCTCTTTTGCCCGTTTCCAGGTGACACAGGCACAGTCATCGTAAATAAAATCACAAGACGAGACCTCGTGGTATGGGGCAAACACGTATTGAAATAATTATTTGGGGTCTCTCACAACACTGGTTTTTTTGTAAATCGGGTCGTTGTCCAAATTTTCCTCAGAAAGAATTCAAAAACAATTTTGAAATAATAATAATGTTGAAATAATCTAAGTGTACACCCTCTCTGTCATAATACCCTGTTGTGTACTGTTCGCGGTCTGTGTCATTTTTGCACCACTCTGGATAGCCTGAGGCCTCTTGTTTGCCTTTTAAATGCGTTTTAATATAGTCACTAAACAACGTATTGGATGAGTACTTAAAATGCCAGATCTCGTATATTTCAACTATTCTGTAGCCCTTATGTACAGCAGCCAGCAGCTCGGGCGTGCACCAGACACCGGTAAGCGCTCTCTCCTCCTCGCTGTGTGTGCAGGGGGAGCCCTGCTGGGTGTCAGCACATGTCCGACAGAGCGTAAAGAACAGTTTTTTACCAACTCTGGTCGGTAATACCGGGAAAAACAACTTTCTAGGAGGGTAAACTTTGACTTTTGCGAGCCCAAAGTAATTTTGTAAATCTTCAACGCCCTCGCATATTATATCTGGGTGACCAACAGGGTACAATTTGGTTTTATTCACGAAAGGGTAGAGACTGGTAAAATCCTCACCAGGCTTTGGTTGATAATACAGGGTTACGGCATTAGTCCTACCACCGAACAGAGACTCTCTGGGGTCTAAAGGTGCCGGTAACCGGACTTCAGAAATAAAAGCGCTAACATCCAGATTTTCATTCTGAATTGCCAACCAATCGTGTTCCCACATCACTTTGACATCAAACCCGTGTAATTTTAAGAATTCGGTTTTATACATTGTCTTTTGATACAACCAACCAAATGTTGTGTGTGTGACGCTGTTAAAGTCATTTTCACTATAACATCTATCACAGCCGTGAAAAAAACAACCGTGGTACTCAAATGCCGTGTTCACTCCATTTATTACTGCGAAACTGTCTAGATAGTACGGGCCATATTTACGCTCACCACCCGCCTTTAGTGCGTGTTGTATACTGATCTTGTGCTTGTGCTCTGAATACATGAGCCACTGAATAGTGTCGGTCGAGAACCGCTTTTTCTGTCTATGATTATTCTCGTGCGGGACTAATGCAATTGTTTTCGGTCTGAGAAACATGTACCGGTACATTGTCATACACACTGAAGCTATGGTGATGTACTGAAACGGGTCAAGACTAACTTTAATCAGGTCTGAATCGGGGTCTGCTGAACACTTCGGACGTATCTGCTCAGTCATACTTAAGATCTCATCCCGAAATATCGTGCAAGCTTGTCTCAATATGTCCACATCCTGTCTACAGTAGCGTTTCAATTCATCTTGGAAATTAAATACAGAGTGTTTGTGCCCGTCATACCATTCCTGAAACTCTGCTTTATCAGCACCCATCATGTAGTCTACCCAGTAAAATTGTTCATCAGGTAAGGGTCCTACATAATTTTGGTTTGCAACAGTATTAAAAATGGGAAATGTCCTTTCGCACCCTCAAACCCCATTGCTTTTGGCATATTGCTCAGTTTCATAGGCAAGAAATTTAATGAATCAATGAACCTAATGTTCAGAGTGGTCACTGTCATACACATAATTTTACCACCTTGTGTGATTAATTTTATAGCTATCTTTTCACGTATGAGCTCTCTAATGACCAAGTAGTTATCATAGCCTTTACCATTGTGTGAAATAAAAGTGTAGTTTTTAAAACGCGTGTCGAGTCAGATAAGCAAGAATCAATATAAAACTCCCATGTGCGTTCGTTGTTTATGTGTGAGGCATGTGTGTCCCTGTTTCTGGCATGCATTCAAAATCAAAGAAAATGTATTTTTTGAGGGATGTTTATTACATTCATATAGCATAAATTAATGTCCGGTGTCTGGATAACAGTTTTACAGCGCGGACACAGCTTTTCTTCACAAGTGTGTGTTATCGGGAGAAAAGTCCGGCACTCTGTACAGTAAAAGTTTTGAACACAAGTGATCTCTTTGGTCGCTGCTTTAGCCTTGTGTCTACTGAGGCACGTAATGCCCCTGCATAATATTTTACATACACTGCATCTGGTGATGGTCTCTTTAACCTCAAAACAGTGGGGGTCTAAACAAGCTCTGCACCGGCTCCGACAGCTGTGTCTATTTTTATGCCCATATACCGCAGGGCAATAATCACAGAAATAGCTAGCACCTATAAATGTTCTGATGTTTAAAATCCCATAGTAATGCTGCTCATGAAGTAACACAAACAGGACTTTAGAATTTATAGGTGTAGGCCCCGTAGTAAAATATTCCCATCCGTTTTCATGGTACAATACTTTGATAATGACCCCCAATAGTCTTTCAAATGCCTGAATATCTGAAAAACATTTTTTTTTTCTGAATTGAAAACCCTAGCTGACTATGCATTCGTTTGGCACCATCTAACATTTCGGAATCTGTGCATTCTTTACCCTTCCACAGGCGGTACACACTGGCAGCAAAACATAAATTGTTACCTTGGTTTTTGAAATCAATGAGACAAGACCTTTTTTTGTCTATTATTTTACTAAATAAAATACCTTTTAAGCGCCTCCGCGCTTTACTACTTTTGTAGTAAAGTAGCTATGCTCTCTAAGAAATCTGCAGCGTCCAGCTCCCCCAAATTTCGCCTCCTCGAATATAAAGGATTATTTAATGACCCCGAGCTCAGTCTAAGCTGTACAAAATCATTAGGACCCACATTGTATGATATTTCATTTAGCAATCCTTGCACAGCTCCATGCACAATATGGACAGCATCCGTATAAGATTCTACAAGATCCAGGTTCACAAACCTGAATTCTTCATAAAACTCCATCCCCCGAAACCTATTAATTTCTTGGTCATAGCGACGAATAATCTCCAAAAACACTCGAGGAGTGTCCCCGCCAACGCCACCCTCAACCATTTGTTCATCATTTTCATTATTCATCTCTAACATTGCAGCATCACCACCCCCGATCTGATTATCATTTTTATTAGCTACTGATGCTAGTTCGATAGATACATCCTGATCTATATATTCCTGAATTTCCAAGTTTAGCGGATGGCCTCCCGCCTGGAGAGTGTGCAACAGTGTCTGTGACTGTGCTAATTGTGACACATTTGTTCTAAATTTAAGCCTACGCAGCATTCTTTTCGCAGCATTAATTTTATTTCTCATTACCCCCCTAATTACACAAGCAGACTGACCGTTTTTGTGCTTCTCCTTTTTCATTGTTTGTCAATTGTTGTTTTCAGAATTGGTTGTATTTTGTAACAACACTTCTAGATCTTGCAGAGAGACTGATTGATTCACAGTGTCACCATTCATCAAACGGGGCAATACCCTATTTGTTTTAACAAATTTGTCAAAACATGTATTTTGCACTGAGCGGTGTTTAACGCCTCCACAAGCTGACTGCATATCTTGTTAAACACCAGGGCTCTAGAATCACCAGGGGTCTGTATGTCAACACAGGGTGATTGATCACATTTCATCTCTGTATCCCCACTAGTGGTGGCTTTAACCGAGATTTTACCCCGTTTACCTCTTTTTACAGTAGCGGAGCTCGGTCGGTTCACTTTCACACATTGCACCCCCACATCGGTGGTGTCGTGTGCCACCCGGTTTGTCTTACTCAGGGCTTTTCTGGGCGCTGTGTTTTCCCTTTGTGTGACTGGTGGTCTCCCCCGCTGTAGAACGGACCTCCCCTTATCAGCACGATCGGATCTCTTCAGCTGTTTACCACTTGACATGCCTCTCAAGCAGGGCAATGCAGGCTGTGCCACATTTTTAGCTATAATAAAACAAACATGGCAATTACACTTTATACAGTGACTTTTCACTACATTTCGAAAAAATAAAAAATATAATAATAATAATAATAATAATAACATTGGTAAAAAACGGTGAATGTCACATACCTCCATTCAAAGTTTGCTCTGTGACTTGGGGTGGGTGGGGGAGTGCGTAGTTATGTGGGTTAAACACGGTCCCGTTGACAACTGTCAAATCAAAAAACAAACATTGGTACCGTAAATTTACAGATTATTATGTTTTAGAAGATGTAAATAATTCATAATATGTAACAACTTGTTCTATGGCATACCAAGAAATCTGAATAAAACGGGACATTAAACACATTGCTTTGGCCCACCTTCATAACACGTGTCTCCTGCGGTTTGGAAGGCACTGTTCAGGAATTAGGCGTTGGGGGTTGTGAGTTCCACTCTCCGTGGTGCACCGCAGGGTGCTCGGCCCGACAGTCTCGGGTCTGTTATTCTGTGCTGTGGTATCTCGGTTCTCTCCAAGGCCTGTGTTTCACCTTAAATTATACAAACACCTATACATGAACTATGTGAGGGGCATTGCTGAGGTGAAAAAGAGGGCCGATGTTTTAAACTCTCTGGCTGGTATGAAAGCAGACATTATCTGTTTGCAGGAGTGCAGCATCCCGTTCCAAAAAGAATATAAAGATCTCCGGGACACTTGGACCCTAGGCGAATCTTTCTGGTCGGGGTCCAACGTGAAAAACCCATTTATATCTGTTAAAAAAATTAGGGTGATTGAGGCAGGCAGGTTGGCCAGCCTCGACTTTAAATACAAGGGGGCTGTATTGAGGCTGGTCAACATCTATACCCCCACCAGCCAGAGAGAGAGAGTCCTCTTTCTCCCTCAGCTACGCCCGCTCCTGATCGGCACCTTACCAGTTATCATTTCAGGTGATTTCAACTGTGCTCTGAGGGATGTAGACCGGAGTAAGCCTTGCAACGATAGATCCAGCAGGGATCTTGCTGCGTTCGTGGAGGACTTTGAACTCTGCGACGCAGGTTGGGACCTGGTCCCCTTGTTCACCTGGGTGAGTTCTTCTGGCTCCTCCTTCTCCAGGATAGATCTCGTCCTCCTCAGTAAGCCACTGGAGAGGACCGCCATGTCTTTGGAGGCGGTCTTCTTTTCAGACCACAGGCTCCTGACGAGCACACGGGAGTTGGGGCCTGGGGTCTGGAAGCTCAACACCTCTCTGCTTGATGACCCTTGTGTTATTGGAGTGGAGGACCCTGAGGGACCTTTTTGATTCTCCCATAGAGTGGTGAGAGATGGTGAAGAAAAGGACCAAGGGCTACTTCATTCAGCTGGGAAAACGGAAAGCTCGCGAGAGGCAGGCGAGATATTCCCATCTAAACGCCCGCCTCCAGTGCCTGAGTCTTTTACAGCTCAGAGGCTTCGACCTAGCAGAGGAGGTGGCCCGGGTCAAACTGAGTCTCTCCGCCCTCTATCGGGAGGAGCAAGAAAAGATCAAGGTCCTTTCCAGGGTCCGCATCATGGTGCAGCCGCTTCTTCTTCAAGAGAATGAAGGAGAGGCGGCCTGCATGATCGACTCCTCTGGGAAGGAGGTGGAGGGCAGAGAGGCTGTTGAGACAGTGGTGCAGGACTTCTACAGGGAGTTGTATGATCAGAAGGTGGTGGATCAAAATCTGATCCATCACTTTCTGTCCCTGTTGGAGTCCCGCAACGAGGGGGACGAGGAGGCAGAGGAGGATCCAAAGATCACCACCACTGAACTCTCCCAGGTGATAAAGAGTCTTAACTCTGGAAGGACACCGGGACCCGATGGGATCCCTGCTGAATTCTATAAGATCTTTTGGGAGGTGCTTAAGGAAGATCTGGCTCAGGTCTTGGGGTCAATGTACAGAGAGAGTAGACTGGCCCCTTCTATGAAGAGGAGTATCCTCTCTTCTTCATAAGAAGGGAGATCCAAAGGACCTGAGGAACTGGCAGCCGGTCAGCCTCCTGTGCACCGACTACAAGATACTGGCCAAAGCACTGATGCTCAAGTCGTGGATCCCGACCAGGTCTGCGGTGCCCGGGGGAGATCAGCGGCCAACAATGCCATGCTGCTCAGGGATGTCGTGGCCTACTCGAACGAGAGAGGGCTTCCCCTGGTCCTAATCAGCCTGGACCAGGAGAAAGCCTTCGACAGAGTGGGCCACGAATACCTGCAGCTCGTCATGGAGAGGATGGGTCTCGCTCTTGGCCTGAGGACGTGGGTGAAGATCATCTACAGCGGCCTAAGCAGCAGGGTCCTTGTGAACCGCCACCTGACCGAACCATTTCCGGTCAGGTCGGGGGTCCGACAGGGTTGTCCCCTGTTGGCCCTGCTGTAAGTCTTCTGTCTGGAGCCATTCATGCAGGCGATCCGCCGGGAGGTCCGGGTGACAGGTTTCCATCTCCCGGGTTCCGGCGGAGAGCAACTGAAAGCCCTGGCCTATATGGACGACGTGGCCGTGGTCTGCACGGACGCGCTGTCCGTGGCCAGATCGAGGAACTGCTGGACGGCTTCTGCAGGGTGACGGGGGCCGCTGTCAATAGGGCCAAGAGCGAGGTCTACCTCTCCAGGGCATGGCCTGTCGGCCGGGGCCCGCCGACCGTGTTCCCTGTGAAGCCGTCCATCAAGGTTCTGGGGATCACGATCGACAGGACCAACACGGGCACCCGGAGCTGGGAGGAGGCTTTATCTAAAGTCCAAAGAAAGATCCACGGCTGGAGCACAAGGACCTTGACGATGGCTGGTAAGGTGCTGGTCGTAAAGGCCATCCTCTTCCCGATACTTCTCTACGTAGGTATGATCTTCCCCCCAGACAAAGTCATCGCAAAACTAGTGACAAGAATTATATTTCGGTTTGTCTGGGGGAGCAAAATGGAGAGGCTGAAAAGAGTGCAGATGGTGAAGGATACCCTGGATGGAGGCAGGGGGGTCCTGGACATTGTGCGGCTGATAAAGGCACAGGGGCTGGCCTACGTGGTCAAGAACATCCAGGCAGCAGCCTGAGACCATTTGGCCTCTGCGCCATGGATAACACCAGGCCGCACTCTTGGGATCCCCCGCCGTTCTACAGGGCGCTCTGAGCCTTTGCGCTCGTTGTAGGCCTCCATAAAGTCGTGCTGGCCTCCTGGGATTATAAGACCATCTGTAGCCAGATGAGATCTACCCAGGAGACCAGCCAGATTTCCCTCCCGAAACCTGCCGGTTTATCTGGGCTAACACTACGCACGTTTGCCTCACAAATACGCAGAAAGATGTCTCTTGGATGGCTGTGAGTCAGTGTCTCCCCACCCGAGTGTTCATTTACAGAAGGGGTCTAGCCCCTTATGACATCTGCCCCTACAAGGGTTTCCTGGGGAAAGAGATGGAGGCTCACATCTTTAGGGATTGCCCATCCGCCTGCAGGGTCTGGCTCCTGTTTTCTCCGTTCCTCCACAGGTTTTCCGTTCCTGTGCGGGCGACCGCCCAGCAGATCCTGTATGGACCAGCCAGTGGACTGACATCTTCAACCCTGAGGTGCTGGTGGCGTGTCGTCTGCGCAGTGAAACAGGCCCTGTGGGAGGGACGGAACATCTGCTTATTCAACAAGCAGGAGCTGGACCCAATTGTCATCGCGCGGAGGGGCATGGTACTAATTAGGGACTATGTCAATCTAGAGGTCCATCAGAGGGGCAAGGAGGAAGCCTTTAAGAACTGGCAAATACAAGATCTGGGGGAGCTCAGGATCCTGTGATGGGACCCACCTCCGGGGACTGCCATCTCCCCCTGCTGGAGCCCGAGTCCAAGATCTTTTAACCTTTTTTTTTAAAGATTGGTTTTAAAAAATGACTTTTAAAAAATGAATTTTAACTGTTTTTAAAGATTTAGTTGATTTTAAAGCACTAGTTGTTTGGGTATTTGGTTGGTTTTGTTCTGTTTTTTTCTTTTGTCAAATACATTGGCCGTTTGGATTTTAATTTTAAATGCATCGAACTGTTTTGGTTTGTTTTTTATTTTATCGTTTTATTTGTTTTTTGCTTTGTCCGGTGCATTTTCAGTTATTTTCTATGTATTTGACCCTTTTGTTGGTTTGCAGTTTTGCTTTAATCACAAGTTTTTTTTATTGTTTTATGCACTTGTTTATTTGAGTTAATATATTCTGTTTACGTAAAAATTTTAAGTGATTTTAAGAATTGATTTAAAAAAAAATTAATCATAAGTATTAAAATTTGTTTTGATTGTTTTTATTATTGAAATGTAAAATACTCTACCCAATAAAACAGTATACATGAACTATGCATGATATACTAACACTTTTACACCCAACTCTATTGCTATAAAAAACCATTCTTACCATCAATACGATAACGCATTTACTAGCTCTTCCTCATCAAATGTACCCCAGTCAGATGCCATTATGAAGAGTGTGTCCCTTCATATATTATGTCGGATGTGTAAAATTAACTGCTTGGAGTAGCTTATTTATGGGGGGCGCAAAATGGTATTTCATATTTATTCTAAGAATCACACAAAATTGTATTCCACATAACATACCAGGAAACCGCCAAAAAATGTTGTTCTCATTACAGAATTCAGTTGGGGCGGTTGGGGGACTATTTCACTCCGATAAAGTTTATTATTATTATTATTTTTTTTATTTCTTGGCAGACTCCCTTATCCAGGGCGACTTATCTCCCACAGACATCTGTATCTATGCGTACTATGGTCACGGTCTCACATTCAAACCAACGTGTACACACTGGGTGAGGAGACCGTTTGGAGAGATACAATTTTTATCACATATTTGTTCTGGACACGAGCGTAATGGGTACAAATGCTGACTGTACCCACGTGGCCCCATACACGCACCCAACTCCGCCCACACCCCGCTTCCTCTGTAGAGCCACTGCCCACCATTTACAGTATAAAGAGCACGCTGGTAAACGCAGAAAACATGTCACCCGTTCTGGACAGAACAGGTCTGCGGTAACCGGTGGAAACCCCATAGCGCACTATGGCTACACCTGCTAAGAAGACACCCCCTAGCTGATGATGAAGATGCGGGGGCACCTAACACAAAATTAAGACGGATGGAAGACATGGACCCAAAAGAGGTAACACTTTATTTTACTTAAAAAATGTGTTTAGAATATTATTATTAATTTTAAACTTATGCCGGTGTTTACATGCTGTTAGGGTGTATGAGTGAGTGTATTTATGAATTTCAATGAAAAGTTAATTTAAATGCATGTTTTCTTCTTTGTATGTTTATCAACAGACATATGTAGGAATACCTACCCTGAGCCCTGGTGAAGCTGCCCAGATGTCTGATGAAGATGAAGGCGTTAGCACTGTTGATGAAGATGCAGGTGCGTCTAACACAAAATCAAGACGGACGGAAGACAGGGACCCAAAAGAGGTAACACTTTATTTTACTTTAAAAACGTGTTTAGATTTTTTACAAAAACTTACCACCACGCGTTTACATGTTAGGCCGTATGTGTGTATATATGAATTTCAATGCAAAGTGAATTTAAATGCATGTTTTCTTCGTTGTATGTTAAAAGAGTGGTGTAAGTGCTCCTCCTCCGAGCCCCAGGGACGCTCTCCCAATATCTGATGAAGACGAAGGTGTCAACACCAGTGATGAGTCTGAAGATGATGACAAGGACCATGAACATGGCAGTGAGGATAAAACCTCAGACACTGATGGTGGAGTTGGACCATCAGTGGAAAGAGAGGTAAATATAGAGGTCCTACAACTTTTTTATAGTCGTGTACTTCTTTACTTACCAACACTCATTACAGTTTTAAGTGTTATTTTCTTTTCTCTTCATTAGAATAATGGAGTACCTGACACCAGTGATATTGATTCCTCTGTCAGCTCTTTAAGACCCCGAACAAGATTGAACATTGCATGCTTCTGTTCTTGCCTTGCCACAAGGCTTTGATTCAGACAGGGAAGTTGTGAGATATAATTGTAAAAACTATGATGATCATGTAACACTAGTGATGACACATACCATAAAGGGCAGTATTGCGCTAGTGTTACAACATTGTACAGGCCGTGAATTAGTTGATAAGTGTGAGGCCTGTCTGATAGGTGACCCCAGCCAAGCACAGCATCTCTGTCTAACTTTAGATCACATAGCTTAGAAACATGCACTCTATCTTCAAGATGGTTTAGTGACTTGTTGGAAAGTGTAGATGAGCAAGTGATACAATTAGTTGAGAAGGTTATAAATAACAAGCCTCATAAGATGTTTTACAAACATGCATAAAATACTGTTTGTGTATGCTGTAATTTTTTTGTGCAATAAGACATTATATATTTTTTTTTCATAGAAAGAAAACTCCTGCTGCCGTGGGTTAACGTATACGTATGTTTGAGGAATCTCTGCTTGAAGATGCCATCCTCACTCTAATAGCTCAAAAGTTTGGTGATTTTAATGATACTAGTAATCCTAATGTGACATTGCTAGTTGAGGATATTGTGAAAACAGTGGATGCCATCCCCATTTATTGTGACCAATCTAAACATGACAACATGGTATCAGGTCAGAAGTAGACAGTGAGCTTAGATACTGACAACATCGACCTCTGGCGAGGAGGAAAAACCCTCAACAGCCACAGTCCCCTCATCCACAATCCCATTTTCTTGAGAGGCCATGTTTAAAGTTAAAGTGTTGTAATCTTTTTCCCCCTGCCGAACCAGCCGGAGATATCGTTGTAACGTTGCACTATACAATTGGGCTGTGGAATGCTGATTTAAATCAGCTTTCACTTCAGAGTCCAAGTTATTTTCTCAGTTTTTCAAGCTGATCCTGAGGGACCAAAAACATTTTCCGAGCATGTTCCATTATTAAACCGAGCTCGAAGCCAGAAGACTGGTAAGGAAAGGCACAGCTATGCTCAAGAGCGGTCCAATAAAACCCCTGGTTTGATTAATCTTCTTTCTTTTTCTTTTAATAGAATACTTCTTATTAGCGATAATCTTGATAACAGCTTTTTGTTTTTTGAGTTTAGAATGTTGAGAAGGGTTTAGGGGGATGTTTCCATGCAAGATGTTTAAAGCTATTTCGCACAGGGACTCTATCAAATCCGAAGGGGCCGCGGCCAGCATAGCTTTCCTCTGGTGTGGGTTCCCCTCAAATAACATCCGCAAAAGCGGTAGATTTCTTTTAATCCGAACAGACATACTTATTTATTTCCTTTTCTTTAGCACATACACGGCCGGCCAATCTGAAGGGCACAAACCTGTTCTGAGACTAAAGTCTTCCGTGGTTTGTGCTTTTAAGTCGGCGAGCAAGTACCCGTAGGGTTTTTTGGTAGTGTCCTCAAAAGCCTCCAAAAAGAACTTTGTCTGTTTGGGGTACATTTGACGAGCCAAGACAGTAACCTGTAGTTTATCTCTGGGATTTTAAAAAATAATTATATAATTAGCGTTTAAATTAATAGTGCGACTTTTTTTACCTTGAAAAAATAAATTTTGAACTAAATAAATAATGCTTAAATTCCGATGATGAGTATACTTTCTGAAGGCTTTTTCCACCTCGCTATTGTCACTGGCCAGTTCCATCAGGTCGTCAAGGACCACTAGATTAGTTTGACTTGGGGGGAACAACTCATCGTCGCACAGCGAGTCATGGACTCCCTGTACAAATTTCAGATTTTTTCTTTTCGCCACCAAAGCATCGTAGAGCGGCTGCCAGCAAGAGTAGCACCACACTATGTTGTCGAGATTTTGGGACACGGTCGCTTCCGCATTTTCTATGACGTTCTTTATAAGATAGCTCTTACCCGAGTTGGAGGGACCGGCTATAATACATGAAAAAGGATTTTGAAGTCTGTTATCAAAACCACCGCTAATATCCATAAGGTAGAGTGTTATAGTCGGGCATCAACACTCTTTTATTGTACACCACCCTGAACCATTTGTTTAGTGATCTATTTTCCAATGTGTAACCCTTTTTATTCCGATAGATTCGGTTTCCAGAAGTAATACTCTCACAAGGAGGCGCGTCTTTTTCGGTTACAAAACTTTGAACCAGGGTCATCAGAGACTTAATGTTAATGATTTTGTTGTTACAATGGTTCAAAGTGATCCCCTTAACTTACATACATGTCTTACCAGCAGCTGTTCTGTATGCATAAGTCTTTGGCCCCCCTGAAACAAACTCCACTATGTGGTCCTGAGGCTCTAGCTCGCTCGTTAACTCCCCAAGGTAGTCCCCAAGGGGCGGGACCCAATCCCCCGGCCTAGTGACAAAGATCACAGAGTCAGTATCGTGGGTGGGGAAATCTTTCGGGGTCCGCCATTGCACCTGGGCCACTCAGTCATTTATGATTTGAAAGTGGGCTACATCGTGTTCTTTGGAAAACATGAATTCTATAAACTGTTCGGGGGTTTTTAATCAAGGTGGTATTTAGACGATTATTTCTCTCCCCAAACTTACCCCACAGACTGTTCAATATCAGTTTGGACATCTGTCTTTTAGCCGGGTGTACTGTTATGTTACACGGATCCAGCCGAATCCCTTCCTTTTCATAACATTGCTGAACGTAATGCTCTTTGTCATCATCATCAGCACACCAGGCCTCCTGCTTCCCTTTCGGGTGGGTCATAATGTATCGGCAAAATGAGTATCAGATTTTTCAGAAAAATGCCAAACCTCATACACCTTACCGACTCTGTAACCTTTTTCCACTGCCTTGTCAAGCTCAATGCTACACCAGACACCTGTCAGAGCCCTCTCTTCATCATTGTGTGGACAAGAGGGCGTCTGATTTTCAGTTTCCACACATGTTCTACACAGAGGGAACATCAATTTTCAACCTGTAAGGCAACACGGGCAAGAATAGACCTCGGGGCGGGTATAAGCCAAAGTAATGACTGATGTCGAGAAAGTCGCGATAAATAATGTTTGGATGTCCCAAGGGATACATTTTAGTTTTGTTGACAAACGGGTACAAGCTAGTGAAGTCATAGTAATCTACTCTCTCCCCCGACTTTACCTCATAATGTAAACAGATGGCGTTGGTCCGACCCCCAAATAATGCCTCCCGGGGTTCGAGACGTTCTGGAAAGTCAAAGGTTTCCATGAAGACCTGCACCCCCTCATCCTGCTGCTTCAGGGCGGTCCACTCGTGTTCCCAAATCACCACCACGTTCAAACCATAGGTGTTTTTTAACGTTTCAATTCATTCCTGAAAATCATAGTGCATATCACCACAGAGTTTTTGAGTTACAGGATTAAAGGTGTTTGGATCGAAACATTGCGGACACCCGTGGAAAATACAACCGGCAAACTCGTAAGTGGTACGCACCCCAGCCACCTCGCTAAAACCATCTAAGTGGTAGGGACCCATTTTGACCTCCCTGCAGTTTAAAGCGTGACTGATCATGATGTCATCCCGGGCAGTCAGGTATTCCAACCACTGTATGGAGACAGTCGAAAAGTTTTTTTGTCTAGTCAGATAGTTGTCCGAAGTGGTGACAGCTATAGTATTTTTCTGCAAGAAATTGGCTCGATACATTTTCATACAGAGAGATGCTATAGTCACACATTGTAAAGGGTCAAGCCCAGAGGTCTTGATAACCTCGGCTCGAAAACATACACATGCTTCTTTAAGGATCACCACATCATTTTTGCAATAGGCAGCCATCTCCTCTCTGAAGTCAAAAACACCCCCCTTAACAGCATTGTACCATTTAAAGAAATCTACCCATTCATGAGACATCATAGTGTCAACCCCATAATAATAGGCGGGCGGATAGGGTCCCCGATAATTTTGAGTGGCCTGAGTGTTGAAAAAATGACAGAACCAACCTTTCTTCTGAGACGCGAAACCCAGAACTTTAGGCAAAGCGTTCAATTTCATGGGTAGGAAATTCATCGAATCTATGTACCTTTGGTTGAAAGTTTCATCGGTGAAACACATTATCTTGCTCCCCTGAGCAATAATTTTAGGGGTCACCCTGTTCTCCACCAGATACTTCATCAAAAGGTAAGAATCATAACCCTTAGCATTGTGTGCAATAAACATGTAATTGAGGTATTTTGGACTACGGTATTTTATAAAGAAAGCACTGACACAATCCTCACCGCTGGCCGACCACTCGCAATCTATCATGTCTATACAGTGTATATAATTAGCCACATGGACCCCTTTTTCCTGGCGACATTCAAAATAAAAAAAGACATACAGTTTATGCAGTGGCTCCTTTTTAACAGACTGAATAAAACATTGGTGTTCGGCCTCTAGGGTCAGGTCGGCCTTACACAGCTGACACTGCTGTTTTGAACATTTGTGGGTCTTGCCCTTATGAAACCGGTATTGGAAACAACATTTGGGGCAATATTTTGTTTTATCGCAGGCGCTCAGTTCAACACCCTCGCTGTTAACCCTAGACACCTTATGCTCAGAAAAACAGAACACTGAGAGACAAATCCTTAAACAATCTTTACAGCAGATGGTGGGGGACAACCCCTTACGACACTGGGGGCTGAAACAAACATTGCAGTAACCGACGCATCAGTGTTTAAGGTTATCGTTGGCCGCATAACAGAAGGGGCAAACGTACGAACAACCCAAAAAAGTTGTCAAACTCTTTATTCAAAAGTAATGACTATCATTAAAGAGAAACAGCGTCTGTTCGTGGGGGTCAGAATGCGTCTGAAATTTTACGTCATTTATCGCACACCGGTACCACACCACAATTTTTAAAGACAATTTCTCCTCAAACTTGAAGATGTCTGAAAAGGCAACCATCTGTTGGTCGGTCAATCCGACACTCTGATGAAGCATTAAGGCCTGTTGCAGAGCTTGGGGTTCCGGCCTTGAGCAGTTTTATTAAACTGTAAACAAAACAGATTTTGTTGTCCCCATCGGAGCTCACCACTAACTGTCTGATCTTATTCCGGATTATGTCATTCTTCAAACATTTTGACAACTGTCTTCTACGAGCCCCTCCCTCAGGGTCACGCACCACATTTAGAACCAGTGTCAAACTTTAATCGGCTAAGATGGAAGCTTTACTCTGTAACAAGGCTTCAATTTTTGTCAAAAATTCCTCAACATCTAAGTTGGATCCCCTCAGCATTACAGACAGGTTGCTAAACAAATCATCACCCCTCAGTTCTAACAGGACAACATCTCGAGATCTAACCCTTTCAGCCACCTGCTCAATCATGCTTTGCAAGGCATCGTGTATGTTGACGAATATTTCAGCATAATTATCACAATTGAAAAGTTCTTCAAAATTAAAATGCTGCATAATTTCAAAATTGTTATAGGCCGGTCTATCTATAATCACTGGTTCAACGAACCTCTTAGGATTGTCCACAGTTTGCCCAAAACCCTCACTACCCATGTTCTCATCGAGCCTGCCCTCTACCACATTATCAGTATCACAACCCTCCACATCACCCCCACAACCCGCAAAGCCACCATTTTGACGAGTCTCATTTAAAGCCTGTAAAAGACCTTCAAAGATATCAAACCGGTTAATGTCAAGATCCTGCACTATAGCGCCGGCTGCTTCAGCAGAACCCCGGTGTTCTAATGGACCCAATTCATTTGTAACAGGGACAGAATTTGGACAGGGTATCACATTCAAAGCATCAAACATTTCAAGTAAATCAGGGTGTATCGGGGTCCGGGGCTCTATAGGAGACATTGGTAGGGGTAGGTTATTTATATCAAGGATATCCAATATCAACTCACGCGCCACTTGTGGGATTATATGCGGGCGTTCGTCTATCGATGCGGGTCTATAGGGTTGATGGTTCAGTAGATCTCCACCCATCAGCGGATACCGTCCGGGATTTGAAGAGGTCGATCGTGGAGTCGGGAGCAGTGACCCATAAGAACTTGGGGGTAATCTGGCGTAGGCGGGGGTACTGCTCCCGTATCTTGGATACAGGATCGAGGGCGGGTTGAGTGACAATGAAATTGGACTGGCGTTGGGTGGTGTAGCAGCTCCGACTCGCGGTGGTCCAAACGGGTGCCGTGGGGTCCCTCTCGGCGCTCGGTAACGGGGTGGACTGAATGCAGTTGAAACCAGCCAGGCGTTGAGGGGTGAATCACTACCGACTAGCAGTGGTCCAAGCTGGTGTTGCGGTGTCTCCAGGACCGGCCGGGGGATACCTCTCGGTGTTTGGTAACGGGTCGGACTGAACACTGCTGAATCCCGCCTGGCGTTGCGGGGTGAATCAGCCTCGGCTAGCGGTGATCCACGCTGGTGGGGAGGGGTCTCTGGGTGTCTCGGGGACTGCGGTGATCCACGCTGGTGGGGCGGTGTCTCCGGATGTATCGGTGGGGTTGCTCTCTGCGATCTAGGCAGCGTCGGGGTTTCCCCCCAGTTAGTCGGAGTAATCGCACACAAAAGATCATCAACGGAATGACTGTCCTACGAGTCTTGGGAGGGGGAAAAAAAAATGTATCACATATACACTCACCTAAAGGATTATTAGGAACACCTGTTCAATTTCTCATTAATACAATTATCTAACCAACCAATCACATGGCAGTTGCTTCAATGCATTTAGGGGTGTGGTCCTGGTCAAGACAATCTCCTGAACTCCAAACTGAATGTCTGAATGGGAAAGAAAGGTGATTTAAGCAATTCTGAGCGTGGCATGGTTGTTGGTGCCAGACGGGCCGGTCTGAGTATTTCACAATCTGCTCAGTTACTGGGATTTTCACGCACAACCATTTCTAGGGTTTACAAAGAATGGTGTGAAAAAGGAAAAACATCCAGTATGCGGCAGTCCTGTGGGCGAAAATGCCTTGTTGATGCTAGAGGTCAGAGGAGAATGGGCCGACTGATTCAAGCTGATAGAAGAGCAACTTTGACTGAAATAACCACTCGTTACAACCGAGGTATGCAGCAAAGCATTTGTGAAGCCACAACACGTACAACCTTGAGGCGGATGGGCTACAACAGCAGAAGACCCCACCGGGTACCACTCATCTCCACTACAAATAGGAAAAAGAGGCTACAATTTGCACAAGCTCACCAAAATTGGACAGTTGAAGACTGGAAAAATTTTGCCTGGTCTGATGAGTCTCGATTTCTGTTGAGACATTCAGATGGTAGAGTCAGAATTTGGCATAAACAGAATGAGAACATGGATCCATCATGCCTTGTTACCACTGTGCAGGCTGGTGGTGGTGGTGTAATGGTGTGGGGGATGTTTTCTTGGCACACTTTAGGCCCCTTAGTGCCAATTGGGCATCGTTTAAATGCCACGGCCTACATGAGCATTGTTTCTGACCATGTCCATCCCTTTATGACCACCATGTACCCATCCTCTGATGGCTACTTCCAGCAGGATAATGCACCATGTCACAAAGGTCGAATCATTTCAAATTGGTTTCTTGAACATGACAATGAGTTCACTGTACTAAACTGGCCCCCACAGTCACCAGATCTCAACCCAATAGAGCATCTTTGGGATGTGGTGGAACGGGAGCTTCGTGCCCTGGATGTGCATCCCACAAATCTCCATCAACTGCAAGATGCTATCCTATCAATATGGGCCAACATTTCTAAAGAATGCTTTCAGCACCTTGTTGAATCAATGCCACGTAGAATTAAGGCAGTTCTGAAGGCGAAAGGGGGTCAAACACAGTATTAGTATGGTGTTCCTAATAATCCTTTAGGTGAGTGTAGATCTTTAAACATTAAGGCAACAGAAACAACCAAACTATTAATTTAAATCAAATGATTTAAACACTATGCTAGGATCATTTTAGACCTTAGAAAATTAGCCTTAGGAACAAACAAAAGTTTAAACGTCATCTGACCCCGGAGATTCCTGGTTCGGGAGCATTTTCACCATCAAAAAAAATAATAACACATATAAAAAATAAAATAAAAAAAATGAACACATGTAGTCATTTACAATCAACCCAAACACTTTAAAATACAATCACAAACATCTCTATACATCTTAAACTATCAAAATAACGGTAGATATTACAAACAACTCACTAAAACATCTGTGACGGTAAGCTTAACTTCATAACCAGTGTTCAAACAAACATTTCTAAACAATGCCATGCTACATTCCCCAGCATGTCATCTACAAGACTCTCCCCACCCACCCACGAAACAGACTAACACACCCTCCCACCCAAAAAAAAGAAAAAAAAATACCCATCAAGCCTCAGCGGTACAAACAAACAAACCCGTTTTAAGACTTAAAGTTTGAAGGACATTACTGACCCTCAGCAAATAGTCTTTTGTTTTGTTTTTCAGACTCTTGAAAGTCACTTGCTCTTGATGGTAAAACCAAACACGTTCTGGAAGTGGATGGTCTCTCGTTGTCTAGGACCACGTTTCTTACAGCTTAAAAAATAATAAGTTTTAAAAATTACCGTGGATCCCTCGAGCAATATAATTCACATAGAATACAACTATGAAAGACACCGCTGTATAAATGGGTACAAATAAGTACCAATAATGTGATGTAAGATAATTTAGTTCTTACGTAGTCTGTAGATCTCTCATATAGGTACCGTAGCTTCTCTCGGTATCTCGATAACATTGATCCTTTCGGCAACCTCTGTGTAATTAATTCAAAACATTAACAAACATATATATAACAGCTAACTTAAAGCACAAACACAGCAACACACGCACCTGCACGCACACACACACACGAGCTCCTATACAAACAATTAAAGCTTACCTTCGTTAATCACAGAGCTGTTCCAAATTATGGCCTCCGCGTTGGGTATTAAAGATTGTTGACTGTCTGTAAACTAAGGTTACAGTTCTTAAAACAGAGGTTATATCCTTATTTACAAAACATGTGTATAACACATCCCGTAACAACGAAAGGGATCTGAAGACTTACAGAAAAATTCGTTCAAGTCGAAGTCTATGATGCTTTTTCCGGCCATTGTATTTCTTCAGTAACAGAGGTCTTCACTTCACTTCACTCAGGAGGTTCGGATGATGCATCAAGACGGTGTAGCATTATGTTGGGTGTATTTTGATAAGAGCATTTTAGCTCTGAGCTGAAGCACTGATCTAAAGAAGACCTCTCCCCCCCAGAGTTATCAGATTCCCTTAACTCATCAGCTGGGAACTGGTTTACATCAAAGTGACAGTCTTGGGTGGATGGCACCGAGAATAGGCCAAATAGTTTGGAATCCTGCTGTGAGATGTCTGGGGAAGGAGGCCTGTAGGTAATAAAAACTCTTTGAAATGGACGAGAGCCGAAATCCCGACACAGAGCTTCGAACCCGGGCCAACCGGCATTTCCAAAAGATGGCATGGATTGACATCAGTCATAAATCAAGCTCCCCTCCAATAGGACACTGGGGTCTGAAACCGAAATCCAATCTCACAAACTCAAGAACCAATCACCTATTCATCTGACAGGCGTATAAAGAACAGCGCACGGTCTCTCTCTCTCTCTCTCACCTGAACCAGAAACTCGCTGCCACAGCTCAACCTGTAGCTCTGTTGCCCGAACCGGAACCAGAAACCAACCAAGTCTTTGCCGGCAACAGAAGAGTTAAACTGGGAGAAGGAGATTGAGCTGTACAAAGAATTCTTTTAAATGACTTTATTAAATAAAGAACTTTACAGACTGTGCATGCCCACCTGTGCCCACCTGATCAGTGGAGTTTTACAGTTGGACAATTGACTAAGTCGACTGTATACGAAAGTGTCAGTCATTTAAATATCTATTTGAGTCTTAAGAAACTCGACCCTTGGAACCAAACAGTGATTTGTCTTTGATTTGTTGATCTAGAGTTGAATTTTAATTAGTTTTTCCCTTTTGTATAATTAGTGTAGTGCTACATTTAGTCTTTGTTTTTGAATAAATTTGACAATTTATATCTTTGGAATTGGTGTCTGTTTCCAATTATTACAGAAATTGAGTTCTACAAGATTCCAGGATTTGTGATATGGTGATACTATAAATTCACTTCTTTAATTTAAATTTATAAGTGTACCTTACGCTACAACGGAGACCTAACTACATATTTATGCCTATGAATATGTGGTGGGGGTCAATTTTCTGGGGCACCCCCCAGACTTTCAGTCGCCTTGTTAAACACCCCCGACAACCAATCAGCTCTCTCAGTGGCATAATTCATATGAGCGCCTACCCTGACTCGATGTCCAAAAAAAAAAAAAAAAAAAAATGTTTTATGTCGGTGACTAAGTAAAAAAAAAAAAAACTTTTAAAATTAATTAAATAAATCAGCTAGACCTATAGAAACGCGATCTAAGACTATTTCAACAGTTTATTCGAGCTAGCGATTAACCCAAGCTCAAAGAAAAGGACTATAATACTATATACACCAGACTCCTATAGCTAACCATTGTATTTCTGAACACTGTTTTAGGGAACCTGTTTTATCTTTTAAGTCTAAAGACAGAGCCTAGGATGTTTAGCATTTTAAAATCATTATTTCAACATCAGCTTTATCTAAGCCTCGGGATGTTTAAAATGACTTCCTGGTCCATCCGAGGTTATTGATGGGACACAGGCGTGTTTGGTATCAAAATGTGTAGCAGCATTTAGATCAAACAAAAGAGATATTTGGACTTTTGATGAACTTTTGACACGTTTGATGAATTATATCGGTTAGAAGGATTAGACTATTTTGATTTCAACAAGCGGTCAGACCCTGTCTCTAGGGGACTATTAGCATAAAACCCCCAACCCAATCACACACACATACACTCCCCTCGTTGTGAGCCACGTCACATTGAGTGGCAGCACACATACCTCAATCCCCACAAGCATTCATTTTAATCTCAGACTTCACGTTATGCGTTTCGTGAGAGATAGAGAGAGAGAGAGAGAGGGAGAGCGAGAGAGAGCTAAAATAAATTTTAAAAAACTTTCCCCCTAAGCACTTTACTTAGAGGGCTAGAGTAATTTAATGAGTTCTAAAGATTAAGAATGTAAGATAATAATGTGGTATATTGTAACATTTGTAAGCCAGGATAAGGGACTGTTAAGAAATTGAACAATATCTTAAGTTTAAATCTTATGAACTTTTAAGACAGTTAGAAGGCCTTTACTAGAAGGTGTTTAACTAAAAAAAGAATGAATTCACTACAAGATAAATAAAGAGAGAGAGACAGAGAGAGAGAGAGAGAGCGAGAGAGAGAGATAGATAACTATTACTGAAACAATTGAGCTATTCTAACTTAATGGGGGGGGGGTCACAAACCCCCAGGACCTGAAACATTCACACTCTGAACATTCACACTCTCCGGCAAGAACAAAGGCCTGCAGAACTAAGCAGTGTGAGTGGAGGGAGGGGGGCTTAGGGGCAAAAGAAGGAAAGTAGAATAAGGGAGGTCATCGGGGTCATCGTGGGGGGTTAGGGCGCTATGGGTGTACACTTCCGTCCGGATATGACGTAGGTATAATAAACAAGTGATGTAACATGCCATAAAATATCTGGAAACGCCTATGGCGCCCCCCATTCTACTCGTGTGCGTGTGCATATGCATATGTGTGTGCATGTGTGTGTGGGGTTGGGGTTGGGGGGGATTAGGCAATCACATTGTGTCTCATATTTGGTCTGAATTTGATATTTTTACCCTTTGTATGCTCCATTCTCACTGCCGGGTCAAATTGACCCCAACAGTATGTGTGTAATATAAACATGCAGGGGGCAGGGGGGGGGGGGTTCCAAACACATTAAATTATTCATTTTCCATTTACATGTTCATTACACTAATTAAGCCCAGCAGAAAAGGTTTCATGCTCCAAAAATTATTAAAAATATTTTTCCTGTATTTTTAAACTTTGAAATGGATCAATTTGACCCGCAACATAACAGGAGGGTTAACACTGCCAGCCAGGAAATCAACAATAATAGTATCAACAGTAAATTAACAATGAAACGCGCAGGACTAAGTAGTTCTAGATTTGCATGAACACTTTTTCTGGAGTTCATGATTGAATTCCAGGATCGTTAGAAACTCTGAGCCGATCAGAGGACAGGCAGACAGGAGCTGGATCAGCTGCCATTATTCAATTATGTATCAAAACGTGCACATATAAATACAAAAGAACAATAATAATAAAACATTGTATAAATCAGTATGCACATATCTTAGCAGACATATACAATTATAAAACAAAGAACCAGTTAAATTAAAATCAGCAGGAAACTGAAATATTATAGCCTAGTATTATGCAACGTGAAAGCGCATAGAAATAGCTCCGTCTATTACAGCTGTGTACATCAATGCAGTAAACGCGCTTTTTAACACTACAGTGCCTACAATATAAAATAAATAGCATTAAACAGGTAATGATCAAAGCACTGATCCAGAGACCTGTGTTTGCAACGATATCAAGACTGAATTCCACAGGAAAAAAACTGTCTGAGCCCATCACAGGGCAGGCAGATGAGCGCTATAGCAGGTGCAAGTCTGCTAATACAATAAATAATGACAATAATATATGAATATACTTGTAGAAAATCATGTTTCAGCAATCAACATGAACCCTTTGACAATTACTAATTGTTATTACAAAGCCCAGATTGTCGGCTATATTGTGTTCAGTATATCCTGTCGCATAAACTGCACGTTCCATGGTTGGAGAAGAAAGTGTTTCTAATTTATTACATTTGATGAGTTCACAGCTTAAAAGCCATATCGGTATTTAATTCAAATATTTTGTGACATATAAGAACGGATAAGAGGGAGAAATGCGCACACGCCGAGATATTTACTGTCTGCTGTCACATAGCAGTGCCTTAAACAAAATAGGACCACTTGAAACAAGTTACTTACAAAGAAGAAAAAAATATAATTTGTACCTGAGAAAATGTATTTTCAATTTATAATATATTCAAAATATAAGCCCAATACAAAGTTCAAAAATACAGTTCAGTAAAAGTCATAAAACATTCAAATTTACATAATACAGTGAAATTCAATGCATAATACATTTTACAAGTTCCAGTTTACACAAGTGAATACAATATGAGATGTTACATCCTGGATTGTAAAAGCAGAGTGCAGACAAGATGTTAGGTCACAGTCAAAGGGAAAGGGAGCGTAGGGGAAATCAAAATAATACAAGTAACACGAGGCAAGAAGTATAATAAAACGTTGTAAAGTGTTATCTTACAGGAGAGTAAACGACTAAATTACAAGTACTGTCTGAATTTAAAAAACAACTTCAACAAAAGTATGAGGGGCCGTTCAATTCAAAATTAACAGAAAAAATAAATCATATACCAAAATCATATACTGAAATCGTGTTTAAGGAGCCTCGCAGAAATCGAATTTTCAGTTGACCCAAGTCTTATGGAAGTATTGCTTCAGAAATTAGAAGGCTATCATGGAATCACCGCAGCATTTTTATGTGCTTGTTTACTTTTCTTTCCTGAAAACAATAATCTGCGTTCCGTTTTGCAAGAAATAATAACAGGCCTTTCTGCTGTAGTGGATTCATTAAGAATTAGGATAAACTTCCTGTCTGTTAATGCTGATGGTAATGCCTACAGAACCCCAACAATAATATCTGGATCCTGTGGAAGACCAAGGTAAGAAAACACTAATTAGATGCTTTTGACCGTGGTTTTCATATTGTTACGTGCATGACCTTGGAAAGAGTTCAAGGCATATAGCCACCGATTACGACCTCGGTAAGAGGTCCGGATCTTTACCTACTGTTGCTTGAAAAATAACTTTCTCTCTCTGTCTCTTAAGTAATTAAGTGTTAAAATTAAATTATAGAATATGAAGGTGATCTCTTGTTTTTGAGTAAATTACAAAAAGTCATTATTTAGTCACTTTATAAACCCGCAACCAAACGGTTTCCAATTATTACGACTAAAATAGTCTCTATTCAATTACTCTGATCAACTTCAATATGTGCATTTTTAAATTCTGGGTTACTAGACATCAAATACAACATCTTCAAACTATTGGCTTTTCTTGGACTACAATTGGAAGGTGCCTTGGGGTCAGCAGTTCTACACTGTATCGGAGACGAAATTAGTTTGAAATGTACACTTCACATCACAGCAGATTTTCTGACATCAGTGACAACAGGTTTGATCGTGAGATAACCAACATCTTGCAGCTCACACCAAATGCTGGAGAAAGTTATCTCCGAGGTGGACTTGTACAAAGGGGAGTAAGGGTTCAAAGATGGAGGGTTCAAGAAAGACTTTCTGTTTTGGATCCAGTTGGCCGAGCGATAAGAAGACGAAGAGCAATAAGAAGAAGAATCTACATGGACCAAACCATTTATGGTAGGCCTTCATTTAATGTATGTTTATTTTCAGAATTGTATTGTTTGTTACATGTAGTAAACCTACTCACTCACACACACACACACACACACACACACACACATAATCTTTTTATATATATTTTTTACAGGCACATTGATGGAAACCATAAGTTGGTGTCATGGTGCTTCATTTTTCATGGATATGTTGACGGGTTTAGTATTATCTTTATTTAGAGGAGTACAACAATTTGGTCTACCTTATAGAGTCAGGGGAGATTTAGGAGGAGAGAATGTAGAAGTTGCCCACTTTATGATAACAAGGAGAGGTTCAAATAGAGGTAGTTTTATAGGAGGAAGAAGTGTTCACAATCAGTGAATCGAACGTTAAACAGAGTAGTAATTTACTACTATAAAGATGTATTCAGGTGGTTGGAAAATGAGGGCATACTAGACTCGCTTAAAAACTACCATATTTTTGCTCTACATTATGTGTATTTAGGAAAAATTTACACTTCTATCCAGGAATTTATGAACCACTGGAATAATCATTCATTAAGTACTGAGAGGCACCAATCCCCATATCAGTTATGGACTGAAGGAATTCTGTTAAATGACCCTGCTGTGCATGCTCCTCCAGTGTCTGAATGTGGTATGTATGCCCAGAAAACAATGTTATTGTTCCAGAAAGTATTTCGCCCCTTACTGAACAGCAAATTAACTACCTTCAGTCAATGGTACACCCAGAAACTGATGATGGCAACCATGGAATACAGAGGTCAGAAGTTAACAAAATAAGCAATAAAGATCAAGTTTTTGACTCAAGACTTTTTAATTCTTTTACTTTTTTTCTTTTTGTGAGTCCAGTCAACCATATCCATTTATGCTGTGAAGACAGTTCAAGTAAAGAATACTTTACCAATAACTTTGTTAGAACAATAAATCAGTACAACAACAAATATAGACAAATTCAAGAACACAAACAAAATAAATTACCCCTTCAAGAACACCCTAGTGATTAATGAATGTGGGCAGGTTATGGGCATATGTTCAAAATATTTGAAAAGGAAAAAAAAACATGGGAAGCAATTAACATACATTTTGCTTTTGATAATGATACCAAAATTCAAATTGAAACTTGCACCCTGGCATAAAACAAGATCAAATAGTAGTCAAAATAGAAAATCAGGCTTGTCCAAATCCTGGAGAATTCAGGATGCCAAAGTCCATGTTTTTTTTTAACTCCACATATGAATTAAATACTGGAAGCTTCAAAATATTGCAGCATGTATTTGCCTCAGGATACATGGACACGGATGTCTCATGCAAAAAAACAATGCTTGGCTGTGGCTGAAAACCAAGTGGTGGCTTCTTGTCAGCTCCGGTAACAAATGATAGGATGTGTGGGAATGACACAGTAGACTCTTCTAAAATAAAATAGAAGGTTAAAGGTCAAACAACGAAATTAAATTAAATAATTTGGTGGTTCATAAAAGTATTAAGAAGGTCAGCATTTTCTGAACAACATGCAGGCGGGGTAGAGAACAACAGGGTGATAGAGAGAGGATTTGTTTATCTGGAATGTTAGCTTCTGAGCTTATGTCTGCATACAAACTGTTGTATACCACTTAAATGGGTACACACTATAGAACTTTTATGTAACAACTATAGCTTTATCGTTAGGATTCAAAATGCAGTTTTCTTGACCGAAAAAAAACAAATGTATATATATAATTACCTTCCACATCCAGGAGGTAATCTCTCCAATAACCAAGAGTTCGTTCTTCATCTTTTCTTCGATTACTGCTTGGTACACTGAATGATATCACAAACAATTTTGATAGTGATTCTGAGGTTAAGGGTTAAGCATTCAGCACTCCAAGGGATTTTAAACCTTCCTTAAATCTGAATATAGAAACAAAGCAAATCAACTTCAGTAACATCTGCATTTATTGAATTAGTCAATGCAACAACTTTTGTTGCTGTTTTAGACAACATTGAATTGACAGGTTATTTTAACTGTTGTAGACATTTAGGCATTTTTACATAGAGGATTTACAACATTCACAATTACAGTAGAGCTTCAGAGGAAGGGGCAGAATGATGAAGAGTGTGGTGGGTACAAGGATCTTAAATTTGATAACAGTTGGGATAGGGAGACAGTGTATAATGCAAAAGAAAAGGCTGCATGATAGAAGACAAGCAGATAAACTTAAGAGCTCTAGATGTTTTTTATTTTGAAGAAGGCAAATGGTAGAAGCAGAAATGTAAGGTAAAAGAGTTGCAGGTGCTCAGAGATAGTAAACAAAACAGATTACATCACATTTTTATAAATGTTTGTATAAAACTGAAGAGTTGCAGGAAATAGCAAGAGACTTGGTGTGTGGTAGAAGGTTAATTCTTTATTCCGGCAGCTGCAGGGGAGCCTGACCTGAGAAGTTTCCTCAGACAGTCTCAACAATTCTAAGTTACATTTGGTATTTTATGGGTTGTGTTCAAGGCAGAGAAGACAGTTTTTTCCTTCTTGATTGGTGTAAATAAGCTTACTAAGCAAATTGTAACTAATTAACAAGAGACATTTAAATTACTTACTACATAGACTTTATGAATGAATAACCTCTTGGTCAAGGATGCCAACACAGCAAGTTTTGTGAAACAACAGAATACAGAGCCTTGGAGATAAGATATCTATATTTGAAATGAGAGAAAGAATCTATACTGTTTGAGGGAGGTTGTGTCAGGTTTAACCAGGTCCGAAGAGTAACAGAGAAGTCAGCTTTAAAACTCTAGGAATGTGAAATGTATCTAGAAATATTAAATTTAGTTCTAGAAATATTAAATTTAGATCTTCAAAAACGTATTTATAATCAGCTATTTTGGTTAAAAAAAAAATCTGATTCATCCAAGTTACCTTTCCAGTGAGCTTCTTGTACGTCCAAACACATACCAATTTACAAAGTCTTAAACAATCAAGTGTCTGTCCTCAACACTTCTCACAGGGCGCAAGCAGCCTGCAAGATGTAGGATGTTACAATGCCTCACTGTCACATCCTGCAGATTCTCAAGTGTTGCCACGTTTTCCAGCTGAAAAAAGATTAAAAAATAAATTGAAACAAGCACTGATAAATATTTCCTGAAAAAAAAAAACGAATTATGCAATCCATCTGTGTACTGCTGCAGGGTCGGGAGGAGGTGCCAACTTCTTCCTATTCTGTGCAGGGAAAGTGCCCCAAATGGATGCATTTATTTTTCAAAATGTCAGTCACTCTTGAATTACATATACACCATGTGTGCAATATTTTTATGTTTTTTATTTTACATACAATAGTAAAATACTCCTTTACTCCTTTATAAGCTGTATTATTTCAGCATCACCAATGTCTTCAATTGATGGCTTGGCATGATGAAGACCGTACGCAAGACAGTCATACAGACTGTTAAAAATGAAGTTAGGCACTGGTCCACCATAGACAGCAATCATTCTTCCTGCAAGGAAGTACTCATCATCCCTCAATGCTATATTTAAAACATATATATATATATATATATATATATATATATATATATATATATATATATATATAAAATTTGGAATTACAACAATTCATTCATATCAATTAAATAATATTTTTCAGTGGATTTTCATAAATGACAGCCTATTCCCCAATATTAGACTCATGTCTACAAATGTGAAGTTCTAATGTACATCTTCAAACATGTCATTTCATATAACTTCAACGTTACCTATGGTAAGACATTTATTTTATTATATAAAAATGTTTTGAAAATCATAACAAATAAGCTCATTACCTTGAGAGTCACAGGTCAAGTTCTTGGAATTGTCAGAGCCCTCAAACAGTTTGGTGTTCTTTAGACACTGCATTGTTAATGTTAGGAATTCTCTAGTGGGTCCTCCTTGATCCACTGCCCCTTCTGAGTGTCCCACAGAATCCGTAAACATTACAGACATTTTGTTGGTAGGTCTGTAATTTTTGGGTTTAAATCCTCGAGAGGCACCATCCCAAACATTTCTTCTGTCAATGTTGAACTTAGATGAACAGTCATCTTCAATTAGCATTGCCAGATTTGTCAAAACTCTAAAAAATATATCATATGAAAAAATTAATTTGTGTTTACCTTATTAAAACAAACATGTACACTAGTAGTCAATATCACGACAACAACCACCCATCCCCATACTTGTGTCCCAAATAATATATATAACTACTTTAACCATTGGTTTCTTGAGGTTTCAATTAGGTGAAATAATTGGAAAACAAGATGTATTTAATTTTAGCTGAAAAATGCAATATATTTGTATGTGTACATCATTATTTGATTTAAGCATTTGATTTTGCAAGATATAGTCAAAGCAAATTATACAAATCTTGATCAGTCTCATTAAAGGTGCTCTTTGAAATGAATGTGTTCACCCTCAAAACATATATGTATATTCTATATTGACCTTGCACTGGTTTTCTAAATTCTATGGATTCCTCTGGACACCGTTGGAGAAGTAGCAAGTTTATCATACAAAACATAAATACAAGTTAACCCAGAGCTGTCCTCTCAAATGAAGTGAAGAAAAGAACTAGAGAACTAAATAAGTATTTTTGTATCTTCTGATTAAACAACAGGTTACAGTCTTATCTATGGGAAGTGATCTACTTTAAATACAGTTGTACAAGTTCAGTTTACCACATGCATAATACAGTGGTTAATAAAGTATCCAAAAGACAATGGTTGGCTGAATAAACAGAAGCAATGGTTGGTTAAAGTACCCTCTCAGACAGTAGTCTGTTAAGTATTAAAAAAACAGTAGTTATATACAATTCAAGAAAAGATTAACCTAAAGGCAGACACTGGGTAACATGACTTTGGTAGATTTCTGTAGCATCCCGAGTTTGGTACGAAATTACAGACCAAAATGCTTTAACAAACTAATAATTAGTAGCTCCCAAAGAGGGGTAAATTCAAATGATCAACATGAAACCATTAATAAGATAAAGAATACAAAAGAAAATAATGTAAGCAAATTTTACCACTACAACCAAAATCATTTTGGCAAACTTTTTTAAACCTATCATCAAAAGCAGACTTGCATTAGTTGTTTGACATGTTTTAGGTGGGAGTTGGGGCAGAAATGGCATGAGAGTTAGGTGCAATGAACAAGGGATAAGTGATACCTACAATATTGTAAAAACAGGCAGGTGAAAAAAGGGCTATGGAATCTGAGAGGACTGACCTGTGGCTGTGTAGCTGATCATTACCAACATAGCAATAATTTATGTATTGATTAGTAAAAGAAACATACCCACTGTCTACGGGAGAAGACTTTGGCTCTACAAATAATTCCTCCTCACTTGAATCAAGCTGTATGTAATCAGAAAGCAGTGCCGTGTAATTCCTACAAAATATCAATTGAAACAATACTCTTAAAAATAACATGACAGAAAAGTAACACACACTTTGTTATTTCTAACACTAAGGGGGTGTGGTGCCTGCTTAAGTGCTAACTAAATTGCAACCAGAAATCAACTCTATTGTGCCAAAAACAGTCACTAGGGTAACAATTTTTCCATATTTCATTGTTTTGTTGTTTATTTAAATTCTGCAATTTTGTGGATGCAATTCACTTAGTGCCTATCCTGATCCTTCTAAAGCTGACAATTGCATAATCAGAAGTATTTAAGACTGTACTTATATAAGTGTTCAATCAATATAATTCAAGTCTGTAATTGGTATGGAAGCCTATGGAGATGTCAGGGGAGACTTACAAACAAAATAAACACTAATGGAATAAATACATGTTTTTTTGTAAACATGTGCTTGTTTTGTGTCTGACTTGAAAAGTTATGTTGTATAAACATGTATGGTAACTGATTCTTGTGCTGAAGTTTTTAGCACTCACCCTTACCCAGGGTAACTTACAGATCTCATAAATATACAAATTTCAAGACTCACAATTCAGTATTACAAAACAACTACAACTAGAACTAAACCAAACATTACCTGTAGTAATCTGGTGTTTGCTGCTGTAGTGTTCCACTTATTCCCAAAGTAGGTACCTTTTCATCATATTTAATGGTGCTCTGTTTGTTTTGGACTTTTATTTGTTTTGGTATCAATACTTAGCACAGTGGATTGATTACACAATGGCATAGTGGGAAATGTAGCATTCTGCCACAATTGGAATTGTGTTTCAAAGGGCAATGTTTTGTCAGATGGGCAATTTACGGTTTGATACACTTTAGGGTTTGATTCTGTGACTGAGGTGCTTTGGCTTTCTGGTGACATTGCAGTGAAAGGTGCAGATCGTGCATGCACCACTGTAAACTATTAGTTTCTGAATTGTTTACAAATGTTACATCAAAATTGCTTATGTTGTCTGGAGCACATGCTGCTGGAATTGTGTGTGTCTTGTGTGAATGTACAGAGAGTAAGCCTGCACAAGCTTAATATTTTGGACTGGTTTGGTCATTGGAAACATCCTCCTGGAAAAACAGTTAAATCAATTTGTATTTTATGTAAAGTAAATGTAAATATCTTCTACATTTAGTATTTTTCACGGTAGTATTTTAGTATAATGTTCACACTCAGTTAAGAAGATAAACTGTAATCCTAAATGTATTAAATACCAAAAATACACTTTAAATTCCTGAAGTGTAAGACATAAGTACTCAGTTATTAAAATTAGCACAATTATACCTTTGTGGAAATAAAAAAGGAAAATTGTATGGTTTAATAATATTTTACATTTCTGTATTTAAATGTTTTTCCTGTTCCAGTTGCTACCATTGCATAAACATAACATAAATGCCTTCTTCTTTTGAATATTAAGAAAAAGCTCAAATATAACATATTTACCAGCCTCACAGAAATGCAAAAGATACTTACACATGATGCACCCTGCTGTTCCACAACCAATATTTGAGTGGATGGACGCACATATAAAACACGTTGTTTCAATATGTTATTGATCAATGATCCGGTCAGTGTCTGGTTCTTCATTAAAGATGGTGCCACTAGTTTGTTGTGACAAGGCATTAGCAATTCCAATCTGTAAATTTGAGATGATATACCATTAACACAAACAACATATAATTACATATATTTACCATGTGTATGCCCGGTGGATGGAAATAAGATTAAACCATAACACAATGAGGGTTAACGAAAGGCTTGGTTCAGTATACACTGCACTGCCAAAACATTTTGTACTTACTTTGTTCCCAGAGGAATCTTTGAGTGGAAAACTGCACGGATATGGTCCAAAACCTCTTCTGAAATCCACTCTTTATCGAATTCAAAGGCAGCTAAGACATGCCCATTATCATGAAAAAATTGCTTTCTTGCACACTTTGTTGCAACGCCGTCATCAGGTCCACTCAACAGAACAACTTCTTTTATGAAAGTTTTTGATCCTTTAGCTACTCGCCGTCCAAAATTAACAGAAAATAATAATAATAATTAGGAATAATTCCAATAATAATTATACAGAAAATGTACTTAAGTAATTTAAGTGTTACCTTAATGTCTATCCACCAGACAGACAGATTTAGAGGCCTAAGAAATTATCCAAACAGTTGCGTCAGGGCATATTCACTCTATATACGTCCTGAGTATTGAAATTCACTTAAAAACAAACGATTCCAAAAAACTAAAAAACAGACAACACACGATTGAATGGCAATTGTTATTGTGTGGCTTTCAATGCACAAACAAATGGTGGTATAACAGCACCGGCGATTTTAAAGCACGGCGTTAAAAGCAGTTTGAGAGGCATACAGAGAATAAAGGTAGAACATTGAAATTACAACCTCCCCGATTAATTTACTATTTGCATGTGCGATTAACATATAGATATAACTTTCACCCATTATATATATATATATATATATATATATATATATATATATATATACACACACACACACACTATCCATGCAACTTCACAAAAAAGCACATTTGGCAATTAAATGAAAATCCCTCCCTACATGTAAAACATATGATTGATGGCTTCATACATGTGTATTTTTTCAACTGTATCACATGAGCGTTATATTCTTCAAATGTACAATACAACATTGTTGTATTTCAAGCCTTACCCTTACATTGTTTTATACCATTGGGCACGTTTGGTTCTTACCTTTGTGGGGCAAAATTGAGCCTTTGTGGAGGTCTAATTCTAGACCTTCTGAAATAAGATGACGGACCCTCAGAACAACCATGTCCAGTGTCTTCACTGGCATTAGGTGTAGCACTGTTGTTGCTGGACATGGTATTCGTTTTGTGGAAAATTCTTCGGACTTCGTTTTCCATACCCTCGTGCATCGAAGGAATAAGAGGCAAGCTCGCGCTGTTGCTCGGATGTCTTGGCCTTTCCAATATTGCACATTGTAAAAGTGTACCTCCACTGTTTTCAATTGCATTTACAAGTGTGGTTAACAGTTGTCTGTCTCCAATTAGACTATCTATAAGTTTATTTACCGACTCAGCCATTTAACCTCCTAAACAATATCGTACCTCGTTTGAGAACGCACTCTCATCTCACTAACTGGCAACACCCACTGCGCAAGTCTGCACCACGTGACTTTGGTATATATATTTTTTGCACAGTGACATATTTTTTCTGCTATATGATATATCCATTCTGGTATATGATTTTTTTTTTCTGGTATATGATATATCCACTTTGGTATATGATATATCCATTTTTGTATATTATTGTTTTTTTCTGTTATTTTTTAATTGAACGGCCCCTCATGAATTCAGACGCATATTGTTGCCTGAAGGCTGTGGGGAGAAGTGGTTGCCAATTCATTTTTTTTGCCCAGTCCCACCGATTGGCACTTTGGGGTGATGTTGGCACAGTAGTCATTACTTGTATTGCCACTCAAATAGGCTATCGTCAATGAACAGAGGCTACATGTTGTAGAAGTTTTATCCACCACTCGTTGGCAATCCCCGTTATAGTTTGCAGGGAAACCGAAATGTTCCCAGATGGCAGACCTGAATGATACTGGGGCGTCTTCTAGTTCTGGCTCGCCAATGCTTGCCATGTTGCTCCTTTGCATTTAGCTAACTGCTAATTCCTTAAGCTAATTGCTGCTACGACGGTCTCTCAGCTCTGTTCTCGCTGGAGTGAAATAACTAATGAGTGGAGCTGCATACAGTTACGAGACGAAACAACTTTCTTTTTTTTTAAAGACAACTTTATTTCTATGTGGATATTTTTCTCACGTTAATTTATACGCCATTGGTTTATGCAGTAATATTTTTTTGACAATCAAATATATACAGTGAGGGAAAAAAGTATTTGATCCCCTGCTGATTTTGTATGTTTGCCCACTGACAAAGAAATGATCAGTCTATAATTTTAATGGTAGGTGTATTTTAACAGTGAGAGACAGAATAATAACAAAAAAATCAAGAAAAACGCATTTCAAAAAAGTTATAAATTGATTTGCATGTTAATGAGGGAAATAAGTATTTGATCCCCTATCAATCAGCAAGATTTCTGGCTCCCAAGTGTATTTTATACAAGTAACGAGCTGAGATTAGGAGCACTCTCTTAAAGGGAGTGTTCCTAATCTCAGCTCGTTACCTGTATAAAAGACACCTGTCCACAGAAGCAATCAATCAATCAGATTCCAAACTCTCCACCATGGCCAAGACCAAAGAGCTGTCCAAGGATGTCAGGGACAAGATTGTAGACCTACACAAGGCTGGAATGGGCTACAAGACCATCACCAAGCAGCTTGGTGAGAAGGTGGCAACAGTTGGTACGATTATTCGCAAATGGAAGAAACACAAAATAACTGTCAGTCTCCCTCGGTCTGGGGCTCCATGCAAGATCTCACGTCGTGGAGTTTCAATGATCATGAGAACGGTGAGAAATCAGCCCAGAACTACACGGGAGGATCTTGTTAATGATCTCAAGGCAGCTGGGACCATAGTCACCAAGAAAACAATTGGTAACACACTACGCCGTGAAGGACTGAAATCCTGCAGCGCCCGCAAGGTCCCCCTGCTCAAGAAAGCACATGTACAGGCCCGTCTGAAGTTTGCCAACATCTGAATGATTCAGAGGAGAACTGGGTGAAAGTGTTGTGGTCAAAATTGAGCTCTTTGGCATCAACTCAACTCGCCGTGTTTGGAGGAGGAGGAATGACCCCAAGAACACCATCCCCACCTTCAAACATGGAGGTGGAAACATTATGCTTTGGGGGTGATTTTCTGCTAAGGGGACAGGACAACTGCACCGCATCAAAGGGACGATGGACGGGGCCATGTACCATCAAATCTTGGGTGAGAACCTCCTTCCCTCAGCCAGGGCATTGAAAATGGGTCGTGGATGGGTATTCCAGCATGACAATGACCCAAAACACACAGCCAAGGCAACAAAGGAGTGGCTCAAGAAGAAGCACATTAAGGTCCTGGAGTGGCCTAGCCAGTCTCCAGACCTTAATCCCATAGAAAATCTGTGGAGGGAGCTGAAGGTTCGAGTTGCCAAATGTCAGCCTCGAAACCTTAATGACTTGGAGAGGATTTGCAAAGAGGAGTGGGACAAAATCCCTCCTGAGATGTGTGCAAACCTGGTGGCCAACTATAAGAAACGTCTGACCACTGTGATTGCCAACAAGGGTTTTGCCACCAAGTACTAAGTCGAAGGGGTCAAATACTTATTTCCCTCATTAACATGCAAATCAATTTATAACTTTTTTGAAATGCATTTTTCTGGATTTTTTTGTTGTTATTCTGTCTCTCACTGTTAAAATACACCTACCATTAAAATTATAGACTGATCATTTCTTTGTCAGTGGGCAAACGTACAAAATCAGCAGGGGATCAAATACTTTTTTCCCTCACTGTATATATACTGCTCAAAAAAAAAAATAAGGGAACACTTAATTCACACATCAGATCTCGAAGAATGAAATATATTAAAGATCAAAATCTTTACTGTATATTGTGTAATTCATTGAGAACAAAATGACGTAACAACGGTCAATGGAATCCAAAATCACCAACCGATTGAGGGCTGGATTCAAACTCACAACCGAAAATCAAAGTAAACAATTGAAATCACAGGCTGTTCCAACTTTCGTGAATTTCATCACGGCAAATCATAATGTGACATAATGTGAGTAGTGTTGTATTGCCCCCATATGCCTGTATGCACTCTCGACAATGTCTGGACATGCTCCTGATGAGACAGCGGATGGTGTCCTGGGGGATCTCCTCCCAGACCTAGATCAGGGCATCAGTGAGATCCAGGAAAGTCTGTGGCGCTACTTGGCAGCATCAGATGCACTGATACATAATGTCCCAAAGGTTCTCAATTGGATTCAGGTCTTGGGAACATGAGGGCCAGTCAATGGCATCAATGCCTTCATCATCCAGGAACTACATGCCTACACACTCTGGCCACATGAGGCCGGGCATTGTCCTCCACCAGGAGGAACCCAAGGCCTACTGCACCAGTGTAAGCCCAGCTAACAAAAACAGGTCCCCACAATGTCCCCTAAATGTTCTCTAAAGTTGTAAAGACATTGCAAACTAACTTTACCGGGACGTTTTTTTGTAGGGTTCCCTAAGTGTTTTGCAGGACATCTTTTGTGACGTTACCATTCCCAAGACCATAAAAGAACGTCATAAGCGAACATTAATAAGACATTATTTTTTTAGTGTTCCCTGGATGTCTTTTGTGATGTTCCTATGACATTCTATGAACGTCCCTGTACTACTCCCAAGACCATAAAAGAACATCACAAACTAACGTTACCAGAAAGTATTTTTGTCTTCACTCACAGACATTTCATACAGTCCCATGAATGTCCTTATTAAAACATCCTGTAACAACAAAATGGGTCCCAACATAGAACGTGCCTAATGTCCTTGAATGTCCTGATTATAACATCCTGCCATAACCAATAGGAAACCATAAGGGGACATTTAATAAAGTCCTGTGAATGTCCTTATTAAAATGTCCTGTAACAACAAAATGGGTCCCAATATAGAACGAACCAAAAGGGGACATTTCATAAAGTCCTGTGAATGTCAGCATTGTAAAGTCATAACAGAAACCAAAATGGGAACGTTTCTAAATGTCATGCAATCAGAAAGTCCTGCTCTGACCACTGGGGGACCACAAGGGAAGATCTCCTTATGTCCTGTGCAGGTCTGCTTTGTAATGTCAAGTAAGGACCTAAAGCAGACCTGTTTATAACATTGAGTACGTTTGCAGAACATTTTAAAAACGTCCCAGAGATAACATTACTTCTGGGACCTAAACAGAACGTTCCCTAAAGTTCCCAGGACATTCCCTTTTACCTGGGAGGTCTGACAATGGGTCTGAACATTTAATCCCGGTACCTAACAGCAGTCAGGGTACCGTTGGCTAGCACGTGGAGGTCTGTGCGACCTTCCAAGGATATGCCTCTTCAGACCATCACTGACCCACTCCCAAACCGGTCATGCTGGATGATGTTGCAAGCAGTGTAACCGTGGCTCATTCGTGCCATAATGAGTCTGTTACAAAGTGACATAACCCCTTAGTAAAAGTAGTACAGTGTTAAGCCTCCCGTGGTAGGAGGCCCGGCCTTTTAGCGTAGATGGCTTAACACTGTACTGCGCTGGTGCGCGGTTCAAATCCCGGACGGGGAGCTCCGACCCACATCGGCTACAGCAGCATAACATTCACCACGGCGTATCCAGAATCTTTCACGGGATAAAATGAAAAAGTTAACATCATCAAGCCGCTGTGTGGTCTGTAACAGAAGGGAGAAACAATTAAATAATATGCTAATTGAAGAGGAAATATCCACGTACTAAACACAGCACAGAGTATTATTATTATTATTATTATTATTATTATTATTATTATTATTATTATTATTATTATTATTTATTCCTTTGCCAGACGCACTTGTTCAGTCTTACAATAGCAAAACAAAAGTGCTATTTATACTATATACAGCACAAAATTACTAATCGGTCATAATACAAATGAAAGTTTTGAAATTACAGAAGTGCAGGTAAAATAAACAGTTGGTTATTGAAGTCTGTTGGGAGGGGTCTCGATGTTTTGGGCATTGACGTGGGCAGGACGGGGTGTGTGTGAGCCTGCGGGAGGCTCCGCCTGCCTGTCATCATCAATGACAGTCGCTGTAGACTCGGGCCATCAGTTTCAATGGAAAGACTTACGTTCCAAGTCTTAGTCAGTCTTAATTTTATTGCAACTGACTAACTAGTCTAACTGTCAAATTAAGACCTGTCTAATGGTTTAAACCAGTCTAATATAGTTTTATGCAATCGGCCCCTTGTCTTATCACGAGGTCTTATGTAAGTCCAATTTCACAGGACTTTGACTAAGTCTAAGACTTAAAGTAAGATCTTTTGAGTGCAACTGGCCCCCAAAGCGTAATAATCAGACAAGCCCTGGATAAGGGCATCTGAAAAGAAATATAATAATAATTATCTGATTTTCGTTTCCAAATATTATAATTAAACCTATGGAAATTAATCTTTTCATTCAAATTTTCCTCTTATTTCAGTTATTTACCTACACTATACAGTAATATACCACAGCTATGCATAGGGGTATGTATAGTTTTAGTATGTATATTATAGTATAGATGTTTTTTTAAATATTGTTTATTAAAATCATAATTTCTTCATAACCCAAGCACTTTATAGAGGAGGGTATTGGACATCTTGGAAGCATCTACTTGCACCAATTAAGTGGACCACTGAACAACAGCGGGAGTGGAGGACTGTCTAAATAATTTATTTGATTACTTGAATGTGTGTGCCTGCTGTATTGTTAGTCCAGAACTCTCTGTGTGACCTTTTGTTCGTCCACCCTGGCTGTGTCAGTTAAAGCCTGTCACTGCCTCTCTTCCTCTCCCCTCTATCTGTGTCTTAGTGTTCAGCATAGTCCTTATAAAGATAATGTTAGTGCTTGTCACAAAATAAAGGGCAAATTCCAGGTTAAGAGCAGAATTTCGTTTCCTAAGAAATCATACACATTTAGGAACTGTGTAGATACCTCAAAAAGCCAGGGGAGGTGAGGATCCAGTTGAGGTTTAGAATAATAGAATAGATCCAACAAACAATGGAGTATATATCCAAAGCACAGTACAGGGGTGATGAGGTGAAAGGCATAGTCAAGGTCACAAGCAGAGGGTCAATTGATCAGTCAAACAAAGCAGACAAGGTAATCTGGGAAATGAAGAACGAAGATCAGGCTTGGGGCGAAACACAGGTAATAAGGCTCAGAAATTATATTAAAATAAAAAAATTAACATGCCAAATCTGTGTAAATCACATCACTTCACATCACACAAGAGATTAATGCTTATTCTAGATTTTCTTGGATGTATTAAACATAGAGCCCGCTCCTTCTCACCCCTGGCCCCTAAATGGTGGAACGACCTTCCCACCGAAGTCAAAACAGCAGAGTCCTTGACCTCATTCCGGCGCTTACTCAAGACACATCTTTTCAGACAGTAGACTGTTTACGTGGTTTGTTGTTTAGCTACGAATTATCTTGCACCTATATTGTCGGAAAAGCAGCGACTGTTTGTTAGTTTGTTAGTGAATTTAGCCAGTAACCCAGCGCACTCGACATGCCCTGTCTGCAATCAGAAGCGTTACACTGTGTAGGCTGTGATTATTTAGCATTTGTTTAACATTACTACGAGCTATTGTTCAGTGTAACTGCGTGTATCTGGCACTGTCTTTGTCTGTATTCAGATATTAAGCGGCCAGTAATTGTGCTATTAGCAGTCCTGCGTGGGAGGGAGAGCCATCCTGACCAGCCTTGTGTCATTCAACGCAACACAGGTGTGCACTGTCCTCATTAGTTACAGGTGACGTATTTAACAGCCCTCCACCCCTCTGCGCCAGCAGCCTTAGTGCCCCCCTTCCGAAGGGCCCCAATTACAAAGGGCAGGGACTCTAGCTGCGGGGACTCCAGCAAGAAGAAGACTGCGAGCTGACGCCGCACAGCAACAACAGGCAACCATGACGATCTCTCCAATTCCTGTCCTGCTCTCTCCTTCCTCTCGGCATGCAGCTGTACGCCATTGTTTCCCTAATCCCTCTAACCTCATCTCTTTGCCTCTCCCCCCCTCCTCCTCCCTCTCCTCTACTCCACTCTCTGGAGGCCTGTGGAACTGCCACTCAGCTTCCAACAAGGCCGACTTCATCTCTGCCTTCGCCTCCCACCAGTCTCTGGATTTCCTCGCTCTCACCGAGACATGGATCTCCCCAGACAACTCTACCACCCCTGCTGCCTTATCCTCTCTCTTTGTCCTGTCCCACTCCCCTCGTCTTACTGGGCGGGGAGGAGGAACAGGGCTCTTGCTCTCCCCTTCTCTCCTCTTCTCTGTCCCCCCCTCTCTCTCCTCTATCTCAACCCACAGCTTTGAATTCCATGCAGTGGAAATCACCTCTCCCTCTCACCTCTTCCTTCTAGTTCTCTACCGTCCACCTGGTCCACTCACCTCCTTCCTGGATGAACTCGACTTTCTTCTCTCCTCTCTCCCCTCGCTGTCCTCACCTACCATCCTCCTGGGAGACTTCAACATCCACCTCTCCAACCCTTCCCACTGTGCCGGATTTCTTCCTCTCCTTCACTCCTTTAACTTCTCTCTCTCCCCATCTCCCCCCACTCACAGTGCTGGCTGCCAGCTAGACCTCATCTTGTTAAGAGGCTGCTCCCCTTCGACACTCTCCGTGACACCCATGGACATCTCGGACCACCACTTAATTTCCTTCTCCCTTTCCCTTCCCTCCCTCCCCTCTCCACCCACTCCCTCTGTCACCTTCCGCCGTAATCTCCGCTCTGTCTCCCCCTCCACCCTTGCCTCCACTGCCCTCACTCTCTTGCCTTCCATTGATTGTTTTTCAAATCTATCTGTCAACTGTGCTACCTCCTCTTTGTTCTCCTCCCTCACCTCCTCTCTTGACTCTTTCTGTCCTCTCATGTCTCGTCCTGCCCGTCCCTCCCCTCCTCAGCCTTGGCTTCTCTGCTGTTCTCCGTGCAACCCGAACTAGTCTGCGTGCCGTCGAACAGAAGTGGAAAAGGACCAAACTCCCAGCCTCCCTCGAACTCTACCGCTCCCTACTGTCCACATTCTCGTCCTCTCTCACCTCAGCCAAGAAGTCTTACTTCCAATCTCTCTTCGAATCCACTATCAACAACCCTCGCAAACTCTTCTCCACCTTCTCCTCCCTCCTTGCCCCCCCTCCCCCTCATCCTCCCTCATCTCTCACTGCTGATGATTTCACCTTGCAGACATCCGCAGGCTCTTCAATACTCCACCCTCATCTCCCATCACACCGAAACCTCCCACTGACCTAGCTTCCTTTTCTTCATTCTCACCTCTCTCAGATGCTGAAGTTTCTGCTCTCCTCCTACGTCACAAACCCACAACATGCAACCTGGACCCTCTCCCTTCTGGTCTCTTACAAGCAACCGCTCCTGATCTTCTCCCCTTCATCTCCTCCCTCCTCAACTCCTCACTCCTCTCTGGCTGTTTCCCCTCTGCATTTAAACAAGCTGCTGTCATCCCACTGCTCAAGAAACCAACCCTTGATACCACCTCTCCTCAGAACTACCGCCCTGTCTCCCTACTTCCCATCCTCTCCAAGACTCTCGAGTGGGCAGTCCACCATCAGCTCTCGGACTTTCTGTCCCAACACTCACTCCTTGATCCTCTGCAATCCGGCTTCCGCACAGCTCACTCCACTGAAACGGCTCTCCTGGCTGTCACTGACTCCCTCAGCCGCGCTCGGGCAGCCTCCCTCTCCTCAGTCCTCATCCTCCTTGACCTCTCTGCAGCATTTGACACCGTCGATCACTCCATCCTCCTCTCCTGCCTCGCTGACCTTGGGATCTCTGGGACTGCTCTCACCTGGTTCTCCTCCTACCTCAGTGACCGGTCCTACCAAGTGACATGGCGAGGCTCCTCATCCACCCCCCAACCTCTCCTCACAGGTGTTCCCCAAGGCTCCGTCCTGGGCCTGCTCCTGTTCTCTCTCTACACTCGCTCCCTGGGCCCCCTCATCTCTTCCCATGGCTTCTCCTACCACTTCTACGCTGATGATGCCAAGATCTTCCTGTCTTTTCCCTCTTCTGACCCTCTCATCCCCTCACGCATCTCTTCCTGCTTGTCTGCCATTTCCGCCTGGATGCACTCGCACCACCTCAAGCTCAACCTCTCCAAATCAGATCTCCTCTTTTTACCCCACTCTTCCTCACCTTCTGCTGACCTCCTCATCTCGATCCCCTTGGAATCCACCACACTCTGTCCTTCTTCTTCTACTAAAAATCTAGGAGTCACCCTCGATCCTGCGCTCTCCTTCTCCCAGCACATCACCACGCTGACACGCACCTGCAGATTCTTCCTGAGCAACATATGCCGGATCCGTCCCTTCCTCAACGACTACTCAACTCAGCTACTCGTCCAGTCACTGGTCCTCTCCCGCCTGGACTACTGCAACTCCCTCCTGGCTGGCCTGCCTGCATCCACTCCAGCTCATCCAGAACTCTGCAGCTCGTCTGGTATTCTCTCTGCCACGATTCACACACGCTACTCCACTGCTCCGCTCCTTCTACTGGCTCCCGATAGCGGCACGCATTCAGTTCAAGACCTTGACCCTCACCTACCGCTGTCTTGACCACACTGCACCAAGCTACCTTCAGTCACTCGTCTCTCCATACATCCCCTCCAGACCACTGCGCTCCTCCAGTGCCAGAAGGCTAACTCTGCCTCCTCTCCACTCTCCTTCCTCCAGAGCCCGCTCCTTCTCATCCCTGGCCCCTAAGTGGTGGAACAACCTGCCCACCGAAGTCAAAACAGCAGAGTCCTTGACCTCATTTCTGTGCTTACTCAAGACGCATCTCTTCCGACAGCACTTGTAATATTAGTCCTCTATCCCTGCTAGATAGCACTTCAGCTTATTATGCTCCTCACGTTCTTGATTGTTTTCCTCCTTGCTCCCTTTCCCGTAGCCCTAGACTATAACCCTACATCTTGACAGCACTTAGCTTTCACCGTCCAGGATGTAGGAAGTCTCTTACTGTACTTGTGTAAATTGTAATTGGAATTTGTAAAATGTATTATTTTGAATTGCTATGTTTTAGCTAAGTTGAATTTGTAATTATTGATGCCTTGTACTTCTCTGTATTTTTGCACTTATGTTGTAAGTCGCCCTGGATAAGGGCGTCTGCCAAGAAATAAAAATAATAATAATACTTATAATATTAGTCCTTTTACCCCCGTTAAATAGCACTTCACAGAGTTTTATTATGCTTCTTGTGTTTTTGATTGTTTCCTCCTTGCTCCCTTTCCCATAGCCCTTGACTGTGACCCTACATCTTGACAGCACTTAGCTTTTACTGTACAGTATGTAGGACCTCACTTACTGTACTTGTAAATTGTAAATTGGAAGTTGTACAATGTATTATATTTTGAATTGCTATGTTTTATGTAAATTGAATTTGTAATGATTGATGCCTTTATTGAACAGTATTTTTGCACTTTGTTTTGCACTTATGTTGTAAATCGCCCTGGATTAAAAAAAATAAGAAAATTATTATATTTATCTTCTATTTTTTTTGTGTGTGTTTGTAAGTTTTAAAAGATTGTTATGAAAAGGTATGATTGGCATTAGCAAAACAAACAGACAAACAAACAAGTGAAAGTAAAAGTGAATTGAATATGATCTGTATTCTTATCTTCTTACAATAGTCATATGTGGCTAAGCTCATTGTCATGTTACTCACATCTCAATTAATCAATTAAAAAAATAATCCTAATCATACAAATAACAACACTTAAATAAAAATGAATTCACCACAGCCTGAATTTACCACATCAGTGGCCAACTAAAAATCCATCTATCCATCTTCAAAACCACTTATCGTGGTGAGGGGAAGCCAGAGTCGATCCTGGTATGAATACAGCTGGGATGGAACACCAGGTCATTGCTGGGCAACACAAACACACAGCAATTTAGCATGGCCAATTAACCTAACCTGCATGTCTTTGGATGGTGGGAGGAAACTGGAGTGCCTGGAGAAAACCCACACAGACACAGGGAGAACATGCAAACTCCACACTGAAGTTGTAATCTTTATGTAATGTAATGTAATGTTTTCTGAGATGCCTCAACATGAAAGTGATGCAAAAAAATAATATTCATGATTGTATTGTACTGTACATAAATTCCAAACATTAATAATATTAAAAGCCAAGGGTGTGCCTTCTATGTCCTTTAGCAACATGCCTGGCCTGCCACAAGATCATTTTAAACTATGTTATGCTGGATGATCTATCCCATTACTAAATGTACAATTATGATGAAAGTACAAATGTAATGTAGGCCCAAGATGAGTGCTGAGGTGTGTAGTGCAGGGGTGTGTAATGCAGGGGTATGTAGTGCAGGGGTGTGCAAGAGCCTTGGCATTTTTATGTAGACCTGCCTTTCAGAAAAATAGCATATATTTTAATATCAATTATTTTAAATGTGAAACACAAAAAATATGAAAAGAGATTTGATACATTTAGAATACATATTGTAAAGTAATGTGATGTACACAGATTTGATACAGATGTTCATTTTTCAGAAAAATGATTTGAGAAAGGAAAGCAGTCTGTGAAAAAGGCAGACATTTTCCAGATTAACTTTTTAATAATTTTCTTTTAGAAGTTGTGGTATCATTTGCTTGTTCCAATTCAATGTATCAGAATATTATAGAGGGTGAGTAAAATTTCCCTGTGAATATATTGTATTTTCCAGAACATTCCTGCACAGAATTCTCTATAAAGGTTATGAATTCTGCAAGCCACCACAAATCACATTACATTGGAAACAACACTAATTTAATTGATGTCTTGAAAAATAAAAAAGGGTCTAAAAGCATGTGGAGAGCATTTCCAACATTTTCTGTAATGTATGTGAGAATGAGAAATGCATCTGCACTCATGTGCTGAAACTAATACATGTATCGTAGGCACACAGGGACTTTTGACTCCATATCGCATGCATAGATCTACTGAGGATTGTATTGAAAAGGATGAAGGAGGGTCACCTTCTATTCACTCCTTACACTGATAAAGGAGTGTAATGCTCATGCTCTGTGGTGCCAAGGCTTCTGGGAAAACAGAAACAGCAGACACCATCTTGTAACAACCATAACTGAAAACAAGTGTAAGTTGAGTGAAACTGCAGGGAGAAAAGTCACCATTATTGACACACCGGAGGGCTGGAAGATTGCTCTGCTCTGCTCAACAGGCCTCCATGCTTTTCTTCTTGTGATAGCAACTGGAAGATGCAAAGGAAAGGAGAAAAAATTGTTAAAAGGAATCAAAATGCTTTTTGGTGAAAATGCAACAAAGTACACTATAGTCCTATTCACTCATAATGATGAAATGCTTGATTGGACAATTGAGGACTACCTTTTAAAAAACACAGACAAAAGTCTTCAGCAGGTTTTGGAGAAATGTGGGAACTGGTATCACATTCTTAACATCAAGAGCAGGGGTGACCAGGCTCAGGTCAGAGAGCTCTTTGAGAAGATGGAAAGGCTGGCGAAGGCAAACTCGGGCTGCTACTTTCAGGACCACATGGACAGTGTAACACTGAGAAAGAACCAACAGCACAGATCTGAGCTTCCTGCTGAATGGATGAGCACCACCAGTTCAGATATTCAGGTTTTTTGGATCAATCTCTAATTAAATCAAATTAAAGTGAGACCTTTCCAAAACCACAGATCCAGGATTGCTGCTGAATGGACCTTTATGTTTTATTTATTTGTTTAATATAAAACAGAATTCATATCAAAGTATTTATATTGTTGCCACATGGCTGGTCACACAAGAGCTGTATCTGTCCCATATAGATATAGGGACAGATATACAGTGAGGGAAAAAAGTATTTGATCCCCTGCTGATTTTGTACGTTTGCCCACTGACAAAGAAATTATCAGTCTATAATTTTAATGGTAGGTGTATTTTAACAGCGAGAGACAGAATAACAGCAAAAAAATCCAGAAAAACGCATTTCAAAAAAGTTATAAATTGATTTGCATGTTAATGAGGGAAAAAAGTATTTGATCCCCTATCAATCAGCAAGATTTCTGGCTCCCAGGTGTCTTTTATACAGGTAATGAGCTGAGATTAGGAGCACTCTCTTAAAGGGAGTGCTCCTAATCTCAGCTCGTTACCTGTATAAAAGACACCTGTCCACAGAAGCAATCAAACAATCAGATTCCAAACTCTCCACCATGGCCAAGACCAAAGAGCTGTCCAAGGATGTCAGGGACAAGATTGTAGACCTACACAAGGCTGGAATGGGCTACAAGACCATCGCCAAGCAGCTTGGTGAGAAGGTGACAACAGTTGGTGCGATTATTCGCAAATGGAAGAAACACAAAATAACTGTCAGTCTCCCTCGGTCTGGGTTTCCATGCAAGATCTCACCACGTGGAGTTTCAATGATCATGAGAACGGTGAGGAATCAGCCCAGAACTACACGGGAGGATCTTGTTAATGATCTCAAGGCAGCTGGGACCATAGTCACCAAGAAAATAATTGGTAACACACTACGCCGTGAAGGACTGAAATCCTGCAGCGCCCGCAAGGCCCCCCTGTTCAAGAAAGCACATGTACAGGCCCGTCTGAAGTTTGCCAATGAACATCTGAATGATTCAGAGGAGAACTAGGTGAAAGTGTTGTGGTCAGATGAGACCAAAATCGAGCTCTTTGGCATCAACTCAACTCGCTGTGTTTGGAGGAGGAGGAATGACCCCAAGAACACCATCCCCACCGTCAAACATGGAGGTGGAAACATTATGCTTTGGGGGTGTTTTTCTGCTAAAGGGACAGGACAACTGTACCACATCAAAGGGACGATGGACGGGGCCATGTACCGTCAAATCTTGGGTGAGAACCTCCTTCCCTCAGCAAGGGCATTGAAAATGGGTCGTGGATGGGTATTCCAGCATGACAATGACCCAAAACACACAGCCAAGGCAACAAAGGAGTGGCTCAAGAAGAAGCACATTAAGGTCCTGGAGTGGCCTAGCCAGTCTCCAGACCTTAATCCCATAGAAAATCTGTGGAGGGAGCTGAAGGTTCGAGTTGCCAAACGTCAGCCTCGAAACCTTAATGACTTGGAGAGGATCTGCAAAGAGGAGTGGGACAAAATCCCTCCTGAGATGTGTGCAAACCTGGTGGCCAACTACAAGAAACGTCTGACCTCTGTGATTGCCAACAAGGGTTTTGCCACCAAGTACTAAGTCGAAGGGGTCAAATACTTATTTCCCTCATTAACATGTATTGTTCTTTGTATTCCTGCATTCAGCTAAAAACTGTAGACAGTATAGATGGGACAGATGATAGAATTACATTAATATAAATTAAACATTACATTAAAGCAATAGTAACTTCATGAAATAAACCAGTTGTCAGGCCTGCTCGCTGCACTTCCCCTGTTCACCATGTAAGGTCATCCTCATCACCCGAATACTAGTCAGTCTCCCTCTCCAAATCACCAATCATCCAATTAACATTCCACATCACCATGTGCACTTGTCCCAACATCCCTCTGCACTCATTGGTTCTACCTCTCCTTACCAGCTCCACTGACTTCACTCTGCCCTACACTTAAACCCCTGTTTGCCCTTCAGTCACTGCTAAGTCTTGTCTTCCCAGAGTCATTTCTAAGCATTCCCACATTGCCTGTCTCTTAGTGTTCCTGACCTCTTGCTTGCGCCTTATGACCGCCCATTTTGGATCTCCCTGTTTTAGCCTGTCTGCCCAATCGATTTACCTCTGGACTGTCTTTGACTACGGTTACTGGATCTCCCCTTTGTACCCTTGCCAGCCTTCTGGTTGAGTTCACACCTGAATCCACCCCCCGTTAATCTCCGATACATTACAACAGTTAATTTTTAATTTATTTCTATTTGGATAGTTACTAAACCTAAAGGGGCTGCTTCAGGTAAACAATCTGAGCCCCTAAGTGCAGAGACAGACACAGAGCAAGGACCTTCCAACTGTTCCACTAATCATGTTTCGACTAGATTAACTGACTTTAAATACTTCAACTGATTTGAAATTATGGTTGTGCTTTGAAATCATATTTAACTTGTTTTACACACTTTACTTGAAGGATAATGTTAACAATGCATGTTTTGTGTATTAACATTATTAAACGAATTACACGAGACTTTGCATTGGCATTAAACTTAAAATAATATGCTCAGGTATATAACTTCATATTGTGGTTGTATTAGTACTGTTAACAAATTTGCAGATAATAAACAATATAGTAATTCATCATCCTATATTTTTCTGAGCTCTGGGGCAATGTATCAGAAATTAGCCCATTGTAGCAATGAACTTTAAGCAACACCCATTGTTCCTCAGTCAAACAAGTTTCCCAAAAAGTGCTGCCTATGGCAGTAATGGGTCCATCCCTGGGGATAATAATTTCATAAAACTGATAGTAGAAAGAGTAGTAATAATATGTAACACAGTTCAGGGCAATATTAAGCTTTGGAGATTTGTTTCTGGGTTTGAATGTGTAATAGGTGGGTGGATTTTGCACTTTAAACTACTCTATTCCAGTATAATTCTAATGAAATGGCAATGGGATAGTCTGACACACTACTGCTACATGACCAAACGCTGGTCCTGGTGACCCATTGTGCTGCTGATTTTTGTTCCATCTGAGCTCACAATTACTTAATTAAACCTTTACTCAACTAATCATTTGTCTAATCTGATCTTTTTAATTAATTTAAACAGTTGGAGAGTCAAGTGAAATATATATTGAGTTAAATATAAAATTATGTAAGGCACTTGATTTCCCAAAGTTTAGTGAACTAAACAATTAGAAAAAAAAAAAAAAGCAAATTATGATTCAATTCAGTTTAGTAGTTGAGAGCAACAAGATAGCAGGTCACCAGGGCCAGGATTGGGAAACACTATAATCAAAATAATTCCTCAAAACCACAAATCTTTGTCAAGAAATACTCACAATCTAGTTTCAAGGATAAACGAACATCCATTAACTGATGTGGTCAGTGCTTAAATGGCATCAGACTGATGTATTATCCAGACACAGGCTAATAAATGTAATTGTTCTTCTCAGAATGTATCTTGTTCTTCTAGTGCCTGTATTGAAGCTGGTTCTGCTGGGGCAGACATGAGCTGGGAAGAGTGCAGCAGGAAGCACAATCCTGGGCAGAGCCTGTGCCTCTCCAGTAACAGAGCAGTGTGAGAAAAGACAGATAGTAGTGTCTGGGAGGTGTGTGACTGTGGTTGATACACCAGACTGGTCTGACACAGGTCTCTTGGAGGGTGAATTTCATCAGCAGACAACACTCTGTATTAACACTCTGTCTGCTCCAGGACCCCATGCTTTTCTTTTGGTTATTTCAAAGGAAGACAGGAAACGAGTTCAGAACATCCAAAAAGTTTTGGGGCACAGACCTCAGAGACACACCATGGTAGTTTTTACTCATGGTGATAATGTGAAAGGCAAGACAATTGATGAGTTTCTCACAACAGGTAACTAGGATCTCCAGCAGCTCCTGAAGGCACATAAGGACAGATATCATGTTATCAATAACAACAACATGTCTGATCGGTTTCAAGTCATAAGGTACACAGAATGGTTAGGGAAAATGGCTGTTGCTTCATTCAGAATGAGGAGGTGTATCAGGCAATGCAAGAATGGATAAGGATTAAAGAGGAGGAACTGAAACAGCAACCTGAGGTGGAAAAGAGAAGAAATGAGAGGTACCAAGGATTAGGGGTGGATGGACAGAAAGAGCTCGAAAAGCACGTGATGAACTGCAGCAGAAAGAAAAGCAGCTGCTGGAATATAAATAGTTGTTGCAATTTCCACTGGAGAAAAAATCAGAGATACCTTGCAAGAGGAGAAACAGTTGGCATTGCCCACCTAACAGTAAGCCTGTTTATATTTGTTTTATCACCCATTTTATTTCTGGTCGAAAACAGGTATTGCTGCAGTCGATTGTGGTGTTAGTGTAGGGTGGGCTGTGGCTGGGAATTCCCAGGGGGCAGTGTAAAGTACTACTGAGGTAAGGTGGGTGAAAGTAAGCTGCAGAAAACTCTCTTCTTTACACACAAATGACGGATGCAGATTCTCGGCCACCTGCAGGTTCAGGTAGTTAGCTGGCTATTTTCAACAAATCCTGTGATTGGTCTAGAGATCTTCACCCCACCCTCCCACCCCCAAAAGAAGGGTTTTCACAGTATTCTTACAACCTCGATTCCGAAAAAGTTGGGACAGTATGGAAAATGTAAAAATATATATATATATATACACTCACCTAAAGGATTATTAGGAACACCATACTAATACTGTGTTTGACCCCCTTTCACCTTCAGAAATGCCTTAATTCTACGTGGCATTGATTCAACAAGGTGCTGAAAGCATTCTTTAGAAACGTGGGCCCATATTGATAGGATAGCATCTTGCAGTTGTGGGATGCACATCCAGGGCACGAAGCTCCCGTTCCACCACATCCCAAAGATGCTCTATTGGGTTGAGATCTGGTGACTGTGGGGGCCAGTTTAGTACAGTGAACTCATTGTCATGTTCAAGAAACCAATTTGAAATGATTCGACCTTTGTGACATGGTGCATTATCCTGCTGGAAGTAGCCATCAGAGGATGGGTACATGGTGGTCATAAAGGGATGGACATGGTCAGAAACAATGCTCAGGTAGGCCGTGGCATTTAAACGATGCCCAATTGGCACTAAGGGGCCTAAAGTGTGCCAAGAAAACATCCCCCACACCATTACACCACCACCACCAGCCTGCACAGTGGTAACAAGGCATGATGGATCCATGTTCTCATTCTGTTTACGCCAAATTCTGACTCTACCATCTGAATGTCTCAACAGAAATCGAGACTCATCAGACCAGGCAACATTTTTCCAGTCTTCAACTGTCCAATTTTGGTGAGCTTGTGCAAATTGTAGCCCCTTTTTCCTATTTGTAGTGGAGATGAGTGGTACCTGGTGGGGTCTTCTGCTGTTGTAGCCCATCCACCTCAAGGTTGTACGTGTTGTGGCTTCACAAATGCTTTGCTGCATACCTCGGTTGTAACGAGTGGTTATTTCAGTCAAAGTTGCTCTTCTATCAGCTTGAATCAGTCGGCCCATTCTCCTCTGACCTCTAGCATCAACAAGGCATTTTCGCCCACAGGACTGCCGCATACTGGATGTTTTTCCCTTTTCACACCATTCTTTGTAAACCCTAGAAATGGTTGTGCGTGAAAATCCCAGTAACTGAGCAGATTGTGAAATACTCAGACCGGCCCGTGTGGCACCAACAACCATGCCACACTCAAAATTGCTTAAATCACCTTTCTTTCCCATTCAGACATTCAGTTTGGAGTTCAGGAGATTGTCTTGACCAGGACCACACCCCTAAATGCATTGAAGCAACTGCCATGTGATTGGTTGGTTAATGAGAAATTGAACAGGTGTTCCTAATAATCCTTTAGGTGAGTGTATATATATATATATATATATATATATATATATATATATATATATTAATACAACACTAAACACAATGGAACACAAAAAATACATTTGATAACAACAGTTTAAATATTACACATCAATATTTATCATAATCATTATTGGATGGTTTGTAAATGTAAAGTTTATTAATGGATTGTATCAGACTATTTACAATAGGTCTTACCTTTGGGATACAGGAAAAGGAACTAAAGATTAATAGCAGAACTCGTCAGTTGTCTTTCCTGTTTTTTTCCAACTATGTACAATAAGGAGAGCTCCCCCCAGAGGTTAACCCTATATTACATGAATTAACCTGAAGGACAAGTCCTCCAGGCTACAGATACAGCACAGATATTTTAGTATTAAAGCAGAGTGAATTGGAACAAAAAAGGGTGAAATAAAAATATATTAATCTAAATTTATAGTCAGGTGTTATAGTTTATAGTAAGCAAATCTATTTTGTGGCCTTTGCCTTTACATAAATCCACATATTTTATCTAAAGCTGGGCTCACACACACGATTTCTACAATCCGACACGATTTTGTGAACGGTGGGCAGCCAGTGGCGCTTCTAGACCTTTTCAACTTGGGGGAGATGGCTGGGGCCAGGTGTAATATGAGGAGGGCCAACAATGTCTTTCAGGGGGTGTGTATGGGAAGGGGGTGGGTGTGGTGCTTATGGTGTTTTGTCCGCAATGTTCTTGTGGGGGATGCTGACGGAATTTTGTCTGCTGTGTTCTGAATTTGGGGGGGGGGGTTCTGGTGTTTTGTTCGTGGTGGTAATTAGGGGGGCATGGGGGGCGGGTTTTCTGACAAGGGGGCACTGCCCCCCCCCCCCGCCAAACCCCTGCCCCCCCCAAGAACCACCATTGTGGGCAGCTCAGACTTAACGTCTATTTTGCAGTGAATTTATGTCTTCTGCGTCGTGAAGGAGCGCACACTACCTCTGCGTCACAGCCTCCAAACTCCCCACATCTCGCAGAAACATGAGTGATCCTAACAGCGATTAGGTAAACAAACACAGATGTGGACATTTACAGGTCACATTCGTGAAGTGCAGATGTCCGCAGTTATGCACAGATCTCTGCAGATTATTATTAATTGTATTTCTTGGCAGACGCCCTTATCCAGGGCGACTTACAATATAAGTGCAAAACAAAGTGCAAATATACAGTTAAGTACAAGGCATCAAACATTACAAATTGAATTTACATTAAACATAGCAATTCAAAATATAATACATTTTACAACTTCCAATCTACGGGAAAGGGAGCAAGGAGGAAAACAATAAAAAAGCATAATAAAACTCTGTGAAGTGCTATCTAATGGGGATTAAAAGGACTAATATTACAAGTACTGTCTGAAAAGATGTGTCTTGAGTAAGTGCTGGAATGAGGTCAAGGACTCTGCTGTTTTGACTTCGGTGGGAAGGTCGTTCCACCATTTAGGGGCCAGGGATGAGAAGGAGCGGGCTCTGGAGGAAGGAGAATGGAGAGGAGGCAGAGTTAGTCTTCTGGCACCAGAAGACCACAGTGGTCTGGAGGGGATGTATGGTAGGTGAGGTTTAATGTCTTGAACTGAATGCATGCCGGTATCGGGAGCCAGTGGAGGGAGCGGAGCAGTGGAGTAGTGTGTGCAAAGTGGGGCAGAGAGAATACCAGACAAGCCGAGTTTTGGATGAGCTGGAGTGGGCGGGTAGTAGTTGCAGGCAGGCCGGCCAGGAGGGAGTTGCAGTAGTCAGGCTGGAGAGTCGAGTAGTCGGTGAGGAAGGGACGGATTCGGCATATGTTGCTCAGGAAGAATCTGCAGGTGCGTGTCAGCGTGGTGATGTGCTGGGTGTAGGAGAGCGCAAGATCGAGGGTGACTCCTAGGTTTTTAGCATCATCTGCATAGAAGAGGTAGGAGAAACCATGGGATGCGATGAGGGGGCCCAGGGAGCGAGTGTAGAAAGAGAACAGGAGGGGGGTTGCATTCGCAATCTATCGTTATCTTTCAAGTTGGAAGCACTGCCCAAGGGGGAGGGGTTACTGTATAACAAAACCGTCGCAAGGGAGGAGGCAGTGAGCTGATAAGGGAGCCTGCCCGGAGGCGACCGCTAGGGGGCCTCGGCAACACAACTCCAGACAGGAGCCACAGAGGCCCCATGGGGCCAACCTTGGCTGTCCAGGAGCGAGGACTGCAGTCATGCACTAGATGCTCATGCGTTTTGCAGAGGTGATCTGGTCCAACAGCTCTTGTAAAAATTCTAATATGGCCACAATGGGACAATTAAATGTCCACCAGCGTTAGGAATACTGTGACCTTGTAATGGGAGCTCTCGCCGACTGAATAGTGGCTACTACCACGTCTATCAGACCCCAGGCAATCAAACGCTCCCACTCAGGGGCCACACTCAGTGCTGGAGGAGGCCTGGATTGGGGTGCCAAAGCATTCTCTGCACCTGGGACAACAAATCCACTCTTACTGAGAGTTGTCAAGGCTCTCCGTTGAGGAGGGAGATTAGGTCTGCAAACCAGAATCGTGGGCCACCATGGGGCTTTCAGCAGAACTGTCACGCGTTCTCTCCTGACCTTCTCCAGGACCAATGGGAGAAGGGGGAACGGTGGGAATGCATAGGAGCAAGAATGCAAGGAGACAGCGTGGCCACGCTAGGGCTAGCATGTTGATCCCTAGGGTTCCTGAGTGGTCTTGGACGGAGAACCATAGTGGGCAGTGGGTGGGCTCTGCCGAAGCAAAGAGATCCACATTCGCTCTGCCGAACCAGTTCCACAGTTGTATGACAAGTGTGTGGAGGCACCATTCTGAAACCAGGGGGCCTCCCCAAGAGAGGAGGTTCGCCACCGTGTTGGATAGGCCGGGGAGGTGAACTGTTCTGTTGGAGCGGAGCCGTAGCTGCACCCACAGAAGCAGACAGCGTGCTAGACAGTAGAGTCTGCACGACCGGACACCTCCTTCAGCTAGCCAAAATATGCAGTTTGTAAGGTCTAATGCAACACACAGACACAGAAAGCTCACGTTCTCAGGTCCAGCGAAACTGCAAAAGGGGATGAACCTGAACAGACGTCAGGTTTTATAGAACAGGAAGGGGGAAGGGACCTATTCTGAGTGACGTGTGCAGTGGCCAATGGCAGCTTTGATAGAGTGATGTTTTCGATCAGGTCCTGCGGAAGTGCGCAGAAACCCCTCCCCCTTGGGCAATGCTTCCGACTTGAAAGATAACTGTAATTTAATGTTATTATAATAATCTGTATTATTATGAAATTTACAGGATTATCATTATAGTACTATGACACAATTGATATGCATTACAAATATGTACAATATGAATTAGAATAAATACAAAGAATAAAATAAAACGTTTGCTCAGATACAATAAAACATATACTTTATTCAAACAACATTCAAAAGTAGAAAGTAGTCTTGACAACTTTTTGCTTTTGAATGTTGTTTGAATCAAGTTTATTTTACTCTTTTGAGCAAATGTCGCACTTTACTCCTTCTAGATTTCCTTTTTTGTCTGCACCTCATGTCTGGGTTTTGCAGTGCACAATCAATGCCTGTTTTAATACACAATGCAGTAATAATATATTTAAAAAATGTAAATGCATCTGTTCAGGTGGCTTAAGTAGTGCTGAGAGCACACAAATCATTAGCCTAAAATCAATACTTTCATCTCTTTTCATTGCTGTACCCACTTCTTTTGAAGCTGTACGTTTCTTGGGAAATCATGAAATCCCAAATATGACTGTTATTTACTATTTGTACACTGCGGTACACTACAGCTGCTGTTACTTTTGTACTTACGATGTCATGCTTTCTCAAACTTCGTGAACCTGCTATTTTAAATAAAAAAAGTTGTAATGCTTTTATTAAGAAGTTAACAAAACAATATACAAACGATAGGAACTTTACTCAAATAACATGAGAAATACAGGTGTATTCTCTTGCTCCTAAATAAATCAAATAAACACTTTTTTATTTTTTATTTTTACTTTTATTTTAATTGTTTTGATGGTGTTAGCATCTCATCTTTATGTGAAATAAATCATAACTTGGAGTTTGATTTGGCCTTTTCATTTTATGAATATGGTATCTTGCACATTAATATTAATTATTTCTACCTTAAATTCGGTTCTATATTTGTCTAGAATAAAACAGCATCAACACCATTCAAACATACAGTTTAATCTAATTTCCTTAACATAAAAAGTTGCATACAGTTAGGTCCATAAATATTTGGACAGTGATACAATTGTAATCATTTTGGCTCTGTACACCACCACAATGGATTTGAAAGGAAACAATCAAGATGTTCTTTAAGTGTAGACTTTCATCTTTAATTTGAGAGTAGTTACATCCAAATTGGATGATTGGTGTAGGAATTAAAGCACATCTTGATTGTTTCCTTCCAAATCCATTGTGGTGGCATACAGAGCCAACATGATGACAATTGTGTCACTATCCAAATATTTATGGACCTAACTGTATAATTCCAACATATTTTTGTATACATACATTGGTAAAATAATGTTACAAAAAACTAAATGTAGAACTAATCCTACTTTATATATTGCTAAAACATCTTTAACATGATAAATCCTATGAATTATTTTGTAAGAAACTTCTTTACTTCATTGGCGAGACAATTTATATATTTTTTAAATTGCATTCCAAAAAAAAAAAAATGCAGGGGGAATAGTAATATTCCTACATACATTTCTAATTTGTACCTACATTTCCTATGTAATATATCCACATCCCCCAGAAATAAGGATGATGTCTGAACAACTGTATCTGACATTAAAAACTATTGCAAATTCTTTACAATTTATTGGAAGTTTAAATGCATTTAAGAATGCAGAGTAATTAAATAATTGTCCATTTTCATTTAGTAGACTAATTGTCTTATTATTATTATTTTCATACCATTATTATTATTTATTTTTTTTGTATTTTGTTATTCTAAATAGTATATCTATGTGGATATTAATGTCAACAGTACCGGTTTATGAAAAGTAGAAAGTTTAACAGGGATTTTAGTCACATCAAAATTAAATATGAAGCCAATAACATCAACCTTAAAAAAGACAAATCTAGGGAAACAATTTCACATACAATCTTTATTTTTAATATAATTTTGTATCCAATTAGCTTTATAAATGTCCCGGTATTTTCCATATGTCTACATCAAATTGGCTTGTCTCCAATAATTTTCAAAAATGACTTTAACGTTCTCTCTAAATATGTGGTCTTCTAATTGTCTTTTATTAAGTTTCCAGTAACTTTTATTGATTTTAACTACAATGGAAACAGAAATATTAATTGATAAATAGGTTGCTTTATAATCAGTAATTTTCTAAAAACGATAGGTTATTATCATAACCCTGATTCCGTGAAAAAGAAAGACAACCATTACCTAAAGGGGAAGAGCCTTCTGACCTGTCAATCAGTGAAAACATGTACCCAAGTTGCCCAATAGGGGCCCTTTTGGCAGGAGGAAGACCCGCCCCCAGTGTCTGAAAAGTCTCCTCCTGACTGCAGCTGCCTGGCATTTCTTCATCTCGGTCGTTTGGCTGAGCGACCCCTGAAGGGTAATGGCTGTCTTTCTTTTTCAGGGAACCAGGGTTATGGTTCCATTTCAAATTAGCCATTACCGAATGGAAAGACTATACCAGAGCTGTCACAAGTTCTGACAACTGATTTAAGCCCCAATCTCATCATGGGAAGCATAGCAGAGCCTCATGGCACCTGAGGGCCAGCTGCTTGTAGTACCCATGTGCCCAAGTTTGGGTGCAGCCAGTCTGCCACGTTGAGGTAGTAGAACCTCGTGAAGGTCTGTTGACCGGACCAGGTCACAGCATTACACAAGTCATCAAGTGTGGCACCATTAAAGAGAGCCCACGATGTGGCCTGCCCCTCGTTGAGGCACTGAGATGTGTTCAGGCATGGGAACGTTAGCAGTCTCAGAGATGAGCCAGATCGTGTCCGCCACCCAGTGCGCCAGTCGTTGTTTTGAAACCACCCTCCCTCTGGTGGTAGAACCATAGCAGACAAAGAGCTGGTGGGATTTGTGGCTGTGGGCACTCCTCCGCATATAGCACTTCAAGGCCCGGACAGGGCAGAGTGTGTGTAGTCTGTAGCAATTCAAAAGTAAATGTCTCTGTGTATGTGAATTTCTCCAGCATATCCATTCTTATATGTTACTAAATATTTGAATTAAATACATATTTGGCATTTAAGTCATAAACTCCTCAAAATTAATACGTTATAAATACTTTCTTCTCCAACTGCTGGACCTGCACTTCAGTAGGCTATAGGCTACTGGATATAACATATCTGACAATCTGGGCTTTGTAATAATATAATTGTGAAAGAATTATAATGATGTTTATTGCTGAAACCCTTACATTTCTTCACATCATATATTATCATTTACTTATTTTATTAGCAGATTTGCACCTGCTATAGCTCTGGTCTGTCTGTCCTCTGATCAGCTCAGCAAGTTTCTAACTTTCCTTTGGAATTCAATCTTGATCACGTTGCAAACCCAGGTCTCTGGATCAATGCCATGTTAGATGTATGTCACACCCTAGTGGGTGCTTGGCGACTATGCTCCATGACCATGCCATGTCCTTTGTTACACGAGGGAGGAGCTCGTCTACCCACACCAATTCTCTCCCCGGGCAGACTCGACAGAACCCCAAGACACTCCCACATGGACAGGTAAATTTTTATAATAATAAAAATATTTATATAGTTATATTTATATAATGAAATTCCAGTCAGGGCATGAAGTCTGTCCTGGATGTACAGAAAAATATAAAATAAAGTTACTATATAAAACCTAGCTAAAACCGCCTTTAATCTCTGGGCGTTAAAACACTAAAAACCCTACCCAAAAATATAAGAGAAAAATAAGAAAAAGGAATACTAGTAAAATATTATAAAACTACTATTTCCCTACAACTATAATACAAACACAGAGACAATCTTCTGCCTCTTCCTTTCTAAGGTGTAATCAATGCTCAAGCCGCACAGGTAAGTGGGATTAACCTCTCGTACTTTCTCTTCCCAGCAGCCCGACAGCACCTCGTTGGCCTAACGGACACCAGCACGCTAGGAGCAAAAAGATAATTAATAAAGTAAACTAATTAAGCCCGTGTTTTGAACAATCTCAATGGGGTCTCTGTTTTACACAGAGGCAGCGAAACCTCAGGTAAGATAAGAACTGTCAATGTTTAATGTCAGTTTCTTGCCGCAACTCTGAAGTATAATCTGCAATAACACTCAAGTGCAGTTCAATTCGAAGAATACCAGAAGGAGGAAGTAACCAAATGATCTAGGTCTCTTCGCTGTAACACCAACCAAGCTCAAAATAAAGCCAGTTCCCAAAAGTACAATTTCCTGTGGCTCTTAACTGCCATATTCAAAGTCTCTTCAATTCTGATCAGTGCACTCTTGCTTACTGCACTCCTGCTTACACAGTCAATCAGAAACCCATCGACTTGAAAACGTGATACAACAAAATAGAGAAGCAAAAGAAACATACTTCATAAGTGAAAAGACCAACCGTGATCAAAAAAATAAGTGCACACAACAATATAATTAAGTGAAAGAAATAATACAATAATTAACCAATTTAGTGATAAATTGCCTGTCACGCACCGCCCGTGATACATTCTTCCACAACAATCCCTCTCTTCCCCTTGGATGTCTCCAGAAAACTCCTGATTATAGTAAAGGGTCCATCAGCTCCACCTCTACGTCACTGTCAGTGCTGTACAGCTCCTCGATGGCACTCCCCGCAGCTCACTCATCACCTCTCCCAGGGCTCTCAGGGCTGATCGGCACCTCCACAGGAACCAGCCCATCTCCCTCAATGCTGTGCTTTTTAATCGCAGCTCAGACCTGCAGCCACAACTTCCTCCCACTTGGGTTTCTCCCATCGCTCGGGGCAATATTGAACAATATGAGCCTGCTATCCCATCTGTTCTTACAAAAATAGCGTAATCATGACAGTAGTCTAGATGGCGGCATCACTCACTATTTTGACAGCCGGAAGTCCTGCCCTCCCTACGTACCATAGACTGGAAGGCCCACCTCACCTTCCGGTTACCCCAACCTTTGAACCGGAACATCTCTCTCCTTCCCATCACCCCCAGGGTTACCCTTTGACCCTCCCTTGTCTGCCATCTTGGATGATATCGGCCATATTGGATGTCAGCCATTTGTAAGGTCATAGGTCATCTGGTAAGATGGTAGCCATTTTGTTACCATTTGTAAGGTCATAGGTCATCTGATAAGATGCTAGCCATTTTGCTAGGGTGACATCCATCATGGTGAGGGTCCGAGGGTACCTCACCCTGCTGGTGTGGAGGTGTGATTTTTAATAGCATAAACTGTGTTTTTAAGGTTATATTGTTTTATGATACTGTTTTAGTAAATTAAAAAATACAAGTTTTAAATACACACATATATATCTTAGGTTATAATGTTTTATGAAACTGTTTAAGTAAAATAAAATAAAATAAAAAACAAGACTCAATAAAATATGTGTCAATGTCAGTCTTTTATTGTGACCGATCTAAACATGACAACATGGTATCAGGTCAAGTAGACAGTGAGCTTAGATACTGACACGGGTGACCAGTGATCTCCCATGCCCAACTCCTACAGCAGACAGGAAGAAACAGCTGAACTGTACTGCACAAGCAACACCCTCAACCTGTTTATTTGCAAGGGCAGCAACACAGATCATTGCTATTTTGTCTAGCACAGTGTAGAAATTGGACTTGGTCATGATAGGGATGGTGTTTCCAAAAGAACTCTGGAGAACTTTTTGAACAGCTGTAAAAGCAGGTACACCAGGCCATGGATCTTTATACAGCATTCTCTTGAGCATGTTGGGGAGGGCATCCACTGTTTTCACAATATCCTCAACTAGCAATGTCACATTAGGATTACCAGTATCATACAAATCACCAACCTTGTGAGCTATTAGAGTGAGGATGGCATCTTCAAGCAGAGATTCCTCAAAGATACGTATACGTAAACCCACGGCCACAGGAGTTTTCTTTCTCTGAAAAAAATATATATAATGTCTTATTGCACAAAAAATGTACAGCATACACAAACAGTATTTTATGCATGTTTGTAAAACATCTTATAAGGCTTGTTATTTATAACCTTCTCAACTAATTGTATCACTTGCTCATCTACACTTTCCAACAAGTCACTAAACCATCTCGAAGGTAGAGTGCATGTTTCTAAGCTATGCAAAAGAGATTTCACTTCTTTCTCAGTCTGTCTGGTGATGCATAGCCCACATAGGGCACATGCAACACATAACACAACATTTAGCAAGTGGGTGACACTTATTTTGTCACATATAAGAGCGACACTACTCCAGACACTCCCTTGCTCGTGATCTAAAGTTAGACAGAGATGCTGTGCTTGGCTGGGGTCACCTATCAGACAGGCCTCACACTTATCAACTAATTCATGGCCTGTACAATGTTGTAACACTAGCGCAATACTGCCCTTTATGGTGTGTGTCATCACTAGTGTTACATGATCATCATAGTTTTTACAATTATATCTCGCAACTTCCCCGTCTGAATCAAAACTCTTGTGGGTTCTAGCAAGGCAAGAACAGAATCATGCAATGTTCAATTTTGTTCGGGGTCTTAAAGAGTTGACAGAGGAATCAATATCACTGGTGTCAGGTACTCCATTATTCTAATGAAGAGAAAAGAAAATAACATTTAAAACTGTAATGAGTGTTGGTAAGTAAAGAAGTACACAACTATACACAGTTGTAGGACCTCTATATTTACCTCTCTTTCCGTTGATGGTCCAACTCCACCATCAGTGTCTGAGGTTTTATCCTCACTGCCATGTTCATGGTCCTTGTTATCATCTTCAGACTCATCACCAGTGTTGACACCTTCGTCTTCATCAGACATTGGGAAAGCATCCCTGGGGCTCGGAGGAGGAGCGCTGACACCACTCTTTTGATAAACATACAAAAAAGAAAACATGCATTTAAATTAACTTTGCATTGAATTTCATATATACACACATACGGCCTAACAGCATGTAAACACCGGCATAAGTTTAAAATTAATAATAATATTCTAAACATGTTTTTAAAGTAAAATAAAGTGTTACCTCTTTTGTGTCCCTTCATCAACAGTGCTAACTCCTTCATCTTCATCAGACATCTGGGCAGCTTCACCAGGACTCAGGGGAGGTATTCCTTCACATGCCTGTTGATAAACATACAAAGAAGAAAACATGCATTTAAATTAACTTTTCATTGAAATTCATATATACACACATACACCCTAACAGCATCACTTAAAATTAATAATAATATTCTAAACACATTTTTTAAGTAAAATAAAGTGTTACCTCTATTGGGTCCATGTCTTCCATCCGTCTTAATTTTGTGTTAGGTGCCCCCGCATCTTCATCAGCAGCGTGGTCGCTAGGGGGTGTCTTCTTAGCTGGTGAAGCCATAGTGCGCTATGGGGGTTTCCACCGGTTACCACAGACCTGTTCTGTCCCAAACGGGTGACATGTTTTCTGTGTTTACCAGCATGCTCTTTATACTGTAAATGGTGGGCGGCGGCTCTACAGAGAAGGCGGGGTGTGGGCGGGGTTAGGGTGTGTGTATGGGGACACGTCGGTAAATGGGGGCAGTGGCTCTACAGAGGAGGAGGAGTGTGGGCGGAGTTGGGTGCGTGTATGGGGGCCACGTGGGTACAGTCAGCATTTGTACCCATTATGCTCGTGTCCAGAACAAATATGTGATAACAATTTATCTCTCCAAACGGTCACCTCACCCAGTGTGTACACGTTGTTTTGAACGTGAGACCATGACCATAGCACGCATAGATACAGATGTCTGTGGGAGATAAACTTTATTGGAGTCAAATAGACACCCCAACATACAGCCCCAACTGAATTCTGTAATGAGAACAACATTTTTGGCGGTTTCCTGGTATGTTATGTGGAATACAATTTTGTGTGATTCTTAGAAAAATTATGAAATACCATTTTGCCCCCCCATAAATAAGCCGCTCCAAGCAGTTAATTTTACACATCCGATATAATATATGAAGGGACACACTCTTCATAATGGCATCTGACTGGGGTACATTTGATGAGGAAGAGCTAGTTAATGCGTTATCATGTATTGATGGTAAGAATGTTTTTTATAGTAATAGAGTTGGGTTTAAAAGTGTTAGTATATCATGCATAGTTCATGGTTTGTATAATTTAAGGTGAAACACCAGCCTTGGAGAGAACCGAGAACAGCACAGAATAACAGAACCGAGACTGTCGGGCCGAGCACCCCGCAGGGGACCACGGAGAGTGGAACTCACAACCCCCAACGCCTACGTCCCGAACAGCGCCTTCCAAACCGCAGGAGACACATGTTTTGAAGGTGGGCCAAAGCAATGTGTTTAATGCCCAGTTTTATTCAGATTTCATGGTATGCCATAGAACAAGTTGTTACATATTATGAATTAATTACATCTTCTAAAACATAATAATGTGAAAAATTACGGGACCAATGTTTGTTTCTTGATTTGACAGTTGTCAACAAGACCGTGTTTAACCCACATAACTACGCACTCCCCCACCCGCCCCAAGTCACAGAGCAAACTTTGAATGGAGGTGTGTAACATTCACCGTTTTTACCGATGTTATTATTATTATTATTATTATTATTATTATTATTATTATTATTATTATATTTTTTTTTTTCGAAATGTAGTGAAAAGTCATGTATAAAGTGTAATTGACATGTTTGTTTCATTATAGCTAAAAATGCGGCACAGCCTGCATTGCCCTGCTTGAGAAGCGTGTCAAGTGGTAAACAGCTGAAGAGATCCAATCATGCTGATAAGGGGAGGTCCGTTCTACAGCGGGGGAGACCACCAGTCACACAAAGGGAAAACACAGCGCCCAGAAAAGCCCTGAGTAAGACAAACCGGGTGGCACACGACACCGCCGATGTGGGGGTGCAATATGTGAAAGTGAACCGACCAAGCTCCGCTACTGTAAAAAGAGGTAAACGTGGTAAAAACACTGTTAAAGCCACCACTATTGGGGATACAGAGATGAAATGTGATCAATCACCCTGTGTTGACATACAGAACCTTGGTGATTCTAGGGCCCTGGTGTTTAACAAGATATGCAGTCAGCTTGTGGAGGCATTAATAATGCAAAATACATGTTTTGACAAATTTGTTAAAACAAATAGGGTATTGACCCGTTTCTGATGAGAGTTTGATGAATGGTGACACTGTGAATCAATCAGTCTCTCTGCAAGATCTAGAAGGATTGTTACAAAAAACAACCAATTCTGAAAACAACAATTGACAAACAATGAAAAAGGAGAAGCACAAAAACTGTCAGTCTGCTTGTGTAATTAGGGGGGTAATGAGAAATAAAATTAATGCTGCGAAAAAAATGCTGCGTAGGCTTAAATTTTGAACAAATGTGTCACAATTAGCACGGTCACAGACACTGTTGCACACTCTCCAGACGGGAGGCCATCCCGTAAACTTGGAAATTCAGGAATATATAGATCAGGATGTATCTAACGAACTAGCACTAGGAGCTAATAATAATGATCAACCAGACTTGGAAATTCAGGAATATATAGATCAGGATGTATCTAACGAACTAGCATCGGTAGCTAATAACAATGATAATCATATTGGGGGTGGTGATGCTGCAATGTTAGAGATGAATAATGAAAACGATGAACAAATGGCTGAGGGTGGCGTTGGCGGGGACCCTCCTCGAGTGTTTTTGGAGATTATTCGTCGCTATGACCGAGAAATTAATAGGTTTCGGGGTATGGAGTTTTATGAAGAATTCAGGTTTGTGAACCTGGATCTGGTAGAATCTTATACGGATGCTGTCCGTATTGTGCATGGAGCTGTGCAAGGATTGCTAAATGAAATATCACACAATGTGGGTCCTAATGATTTTGTACAGCTTAGACTGAGCTTGGGGTCATTAAATAATCCTTTCTATTCGAGGAGGCGAAATTTGGGGGAGCTGGATGCTGCAGATTTCTTAGAGAGTATAGCTAATTTACTACAAAGTCACGTCGAAATTCTAACAGATGGGAGTTTGCGAATAACGGTCACCGTGATTAGAAATATGCATGGTGGTGGTGGTGTGCGGAGGCGCTTAAAAGATATTTTATTTAGTAAAATAATAGACAAAAAAAGGGCTTGTCTCATTGATTTCAAAAACCAAGGTAACAATGTTTTGCTGCCAGTGTGTACCGCCTGTGGAAGGGTAAAGAATGCACAGATTCCGAAATGTTAGATGGTGCCAAACGAATTCATAGTCAGCTAGGGTTTTCAATTCAGAAAAAAAAAGTTTTTCAGATATTCAGGCATTTGAAAGACTATTGGGGGTCATTATCAAAGTATTGTACCATGAAAACGGATGGGAATATTTTACTACGGGGCCTACACCTATACATTCTAAAGTCCTGTTTGTGTTACTTCATGAGCAGCATTACTATGGGATTTTAAACATCAGAACATTTATAGGTGCTAGCTATTTCTGTGATTATTGCCATGTGGTATATGGGCATAAAAATAGACACAGCTGCCGGAGCCGGTGCAGAGCGTGTTTAGACCCCCACTGTTTTGAGGTTAAAGAGACCATCACCAGATGCAGTGTATGTAAAATATTATGCAGGGGCATTACGTGCCTCAGTAGACACAAGGCTAAAGCAGCGACCAAAGAGATCACTTGTGTTCAAAACTTTTACTGTACAGAGTGCCAGACTTTTCTCCCAATAACACATACTTGTGAAGAAAAGCTGTAAAACTGTCCGCGCTGTAAAACTGTTATCCAGACACCAGACATTAATTTATGCTATATGAATGTAATAAACATCCCCAAACAAGCAAAAAAATACATTTTCTTTGATTTTGAATGCATGCAAGAAACAGGGACACACATCCCAAATTATGTTTATGCCTCACACATAAACAACGAACGCACATGGGAGTTTTATGGCGATTCTTGCTTATCTGACTTTGTGAAATGTTTCATCGACACACGTTTTAAAAACTACACTTTTATTTCACACAATGGTAAAGGCTATGATAACTATTTGGTCATTAGAGAGCTCATACGTGAAAAGATAGATATAAACTTAATCACACAAGGTGGTAAAATTATGTGTATGACAGTGACCGCTCTGAACATTAGGGTCATTGATTCATTAAATTTCCTGCCTATGAAACTGAGCAATATGCCAAAAGCAATGGGGTTTGAGGGTGCGAAAGGACATTTCCCACACTTTTTTAATACTGTTGCAAACCAAAATTATGTAGGCCCCTTACCTGCTGAACAATTTTACTGGGTAGACTACATGATGGGTGCTGATAAAGCAGAGTTTCAGGAATGGTATGACGGGCACAAACACTCTGAATTTAATTTCCAAGATGAATTGAAACACTACTGTAGACAGGATGTGGACATATTGAGACAAGCTTGCAAGATATTTAGAAATGAGATATTAAGTATGACAGAACAGATACGTCCGAAGTGTCCAGCAGACCCCGATTCAGACCTGATTAAAGTCAGTCTTGACCCGTTTCAGTACATCACAATAGCCTCAGTGTGTATGACCATGTACCGGTACATGTTTCTCAGACCGCAGACCATAGCATTAGTCCCGCACGAGAATTATCACTGCCAGAAAAAGCGGTTCTCAAACCCAGCTATTCAGTGACTCATGTATACTGAACACACAGACAACATCAGTATACAACACGCACTAAAGCCGGCTGGTGAGCATAAATATGGCCCGTACTATCTAGACGATTTCGCAGTAATAAATGGAGTGAACACGGCATTTGAGTACCACGGTTGTTTTTTTCACGGTTGTGATAGATGTTATAGTGAAAATGACTTTAACAGCATCACACACACAACATTTGGTTGGTTATATCAAAAGACAATGTATAAAACCGAATTCTTAAAATTACATGGGTTTGATGTCAAAGTGATGTGGGAACACGATTGGTTGGCAATGCAGAATGAAAATCTGGATTTTAGCGCTTTTATTTCTGAAGTCCGGTTACCGGCACCTTTAGACCCCAGAGAGTCTCTGTTCGGTGGTAGGACTAATGCCGTAACCCTGTATTATCAACCAAAGCCTGGTGAGGATTTTACCAGTCTCTACCCTTTCGTGAATAAAACCAAATTGTACCCTGTTGGTCACCCAGATATAATATTCGAGGGCTTTGAAGATTTACAAAATTACTTTGGGCTCGCAAAAGTCAAAGTTTACCCTCCTAGAAGGTTGTTTTTCCCGGTGTTACCGACCAGAGTTGGTAAAAAACTGTTCTTTACACTCTGTCGGACATGTGCTGACACCCAGCAGGGCTCCCCCTGCACACACAGCGAGGAGGAGAGAGCGCTTACCGGTGTCTGGTGCACGCCCGAGCTGCTGGCTTCTGTAGATAAGGGTTACAGAATAGTTGAAATATACGAGATCTGGCATTTTAAGTACTCATCCAACACGTTGTTTAGTGACTATATAAAACGCATTTAAAAGGAAACCAAGAGGCCTCAGGCTATCCAGAGTGGTGCAAAAATGACACACACCGTGAATGCTACATCAGAGAGTATTATGACAGAGAGGGGGTACACTTAGATTATTTCAACATCACTAAGAATCCGGACAAAAGACAGATTTCAAAACTGTTTTTGAATTCTTTATGGGGAAAATTTGGACAACAAATCGATTTACAAAACACCAGTATTGTGCGAGACCCCAACGAATTATTTCAATACGTGTTTGCCCCATACCATGATTTAATTGATGATGACTGCGCCTGTGTAACCTGGAAACATACAAAAGAGCACTACACACAGCTTTCAAATGTAAATATTTGTATCGCCAGTTTCACCACCGCCTATGCTAGGTTAGAACTGTACTCTCTTCTGGATGCATTACAAGATCGCTGTTTGTATTATAACACTGATTCAATCATTTATGTAAGCAGGCAAGGACAGTGGGACCCCGAGTTAGGAGATTATCTGGGTCAATTGACAAGTGAGCTGCCTCCAGACCAGCACATTACAGAGTTTGTTGCGACAGGACCTAAATCATATGGATATAAGCTCTCAGGAGGGAAAGCCTGTATCAAGGTAAAGGGTATCACATTAAACGCGGCTAATAGTGAGAAAATTAATTTCGATAGCCTAAAAGATTTGATACTCGACTATACGTTTAAGGAGGCTGGAGCAAATGGTGAAATAAAAAACATTACACTGCGGCAACCGGGGATAGTACGTGTTAAGCGAGACTGGCACTTAGAGACGAGAACACTGCAAAAGACCCTGAAAGTCGTGTATGATAAACGTGTCCTGGGACCAGACCTTACATCCTTGCCCTATGGGTACTGAACAATGGATTTTAGACTGCAGCACCCATTTTCATGAATTCTGTCAGGGGCCTCAAACTGCGGCAAGAGTTTTTTTATTAGACAATGCTAGCCATATATTATCATGCATGCCTGATAATATTGTTTGGTGTTATAGTTGCATGCAGCCGCTCTATAAAGAACTGAAGTTAAAATACCCTTTTATTAAATTTATAGAGGGGTTGCCTGAAACATTTAATGATGATTAATTACTGCCCTGTGATAAAGTAAACATGTTGATCATTCATGATCTTATGGAAAGGGCATGTGAAAGCGATGAGCTTGAAAAAGCCTTCACTAAATACGTGCACCACAGAAACCTCAGTATTTTATATATTGTACAGAATGTGTTTTGTCAGGGACGTAAAAGTAGAACTATTACTTTAAACACCAAATATATGGTTCTTTTCAAAAACCCGAGAGATAAATTACAGATCACCACATTAGCGCGACAGATGTATCCAGGCAAATCTCAATATTTTTTGGAAGCTTTTGAAGATGCCACCAAGAAGTCTTTCAGATACTTATTTGTCGATCTCATGTCAAAGACCCCTGATGAATACCGTTTAAGGACGGGTCTTTTCCCCCCTGACACCCCGGTGGTTTATGTGTATAAAAAACTAAGAAAGTAAAAGACTCTGGTTTTCCAGCTTTGAGCGCATTTGCTGTCTGTGACTCTGGCTGACAGTATGTCACTGCGCATGAAGAGAAACCTGGTTGTCCTGCAGCTGCTGGTTAAAGCCACCCCGCAACAGAGGAAAGCCATTCTGTGCACCGCGGGGAGTGACCTGGTGCAGGCTGTGTCAGAAATCGCGCTAAATACACTGAAAGGAAACATCCGCTTGAGCGCTAAACAATTTCGGAAACTCAAGAAAAGTGGGGACATTATAAAAACTCTTAGTAAAAAGACTGTGTCTGTTAAGAGAAAGAGAAATCTATTGAACCAGTCTGGGGGGTTTATTGGTAATTTGCTAAGTATCACCCTCCCCCTCATCACCAGCTTACTGGCCAAGTAAAAAAAAAAAAAAAAAATGCAGTTCACAGAAAAAATGTATTTAGTTCCGCAGAAACAGATGGACAGAATTAAAGAGGACTTTCCAGTTGAGCACGACATCCGAAAAATAGCCACGTATAAATTGGATGGGGAAATGAAAGATATTCTGCAAAGCTCTCATTTGGGTGAATATGAAAAAGCTAAACGCTATGCACAAGTGTTGCAGAGGTACTTGACCCTAACGCGTCAGGCGGAATCAGAAAAGGCCGTGTTAACTTTACAGATGCCTGATACGGACACCCCGGGTGAAATAACACCTACAGAGCCTGTTTTTGATGATATTTTAGAGGCTATACCACAGAGGCAAAAGAAAAATGCCGAAATATTACTTAAGAGAATGGTATCCAACAATGCTGTAACTTCATGGAACGAGGATGGGGAATTTGTGTACAAGGGGGCTCCTATCCGCGGGTCTCATGTGAGAGATCTGATTAGGGCTGTCACACAGCAGCACACACTGGCCTCAGGCAGGACACCGAAAGGTTGGGGGAGTTTTATGACCGCTATGGCGGAGATTAATATCCCCGGTTCTATTTTGTCCAACAGAGTTAACCAGGAGTTATTGGAGAAATTAAAATGGCCCCTACTAGGGATAGTACAGTGTCTATACAGAGAACCCCTATTTCTCCTGATCCAGAGCTTATCTCACTGGAGGGGGCCGTTGCCCCACCCGAAACTCCACAGAGAGACCACCCCACAAAAAGACGCAGACTATTTGGGAAATTACCATGGTTATCTCTGTAAAAAATAATATGTTTTTTTTATTATTATTTTGGTGGGGTGTTTGCTTATATATAGGTTATGGAAATACATAAGTTGTTGTTATCCGTAAAATGTTTAATTCGTGTGTGATTCTGATAATTAAAAAAAAATGTTTTATCATCATTATTTTTATTATTATTATTATTATTATTATTATTATTATTATTATTATTATTATTATTATTATTGTTGTTGTTGTTGTTGTTGTGTTTGTATACCAAATAACAATTGTCAGTGGTGTTTAATTATTTAAAACACATGTTGTTTTTTATATTTTCTGTGATAATAGAGATGAATAAAAATGTAATGTGTGATAAACAATGGTGTTTGTATGTGTGAATTTATTAACTAGGTAAAACCGTACTTATTGTGCATATAATATTTTATTATCTGGTTAACAGGCATTACATTACATATGAGAAATACAAATTTCATTAAAGTTAAACACACACACACACACACAAGCACTAATCTATCGTGTCTATACATACACTCACCTAAAGGATTATTAGGAACACCATACTAATACTGTGTTTGACCCCCTTTCGCCTTCAGAACTGCCTTAATTCTACATGGCATTGATTCAACAAGGTGCTGAAAGCATTCTTTAGAAATGTTGGCCCATATTGATAGGATAGCATCTTGCAGTTGATGGAGATTTGTGGGATGCACATCCAGGGCACGAAGCTCCCGTTCCACCACATCCCAAAGATGCTCTATTGGGTTGAGATCTGGTGACTGTGGGGGCCAGTTTAGTACAGTGAACTCATTGTCATGTTCAAGAAACCAATTTGAAATGATTCGACCTTTGTGACATGGTGCATTATCCTGCTGGAAGTAGCCATCAGAGGATGGGTACATGGTGGTCATAAAGGGATGGACATGATCAGAAACAATGCTCAGGTAGGCCGTGGCATTTAAACGATGCCCAATTGGCACTAAGGGGCCTAAAGTGTGCCAAGAAAACATCCCCCACACCATTACACCACCACCACCAGCCTGCACAGTGGTAACAAGGCATGATGGATCCATGTTCTCATTCTGTTTACGCCAAATTCTGACTCTACCATCTGAATGTCTCAACAGAAATCGAGACTCATCAGACCAGGCAACATTTTTTCAGTCTTCAACTGTCCAATTTTGGTGAGCTTGTGCAAATTGTAGCCTCTTTTTCCGATTTGTAGTGGAGATGAGTGGTACCCGGTGGGGTCTTCTGTATTTGTAGCCCATCCGCCTCAAGGTTGTACGTGTTGTGGCTTCACAAATGCTTTGCTGCATACCTCGGTTGTAACGAGTGGTTATTTCAGTCAAAGTTGCTCTTCTATCAGCTTGAATCAGTCGGCCCTTTCTCCTCTGACCTCTAGCATCAACAAGGCATTTTCGCCCACAGGACTGCCGCATACTGGATGTTTTTCCCTTTTCACACCATTCTTTGTAAACCCTAGAAATGGTTGTGCGTGAAAATCCCAGTAACTGAGCAGATTGTGAAAAACTCAGACCGGCCCGTCTGGCACCAACAACCATGCCACGCTCAAAATTGCTTAAATCACCTTTCTTTCCCATTCAGACATTCAGTTTGGAGTTCAGGAGATTGTCTTGACCAGGACCACACCCCTAAATGCATTGAAGCAACTGCCATGTGATTGGTTGGTTAGATAATTGCATTAATGAGAAATTGAACAGGTGTTCCTAATAATCCTTTAGGTGAGTGTATATAGCGTTATTCATACATGGCTCTAACATTGCTAATTTCTGTTCATGACTGGTTTAGCAATTAAGACAGATCCTAAAATCATGCATCCGGTTACACATCTGACAATTCTCATTTACATGAAGCTTAAACAAATACATAGGTCTCGTTCTCCTGTTATAACTTTTAACAAACTGCATTACCATGTTGTCATTACTAATTAAATCTTCAGAATACAAATCCAATATCTGATTATAAGCTAAACCTTTACAACGCTGTTGTAAAAAATACACACAATGGTTTCCACATGTTGTGGACAAAGCATCTTGCAACTGGATACTGTTATACATGGTTAACAAGGCATTTGTGTTTAAAAAACGCATGATTGATTTAGGGAAAAAAGGAGCATTGGGAGGGAATCCATAAGAATCAAATAATTCAGCCTTCCCATCTCCTCCTAGATAGATAGCGAACCAGTGTTAATGATAAGACAGACTGGCCTCCTATTCGGGACTCGTGATCGTTTGGGAAGCTTATCAGATGGAAACACACCCAGAAAATAGTCTCTCGTGTGAATGTCTTTAGTCATGATAGCAAAAAGTTGTTTGGTATCCATGGCCAGTTTAGTGAAACGTACAAATCAATAGTTTTTTTCTTTTCAGCTGTAGTCATAAAGCACTTGGCGTCTCATGTTAATTTCAACAATGTTATCAAAAACAGCATACACTATCATGTATTGGTGGTTGATAATGGCTGGGCAAAACGAATTTCTGCTCTCAGGTTCCCTGTTTTTATGAGTGAATAGTGCCCGGTGCATTCTTGATCCGGGCTCAGGTTGAATGCAAACAGTGTGTAACCTCTGGCAAACTCCTTACGGTCCACTACCAGGGGCTTGTCTTTGAGGCACTTTCCGGCTGTTTCCATCAGGTTAAAGTACTCCCGGACACAGTTATTTGCAAAATCCGGTTGTAGCGGTTTAGTAGGGATCTGTTCCCCATCAGCATACAGGGCCAGGAAATTTATATCACAATGTTTAAAGTTGAAGGGGTTTTGTGTAACGTCACCACTGAATGCTGCGTTATCCATAAAACCAAGTACTATTATTTCAGGCAATTGGCCCAGAAACAAATTTTCCTGGTTGCAGACCCGGCTTCCTCTGGCCAGACTGAACACTTTCATCTGAACCCGATCTACAGGGTATTTTGCATTAGCCACCTGCAGCGCATCGACGTGGCCCAGCCTGAAAGCGGGGGCCACCCGGACCCTGTTGACAAACAGAGCTGCTGAGAGAACCGACAGCTTGAAATCCTCAGCGTTGCTCATGAGACAGAACGCTTCTCTGTTACGGGTGAGTTTAATTTTTATATCAACTCCGTTCAGCATTAATTTGTCTTGAAAAAACATGTCTGCATGAATACAACCCAACAATTCTAGTTTTCGGCTTCCTGCTGTATAGGCAGCTCTGTTTTTGAACCCCAGGTTTGCCCCGTTCAGCACGGTTACTTCATGCTGGCTGGCTGTGTCCTTGACAAAAAGGCCTGCAGAGTACTGTGTGTTCAAAGTGCTTTCACTGTAGTTGAGAATGGATTCTATAATAGCTCTGTACGGATAACAGTTGTTGCTCTGGCTAATAAGTCTGTCCCCAATTGTGATGTCATCCTGGCTGAAAAGGGAGGCCACGGGGTAATTGACCAGGCCCACCCGATCATCCAGGGCCAGATCGGTGTCATCGTGCTTAGTTATTTTACAAGTCAGGTAGATGACGGTGTTGTTCAGGTCTAGATAGTCTTCACCGTTTCCAGTGATGTAGAATTCCAGGGGGGCGTTGTCAGAGAGTGCTGTGAGGGGGGGCACCTCCACATAGAAGCTCTTTTCGATGCTGGTCTGTGTGGGGGCCAGCTGAAAAAGATCCAGTTCAGATTTGGTGCACTCCCCAGAGCTACAGTGAACGAAAGCCATGTTTAAAATATATCCCCGCGATGTTGTTGCCTGGAGCTCCTCTTCTTACCGGCCCCGTTTCTCTTATGATTGTGTTTCTTCCGTACGGCCCTTCTTTTAACAGGGGCCGGGGGTCCTGTGAGCCCCAGTGGTGTCGTTCTTTTCCTTTTAATGCCTCTCCTGATATACATTAGTCCCGAGCCCTCCTGTTTCGGAGCATTTATTCTACTGGCCACCGCACTTGTAACCTGCCCGACCACATCTTTAGCTATGTTTGTGGCAGCCGATCTAACATGTGGTTTGACAATTTCTAATCTGCGTCTCAGAAAAGGCGTAGCTTTTCTGAATAATGCTCTAAATATACCCGCTACCCCTGCAACGTATTGTACCGGCATCCCGGCGAAACCGGGGAGGCCGTTACCCGCCTGATACTTGTAGTAGTTCCTATACATGTGCGGGTCTCTATAGTTTTTAACAATCACCATGATTTAAAAGTGGTTGTATCTAACAGGTCGGAAATGCAACTTCACTATCACCTTGCCGTATGCGAATGTGACATGTTCGTTCTGGTCAGTCTTTATTTCAATGCTGATGGTGTCGAATTGATCCATGCTCAGGGGGACATAGTGGGGCTTATCATATAACAGCGTAACAAACTTGCCTTCTTCCCCTTTTTTAGGTACACAGTGCAGAAGTGGGGCATAAGTGTCACCCACTAATTGGTGTTCAATTATATCGGTGATTTTTTCCCCCCCTTATCGTGAATGAACGCCAAGACGTGTGCTAGCTGGCTCCTGGTAAAAAACGATATAGTCGAATCCCCGAAAATGCGCACACTTCTACTAATATAGTTGTATTGAAAGTATACCTTGGGCGATGTGGGGACGGCCTTGACATCATTATTCATGGCTGTTAACAATACATCAATGTTTTTATAGTAGCCTTGTGATATTTCATAATACCAGTTTGTGTCAGTTGTCTCAGAATACAATTCGAAGCTCTGTTTCCTGTCAAATGTATTGACAGTCATGGGGTAGTGCATCTCCACCATCCCTACCTCCCATTTACCTGATAGATCGATGGATTTGGCTAGATGATCAGTAAAGTTGGAGCTCTTGTTATTAGGAAATAGATCCTGTGAGGCGTTGCTGGTAAAATCGGTTTTAACTCATTTTTTGAGCCTCTCACAACCCCGGGGCTATGTCTTTCATCTCCGAAGCTTTGATCCAACTATTACATTTAACCCCCCACCCCAACCATTTGACTAAAATTTGTTTATTTCTGCCATGACCTCTTGAGTCTAAAATGTTTTGTATATGATATACTCTGTCAACATTGGGGTTTATCTTTTGTAACTCTTCTGTGTAAAACTGACCTTTTATCTCATCACCAGCATAATCTTTTAGTTTGTAAATGGGTCTTAATCCTGGGATACATTCTTTGACTATGAAAATCTCATCAGTGAATGTCTGCTCATACCCCTTTTCAAATCTCCCTTTTATCCTTGATACTCTCACATGATCACCTTGTTTAAACTTTAATATTGAAGGTCTGCTTTTTAAAAATGATCCATACACTGTCCTCCATACCCTCAGGGCATTGTCAGGAGTGACATCTACTGGACGTTCCTTGACAGTTCTATGGAATGTGTGATTGTAACTGCGCACCAGGTCTGGTAAGATATCCACATATCTAAAAGTGTTCACTGTTGTAAAGTACTTCCACATTTTCGATTTTACAGTCCTATTGAACCTCTCTACCACGCTGGCTTTCACTTTACTGTTTGTCACAAAATGTACAATTTGGTGTTGCTTGAGAAGACTTTGAAAACCCTGATTGAGGAACTCTTTCCCCTGATCTGTCTGCAGTTTCTTTGGAACGCACCCTTGAGTGAATATTCTTTTAAAGGCTGTGCACACTTGCTGACCCGTTTTGTTTTTTAATGGTACTACCCAGGCATATTTGGACAACACATCTATACAGGTTAGAATGTATTTCATACCGTTATTGAACTTTGAGAACTGTTCCATTTCCACCAGGTCTGCCTGCCATTGCCAGTCAATGTCTTGTACCAGTGTCAAGTTCCTCTTAAACCGCACCCTCGCCGGTTTGTGCACTGAATATGTGTATTGATCCGATAACCATTGTGAAACATGTTCTCTTTTTACATGGACACCCTTTGCTCTGGCACTTCTCAGTAGTGTATCGAGTCCTCCGAAACGTCCTGCTTCACCGAGTGTATAATATATCTCTTTTAATCTCTTTTCATAACTCATCCTCTAATGATTAAAAAATACTTGTTGCCCTTAACAATTTATACTAAGTAGTAACACACCAGGGGGGTCAAGTGGTTACGGTGTTGGGTTTAAGATCCAATGGACATATAGCCGTATGGGTTTGAATACCGATCTGGTTAAATGTTCTTTCTTCTTATTCTGTCTGCTCTAGGAGTTGGGCATGGGAGATCACTGGTCACCCGTGTCAGTATTTAAGCTCACTGTCTACTTCTGACCTGATTACATGTTGTCATGTTTAGATTGGTCACAATAAAAGACTGACATTGACACATATTTTACTGAGTCTTGTTTTTTTATTTTTTTTTATTTTAATTAAACAGTTTCATAAAATATTATAACCTAATATATATGTGTATTTAAAACTTGTATTTTTTAATTTACTAAAACAGTATCATAAAACAATATAACCTTAAAAACACAGTTTATGCTATTAAACATTACACCTCCACACCAGCAGGGTGAGGTACCCTCGGACCCTCACCATGGCAAAATGGCTACCATCTTACCAGATGACCTATGACCTTACAAATGGCTGACATCAAAGATGACCGATATCAACCAAGATGGCTGATATCCAATATGGCCGATATCATCCAAGATGGCTGACTAGGGAGGGTCAAAGGGTAACCCTGGGGGTGATGGGAAGGAGAGAGAAGTTCCGGTTCAAAGGTGGGGGTAACCAAAAGGTGAGGTGGGCCTTCCGGTCTATGGTACGTAGGGAGGGTGGGACTTCCGGCTGTCAAAATAGTAAGTGATGCCGCCATCTATACTACTCATGACCGTCATTCTTGAATTTTAAACAAACGTTTAAATCCTCATGACTGTTTTTAAGAATCGTGCACATATGTCTGGACCCCCCCCATCTACTAATTAACCACCTCTTTTGAAAAAACAAAATTGTGAAAAAAAAGACAAGGAAAAACAGTACAGACCTCCAACATACTCTCTCACCACCAAACAGAGAGAGTGTCACCACTGTAGCGTTAAGTGGGGGTGTATTTTGATAAGAGCTGAAGCTCTGATCTAAAGAAGACCTCTCCCCCAAAGTTATCAGATTTCCTTAGCTCATTGGCACGTGAACTGTTCTATATCAAAGTGGCAGTCTTGGGAGGATGGCACCGAGAATGGGCCAAATGGCTTGGAATCCCTGCGGTGAAATGTCTGGGGGATAGGGCCTAGAGGTAATAAAAAAGCTTTGAAGTGGACGAGAGACGAAATCCCGAAACAGAGCTACAAACCCAGGCCAACCGGCATTTCCAAAAGATGGCATGGATGGCATGGACATCAGTCATAAATCAAGCCTCCTCCAATAGAACACTGGGGGCTGAAACCGAAATCCAATCTCACAAACTCAAGAACCAATCATCTATTGATCTGACAGGCGTATAAAGGGTAGCACACGGCATCTACATTGAGGGAAAAAGTATTTGATCCCCTGCTGATTTTGTACATTTGCCCACTGACAAAGAAATGATCAGTCTATAATTGTAATGGTAGGTGTATTTTAACAGTGAGAGACAGAATAACAACACAAAAATCCAGAAAAATGCATTTCAAAAAGTTATAAATTGATTTGCATGTTACTGAGGGAAATAAGTATTTGATCCTGGGGCTCAATCAGCTAGATTTCTGGCTCCCAGGTGTCTTTTATACAGGTAATGAGCTGAGATTAGGGGCACTCTCTTAAAGGGAGTGCTCCTAATCGCAGCTCGTTACCTGTATAAAAGAAACCTGTCCACAGAAGCAATCAATCAGATTCCAAACTCTCCACCAAGGCCAAGACCAAAGAGCTGTCCAAGGATGTCAGGGACAAGATTGTAGACCTACACAAGGCTGGAATGGGCTACAAACCATCCCCAAGCAGCTTGGTGAGAAGGTGACAACAGTTGGTGCGATTATTCGCAAATGGAAGAAACACAAAATAACTGTCAGTCTCCCTCGGTCTGGAGCTCCATGCAAGATCTCACCTTGTGGAGTTTCAATGATCATGAGAATGGTGAGGAATCAGCCCAGAACTACATGGGAGGATCTTGTTAATGATCTCAAGGCAGCTGGGACCATAGTCACCAAGAATACAATTGGTAACACACTACGCCATGAAGGACTGAAATCCTGCAGCACCCGCAAGGTCCCCCTGCTCAAGAAAGCACATGTACAGGCCCGTCTGAAGTTTGCCAATGAACATCTGAATGATTCAGAGGAGAACTGGGTGAAAGTGTTGTGGTCAGATGAGACCAAAATCGAGCTCTTTGGCATCAACTCAACTCACAGTGTTTGGAGGAGGAGGAATGCTGCCTATGACCCCAAGAACACCATCCCCACTGTCAAACATGGAGGTGGAAACATGCATTGGGGGTATTTTTCTGCTAAGGGGACAGGACAACTGCACCGCATCAAAGGGATGATGGACGGGGCCATATAAAGTCAAATCTTGGGTGAGAACCTCCTTCCCTCAGCCAGGGCATTGACAATGGGTCGTGGATGGGTATTCCAGCATGACAATGACCCAAAACACACTGCCAAGGCAACAAAGGAGTGGCTCAAGAAGAAGCACATTAAGGTCCTGGAGTGGCCTAGCCAGTCTCCAGACCTTAATCCCATAGAAAATCTGTGGAGGGAACTGAAGGTTCAAGTTGCCAAACGTCAGCCTCGAAACCTTAATGACTTGGAGAGGATCTGCAAAGAGAAGTGGGACAAAATCCCTCCTGAGATGGTGGCCTGGTGGCCAACTACAAGAAACGTCTGACCTCTGTGATTGCCAACAAGGGTTTTTCCACCAAGTACTAAGTCGAAGGGGTCAAATACTTATTTCCCTCATTAACATGCAAATCAATTTATAACTTTTTTGAAATGTGTTTTTCTGGATTTTTTGTTTGTTTTTTGTATGTCTCTCACTGTTAAAATATACCTACCATTAAAATTATAGACTGATAATTTCTTTGTCAGTGTGCAAACGTACAAAATCAGCAGGGGATCAAATACTTTTTTCCCTCACTGTATCTCTCGCTCTCTCACCTCAACCGGTAACTCGCTGCCACAACTCAACCTGTAGCTCTGTTGCCAGAACCAGAACCGGAAACTAACTACGTCTTTGCCGGGAACAGAAGAGTTAAACTGGGAGAAGGAGATTGAGCTGTACGAAGAATTCTTTAAAGAACTTTATTCAGTTAAAGAACTTTAGAAACTGCGCATGCCCGCCTGTACCCATCTGATCAGTGGAATTTTACAGCTGGACAATTGACTAAGTCGACTGCAATACGAAAGTGTTCAGTCATTTAAATTTTGCTATTGAGTCTTAAGAAACTTGACCCTTGGAAATGAACAGGGCCCTGCATTCCTCAAAGACTTTGTCTTCAAGTAACTATGGTGGAAACCCTGCTTGCAAAGAAGATTTTGTGCACAACCTTGGAGCCTTCAATCCAGTGGAAAATCTGTTTGGAAAAGACTACTTTTGCAAAAACCCAACTTCCAGGTGCATCGACTGAGTGGAAGTTATTGGACAAAGCCCAACCTGCCTTTGTTCCACACCACACGGACCTCGTGGCGTGTGTTTTATTTGAGCCCGAAGACGGAGAGGCCTCCAGATAGTTCAGATAAGTTTAACAGTTTGGAGTTTATTATTCATGACATTTGAGAAATCAATTAGAAATGTTATTCTGTGAGTCATAAACTTTAGAATGTGTAATATAATTGAGTATTTTCTTAAATATAAATGAGTGCTGCATTAAACTGTTTTGTTTGACAATTTTAGAAATAAAATCTGTCAACGCAGAGAAATATCTTCTCATTCCTGTTTAACTGTTTAGCCTGAAATTGACACGTTAATAGACACTAGATTATAGGTGGCTCTGCCTATCCTTAATCATTGAACAGTAATCAATTAGGGAGAATTGTGGTAACAAAAAATGATAGGATCTTTCTCGGCACCCAAACGTAAATGAGAGTGATATATATAACGAGAAGTTATTTGACTTAAATACTAACCTGCATTAGTTATTTAATGTCTGACTAACAATACCAATGAGAGACTCACCTTCGTCTTACTAACATATTGTAGTCAATGTGTTTGTAATTTTGTGTAACGTTTTGTGTGTTATCATATGCCATTCCATTGTCTTTGATTTGGTCACGGAAGTGATTTGTCTTTGATTTGTTGATCTTGAGTGAATTTTAATTAGTTTTTCCCTTTTTGTATAACTAGTGTGGTGCTACATTTTATCTTTGTTTTTCATAACTTTGAGAATTTATATCTTTGGAATTGGTGTCTGCATCCAATTATTACAGAAATTGAGTTCTACAAGATTCTAGGATGCTTGATAAGGTGATACTTAAATTCACTTCTTTAACTGACCTTACTGTACCTTACACTACACCGCCTATGGGGTGTTTAGGAATGACACGCTGATCGACCACGCCACCTCCTTTGTTTCACAAGAGAGGACCTTGTTCACCCCCCTAAATTCTCTCCCCTGGCTGGCTCAACTGAACCCCAGAACACCACCACACCGAAGGCAAGTCTTGCAAACGTAACAATTTATTTTGATCAACTAGCACAGGGCATGAAGACTGTACTAGCATACATACAAGAAATTGGGCTGTCAGATAAAACCTATCCTAAAATGCCTTTAATAAAACTGGGCAATACAACTACTAAAAAACCCTATCCAAAACTAGCACAAGGAAAATAAAGAGAAAGGAGCTAATTAATACATAAAACCCAATTTCCTTAAATAAAACAGCAATAGCAGCAACCAATGATTTTACAGTCTTTTGTTCATAGGAAAGTACAATAGCAGAAGTGTCCCTTTCCCTTGGAGGGCATAAACTGGTCTCTTTTGGCCATGCTGGGACCCCGTTGGCCAACTGGGACCCCAGCCAGACTGCAGGTAAGAAACAGTTATTAATCACACGTCTCAAATTACATAAACCCTTAAACACATAAATCCTTTTGTTCCACAGGCGCCAATGCACCTCGCAAGGACTGTAAAGAGCTGACACCTAATACAGTCTAATTTCAGCACCAGGACTTTTCTCCAGGAGGTAACCAGGAAGCAGGAAACAATTTCAAGTTTTCTAAATAAAGAGGATTAGATCTCCAGTTTGTATATCTTATTTCTTCTAACTGTTCTTTCTCTCAAGACAAGGTAGAATACTTAACGCTCCATAGACTTCTCGATTGTCTCCAGAAATTAAGTGTCCGCCTCCTTCAGCTCGTCCAGCTTGGCTTCCTTTGTAATCCTTAATCAGGGAGCTCTTCACCGTTCTCCCTTGTAATGAGCGGCACATACACCAGGGGCCTCATGTACAAAGACTTGCATTGAATTCATATTAAAACATTGTGTACAGACAAAGCTGTAAATGTGCGTACGCACAAAAAAAAACAGATGTATGAATCTCTGCGTATGCAGGATCACACGCATATTCTCTTTGTACATCCCAATTAATGTGAAATTGAGCGCACATGCACCCCACCCTGTCTCCTCCCTCAATTAAATACATTTTAATATGGTAATGAGTCCACTGTGGTAAAAGCAATCAGCAAGAAAATGGCAAAAGCCAGCAGCAAGAAATGAAACTTTACGGAAAGTGAATTGGGGGTGCTACTATCGGAGGTAGTTAATAACAAAAGGAAAAAAAATGAGTGGGAGAGTTTGACTGACACCGTCAATGTTGTGGGATATGAAAATCACACTATAAATGACCTTAAAAAGAAATTGTCTGATATAAAGGTGGAAGTTAAGCGGAGAACTACTGCGCACCGACAAAGTGTGGGCAGAACAGGCAGTGGTACAGGGGTCGATGAACTTACACCCTTTGAGGAGAGAGTTGCCTCTATCATGGGTGTCACTTTACTCTCTGGAATAGTATCTGTTGCTGTGGGAGACTTAGATTTACTACAGGACTGCCACGAAAGTAACTAATTTCCCATTTGTTTGCTTAACTGTGGTACACATAGCTTACCAGCCTGCATTTAATTTTCAAATGCATGCAAGGTAGCTGACTATAAGTACACCAAAGATTTTACGTATCCATTGCATTTATGGCAAATGCGTGTACCCATTAATAAGGAACAGACTCAAATCTCAGTTATCATGTGCTTATGTTTATTTTGACTTTGCAACAGCAGGAATGTCCACTGGCACACACTCGGAGTCCGCCCCCCCTGAGCAGCCAGGGCCCATTGTGTCCGGCGTCTCCAGTGTCTCTGGCGTTTCCAGTGCTCCCCCCAGTGCTGAGGCCCGTCTGTCTGGCCGTGTCTTGATGCATGCTGTTCTGTAGTCACAACAGCAAATCGTTATGGCCATCGGAGAAATTAACAGTCACCTGAAAAATATCACTGACGCACTTACAGACATAAGCCACTCATTAAAGGAATTGGTCAAAAAATGAACTTTGTCTCCGATTACCATTTATATTGTCGTAATCACATGTTGACGGGCCTGAATGGCTTGTTGGTTGGGCAGCACATACATTGGTCCTGGGTCGGGGTCATCTGGCGGTGCCACCACCTCACCAAGTGGTATGCCATGCCTGTGCACGACATTGTGCAGCACACCACAGGCCAGCATGATGCGGCACACCTTGTCAGGGCGGTATAACAGCATCCCCCCGGTCCTGTCAAGGCAGCGCCACCGACATTTCAGCTGCCCAATCGCCTGCTCTACAACTGACTGAGTGCGAGAATGGGCATCATTGTAGCTGCGCTCTTGGTCAGTTTGTGGGTTGGTGAGGGGGGTTAACAGCCATGTCCTGATTGGCAGTTGAATAATTAAATGGCAAAAACAATAATAAAAATAAAATTAGATAGAACCATAACTTTAAATGCATCACTCACCAAGAAGCCACCCATCGCAACCATGCTGTTTGTAAGGATGTATGAATCATGGGTTGATCCAGGCCACCTTGCCACAATATTTGTTAGCCGCATTTGTGCATCATATATTAACTGCACATTTATTGAATGGAAATGTTTCCGATTCACATATGCAAATTCTTCTTCATATGGCGCCTTTATAGCAATGTGTGTGCAGTCGATCTCTCCGATTACATTAGGAAAACCGGCTATCGCTGCAAATTGCGCTTTAATGTTTGGCTGGTCAACTGCATCGTATGGGAACCTTATATACCTGCTAGACATGCAGATGATCCTGTCCCATACAGCTGGCATTGCACAGCTCAAAGACGACTGGCTTATTCCTGAGTGGCCTGCCAGTTCCCTTTGGAAAGAACCAGTTGCCAGGAAACCAAGTGTTGTCAGCACCTGTAGGGGAATGGGTATTGTGTGGCTCCTCGCTGTCTCTCTCTCCAAATTTGGACCCAACTCAGCACAGAGCTCCAAGAGGATAGCCCTTGGAAATCTTAAACGGCTGATAAGCCAGTCAGCATTGTGGGCCAGAAAATCAGTGGTCCCTAAAAACTTGTTCTCCTCGGATTCTGCCATTAGCAAAGTCCTCTAATAAGGCTAATGCTGCCATTGCCATAGACTAAGGGTTGTATCAATCTGCACATGCTTTTATATGTTCTTACTTAATTGCATAATTGATAGAATATTCCCATAAGGCTCGTGTGACAATAGTATTTTAATTATTTTATAAATTGCAAATTAATAGCAACGCTTCTCACAGGTGGTGGTGCAATAGACTTGTACAACAATTCATAGTGTAATGTTTGTAACTTCACTTAATTGCCTGTAAGAGTTGCCAACGGACAAAAACCATGAGAAATGTATGTACGCCAGACATGAAGTTGGCATGGAGGAACGCACATTCTCACTGTTAGTACATCTGACTGTGAGCGTGAAAGATGGCGTACGCAAAGTTTTTGTGCGTACACAGTGTTGATACATGAGGCCCCAGAGCTGTAGTGAACTCCAAAGTGATTATTTATTGCAACTGTCCTCTTTATACATTCTAATCTACGGAAGCCTCCGTAGATCAAACTATACTTTAACATATCTTTACATCTCCTTTTCTTTCTTTTTTTCTTTTTTTTTACAAATTTTGATTCAGTATGCTTAATCTATAATTATACTATTATTATTATTTTAAACTTGTTTCTCATTTTAAAGATTCAGTCTGATCTGGAGGTCTGATCGTACATCCTGACTTCCTTTGAATCATGACATTTGACTCAGTAGGATTGTCTTGCAGCAATTCCCCTGCAGCATCACATCTTTGAGTATCACTCAGTATCTGACTGGTTCCACTTCTCCTCAGTTTCCTGCAGTGCCTGTGTAGTTTCTTCAGTATGCTGATCCAACTTCTCCTGGGTTTTAAGCAGATGTCTCCGGTTTCGTCTCAATCTTTCCAGCTTCAGTTAAAACATTGTAGGACCTTGGAGCCACCTCTCTCAACACTGTAGCTCTGTGGTTCCACTGTTCCTTTCCAGCATCATAAACTCTCACCGTATCTTGTGGCTTCAGTGGTAACAGACGTTTTGCGGAGCAATCAAAGTGGTGTTTTTGGAGGTTTTTCATTCGTTTCATTTTTTGAAAAGCCAGTATTTTGTTCTTCTCTGCTGTAACCCTTGGTACTCAGGTCTGCAGTTTCCAACCCATTAGTAGCTCACCAGGCGACAGTCCACACGCCAAGGGTGCTGCTCTGTATGCCAACAGAGCAAGATAAGGATCCTCCCCTTTCTCTGAGGACTTTTTTTTAGAAGGGTTTTCACAATCTGGACTCCCTTCTCTGCTTTTCCATTTGCTTGTGGATAGTGTGGACTCACAGTGACATGTTGGAATTCATAATCTCTGGCAAATTGCTAGAACTCCTGACTCGCATATTGAGGTCCGTTGTCCGATACTAAAGTTTTTGGAATGCCATTTCAGCAACAATTCCCCCACAAATGTTAACTCTTCATGAAATTAATAGTACTGTGGACATGCTTGCTTGGGCCAGCTATTCTGAATGAGCCATATGACTTTTTGCAGCTGACGGTCATTATTCTTCCACGATCCTTTGCTGCAGCGTTGGAGGCAGTGGGAGTGCTTCCATGACAGCATGTACATGGCTTGCTACCTCCTCAATTTCTTGTGGATGACTGGCTGCTGGTGGCCCCATAGGACTTGCTCTGGACAGAGCATCTGCCAGAATCAAGTACTTTCCTGGTTTGTATGTTAAGATGTAATCATATCTTTGCAGCCGCATCATCATTCGCTGAATTCATGGTGACATATCATTAAAGTGCTTCTTGGAGATTGTTATCAGAGGCTAATGATCAGTCTCTATTTCAATTTGGGGCAATCCAAACACATAGGAATGAAACTTCTCACAGCCAAACACGAGGCCCAAACACTCCTTTTCAATTTGTGCATATCTGTTTCTGTCAGTGATCTAGCTGCATAGGCCACCGGTTTCCAGGCTCCCCCATGTTCCTGTACTAAAACAGCACCCAGGCCATCTTTAGATGCATCAGTTGATACTCTAGTCTTCTTGCTTGGATTGAAGAAGGCAATTACAGGTTTTGTAACCAGTATTTGTTCCAATGTCTTCCATTCCTCATCATGTGCCTGTTGCCATGAACATTCATTTTTTACTTGAAGCAGTTCTCTGAAGGCTATGGTTTTAGCTGAAAGGTTTGGCACAAACATGCCCATATAGTTAACCATTCCTAAGGCTCTCTGTATGGCTTTCCTATCAGCTGGTTTAAGGCATATCACTCAATGCTTTGATTTTGTTCGGATCTGGCCGTATTCCTCCTGATGTTAATCTGTCTCCCAGATAAGTCACTTCCTGCCTGTTGAACAGGCATTTTTATTTGTTTAGTTTTAGTCCATACTGGTGCACTCTCTCCACTGCTCAGTCAACTCTGGCATTGTACTCTGCCTGTGTTTATCCCCATATAATGACATCATCAATGTACACCTGACATCTGACTCCTTCCAACCCTTCAAATATACATTACCCAGTGGAAATTTCTGCTGCAGAGCTGATGCCAAAGGTAAGTCTTTGGTAATTGTAACGTCCAAAGGGGATGTTAAATGTACATATCTTAGCACTTTCGCTGTCTAGCTGCAGCTGCCAGAACCCATGTGAAGCATCCAGTTTTGTGAAATATTGAGCTCCAGCCATCTCACTTAATATTTAATCTATTTTTGGTATTTGAAAATGATCTCTCACGATGTTCTCATTAAGATCTTTAGGGTCCATGCATATCCTGAGTGACCCATTGCTTTTGTTCACACAGACCATGGAGTTGACCCACTCTGTAGGTTATTTATCCAACTCCTTCCGCAGCTCCTGCCTTAACGGAACTAGAATGCGACGTGGGGAATGCACCACTGGACAAGCTGTGGCTTTCAGTTTAATGCTGTAAGTGAAAGGCAATGCTCCAATTCCCTCAAAAATGCCTGGATATTTCTGCTCCCAGTCTGTGATCCTTCCCCTGTAAATGATATTTGCTGCCTTGCTTTTTGCAGATCTTCATTTACTGCTTGTTGTGTCACGTTTACTACAGTGCTCGTTTTTCGATTGCGTCTTTCTTTCACGAAATACTCTGTCTACCACTGCTTCTTCAGTTAGCGCAGAGCTTTCTTCAAATGTTTAACATGCTTTTCTGTCTGCTCGCTTGCCTTACAAATATGAATTGCATCATCCAGAGTTAACGTTGCCTCTCTTAGTAATCACTCACGCACTTTTTTGTTGTGCACCCCAAACACAATTTATTTCTTTATCTTGGAATCTTGCATGTCACTATAGTTACAGGATTGAGCTGTTTTCTTAAATCTGTGACATAAGAATCAAAACATTCTGTTGGCTGCTGCATGCGGCAACGAAAAACATAGCGCTCATACATCTCTTTTTGGGGGAACAGTAGTCATCAAACTTGCTTATGGCAACATCCAACTTTTCTTTATCAGTATCTTCTGATAAGGACAGATGTGATGTGATGTGATGTGATGAATGAATAGTGTATCTAATTGCATAGTTACCATTGGAGCAGTGTGACTACTAGCCAGATTACTTTGGACGATACTAGTAACGTTCGCTCATTTAAATAGCTAGTAGAGTTAAAGTCAGTAACTTTTACCTTAAATTCATTAGGGAATGTTGGAAAGACTATTCAGGTGTTTGGGGAATAACCTAACCTATAATGTTTTGAAGGGCAGTGGAAATTGCTTTTCTAGTGATTCCCTTAACTTTACATTTTTATCAGTTTTTGCTCCATTAACAGGTGTTCTGACAAACTGAGCTTCCCTATCAGAATGAGCTACCCGGTAGCTCAGATTGTCAGACTAATCTGAAAAAATGCGCTACCGCTCAAGATGAGCTGCCCCGATTGAAAACATTAGGTAGCTCATCCTGTCAGACAGAAAGGACCTATCAGAATGGGCTGCCCTCTGCTTTTCAACACTCATAATGTATTTTAACCCCTTCAAAACCGAGGTAGCTCATCCTGTCATCTATCATAAATAGCTAATTGGTCACTATAAAATACTATGGGCAAAATAATTTAAACTGTACATAATTACAGGTTAAAATTATCTTAAACAGCACAGAACACAGTCTACTGAGGTGACAAGTCATCAAGCTGAATCTAGCTTTTATTTTTATCTAGTGCACATTTCACACACATATATATGTTAGATCTGATGTCTTCAGTCCATTTATTTCTTTAAATTAAAAGCAAATGCAAGTTATGTTCCTATCCACAGCAAACCAGCCAAATATCTGAAATTCTAAAGTGATTAAAGAAGGAAATACTTTAAGGATATTCAATAGTTAATTATGTTCTATAACGAAGTCTGTGGTATATTGAAAACTTGCCGTCAATAGTAGCTCGGATTTAACAGCGTGTATGGGGTCACTAAGCAGGCGCGATTTCAGAAAGCAGCACATCCTGAAAGGCAGCTCAAATTGTCAGATTAACCTGACAAATTGACCTGCCCAATCAAGATGAGCTACCCACAGGTAGCCCAGATTTATGGGCGTGTTTTGAAATTGTTAATTGCGCAAGCGCACTTTCGTTGGGAAGCTCATTCAAACAAGTAGCTCAGTTTGTCAGAACACCTGCCCTTAACAATTAGCCAATCGGAGCGCCGAACTGCCACGCCTGGAGATAATACACTTCCTGAGTTTTGAAATTAATTTTACCCTGGCGTTTTATGTTATAGTTTAGGTCTACAAAACAGAGTAATTGTATATTATTTATATGATTGTGTACGTGCAGCAAAATGTAAGTAGACACGTCTGTTATGTTTGGTATAAATTATGGCCACTACATTTTCAGAATAGCAATGCTAATCTGCTAGCTAGCGGAGTAATTATCTACTGCGTCACCATGCCGTCGTAATGCAAACTGCGTTGATTTATATTATGTATTACCGTTATCGATTGTTTACATGTTTATTGAATTGAAGACAGTGTATTATCGATATGTATAACGTTTATAAGTTTATAAGTTAAGGTAATTTCTCAGTCATTTGAGTGTATTAGATCTGCTGTCAGAACTGTATATTTGTATTATAATTTTTTGCATGATTATTGATTATATTGATTATTATACGACTGATTTATGTTGTTACTTATTTGTAGAACCACACATACATATTCATCAAATTTAATATTACAATTACTGAAGACACCGTTTTGGATACAGTGCTAGTGATACAATAAAGGGACACTGTTTGGAATTCGTGAGAATTGTGCATTCTTACCGATGCCCCACAACGATCACACCTTTTGAACGATCAGCTATTCAACTCTTTCATCAACCTCCATTACATATACAATAAATTTGAGAAATACACTTTTTCTTTCAAGTGTGCTGCACGAACCATCCACTTATTTATAATTATTTTTATGTCACTTGTTTGCTGCAAGAAAACTGTCACTTGTTTTTCATCCAATACTTATTTATATTGTATTTATAATTCGTTTTATGTCACTTGTTTCTTTAATACTGTTTTTATTGTTGTTTGTTTGATCTAAAATAAAGAAATTCTCAAAGACCTAAAGCTATGCAGTTTCTGTGTGAGTGTATGAACACAATGATCGATGGTGGAATTGGCTGCGTTGCAAGGGGCAGCGGCTAAAATCTTGCTTTTATAGAGGACCAAATTGGTCAGGGCCGGCCCTGCTACGCAGAGTGATAACAGGTGTAGTAGCAATGAATGAAGGGCGGGGCGCTGCTCAGTGATACAGGTGTGCCGCAGATTCAACAATAGTGAAATAAAGTGAAAATCAATCAGTGAAAATAAACAATTATTAAAAGCAAGAACTCGGTGAATAATAACAAGTAATCAAATAAACAACAGTAAAAGTGCAAAAAAAAAAAAAGAATCACGGAATCTTGGCACCCTCTGTGACATACCCGCTATAGATAGCAATAAAGCAACTTTCTGCTCACCGCTTTTGTTTGCTCCGATTGTTTTCAGATACAGCTTAAATGCTTGCTTGAATATCCTCCAGTTACTGTCCACATTCCCTGTAAGTTTTAGAGGCGCCGCGGGTTTAATCACATCTATGTTGATTTTATTATTATTATTTTAAAACAATTCTAAAATCACTTACAACTTTTTAAAATCTTAACGCGATTTAAATTAAACCAAAAATACAAGAACTCAAAATACATGTGCAATAAATCATTCAGAAAAATGTGTTTAAAGCCAAACTGCCAAACCAACAAAAAAGGTCAAATGCATTGAAATTAACTGAAAATGCACCAGATAAAAAAAAAAGACAAAACCAAAACAATCTGATGCATTTAAAATTAAAATCAAAACGGTACCATGAAATGAGCGACACGTACACCACACAGCTGTAGTGAACGCCAAAGTTATTATTTTTTGCAACTCTCCTCTTTATACATTCTAATCTACGGAAGCTTCGGTAAGTCAAACTATACTTTAACATATGTTTACATCCCTGTGTTTTACGAGCTGTATCTGAAATCACCCACTTGTTCACTCATTCCCTATTCCCTATATAGTGAATGGCAGTGAGTGCACTATAATGCAGCAGTGAGGGAACAAAATGAGTGAGCGATTTCAGACGCTAACGTAAATATATTTTTGCACTCTGGCGCCGTCTCCGCGTTGGATTATGGGAAATAGGGGTCGCAGAGTGTACATCGTATGTACCCTCGAAATCAGATTGTATTATGGGTCAGAATGAGTGAACAAATGTAGGGAACGAGCTGTAGGGAATGAATTCGGACACCACTACAAAATGGCAGACACCCTAAATAGTGCAATATGTAGTGGGGGTGTTTCCGGACACAGCTACTGTCTCGGCCGTAAGCTTACTTCCAGCCCTACGCCTTGGTCAGTGTCCGCTGCTCGGTAGTAGGTTGCGCTCCCCACTGATCGCATCTCTGGATTTAAATACTAACAGAGATGTGACAGACCACGTGGAAATGCGGTCCAGTGGCGTGCGCTTAGCAACAAAGCAATCAACCAATAATAAACCCAGTAACAACAAATCATAGAGATATAACCAATAAGGAACTAAAAGAGCATACTTAAAAGAATAAAGCAAACGTGAAAACCAAACAGTGCACACAAACAATAATTAAGCGAAAATAAATCATAATAGAAAAATAAATTGAAAGTGATAAATCACTGCTAGGTGCACGTCACGCCCCGCCCTGACAAGAGATTATGATTATAGATTATGATCATGGTAATAGATTATGATTATTTTCCAAAAAAACTACTAACATCAAATCTTCATCACATAAAACCCAACATAAAAGAAAACACCTTTACACATACTGTACATCAATTAAAAACAACAATAAAACAAAATACAAAAAACTAAACAAAACTCGGAGAGCACCAGCAGGTGTCCAAGTCTTTGTTAAGAGAATAAAAGGTAAAATCCAGCTGTGTCCTAGAGTGCACAAGAGTCCTGAGCACCTCCTCTGCACTCCTGCAATCTGGCTCTTCCTGATCTTGAGGATTGCAGAAAGTTAGCCAGCTGACACTTGCTGTCTGTGACGCTGCGTGTACTGCAGTCCAAAGATGAAAATGGTGTGGGAGAAGAGCAAGCCCAGCTCAGTGAACACTCTTTCCAGCACACAGAACAGCAGCAGCAGTCTGGAGCAGTAGCAGTAGGAGTGGAAGCCGATCTCTCATTGTGGACAGTAGGGGCAGGTGTTGGCCATGTTCAGGGTCAGGGTTGGGCAAAAGCATTAGTGGCCACAGCCGTATGGAGAATCCTCCACTGCAGATCTATTGATCTTGCAGGCAAGGGGAACTTGTACAGGCTTCTCCAAGCAGGACTGCAACTCTCTTCTGCTGTCAGGTGCTCCCTCCAGGGCATGTCAGGGAGGGGCTGCAATTACTGGTGATGAAGCTGCTTTACACCCAACAAATACAGCTGCGTTTGCTCAGCTGTGGGGAAAGACACGCTAGGCAGACTGTGAGAAACCAACAAATGGCCCGAGAGTTCAGGAAGGGTTTGGGAAACGGACAAAGAAGGAAAAGTCAAGTCAGGATCAACTGGCCAGCAGCAGTAAGAGAAAGCCTGGTTCAGCCTTTCCACTGCACAGCAGAGAAAAGCCTGGTGGAGCACTCTCTCTGACCGCACTCCCGTCAGCTCTGACAAGCTCTCCGCACTGAGCCACCTGAACTCCTGACCATCTATCAAATATTTGACTTTGGTTACACCTGCTTTAACTAAAGCAACAATTTAACCTTTAGATAAAAACTGGCCTGAATTAAACAAGGTGTTAAAAACCAACAACCAATACAGATTAATTATCAATCAGGAGGAATTTATTGTGAGCAGCTGCATGGAAGAGGTGTTCGAGAGGGCCATCTCAAGAACAGTCTTACGGAAGTTACAAACTACAGGCATTTTTTATGCAGACCAGACAGGGGAGAGAGATAACAGGGCCCACATATGTTTGTCCCGTGATGAGTGGAAGCTCAATTTCTGCCTGACAACCGGCCAGGAAGACCCATATATGGCTAAACCAGGGAAATATGTTTAATATAAGGGGGGCTTGTACGATATATCAAGCCCAAATCCCTGGCGAAAACTGATTCTTATCAGACCCTGTTCTTCTAGTTATCAGGGTGGGAAATATAGTACAGTATCATAGCACAGTAAGACTGTGACCTTTTGTACACAGGCACAAAGGGAAAGAAATGCAGTTCTTCAACTTGGAAAGCTAACAGCTGAATCTAAGACACAAACTTGTGTCATGGGGGAAACTAGTTTGGCTGTCTATTCCCACTTTCACAAATTGCTCCCTGACATAAAACTACTTTAGAAGGGGACCATTTTTACTATCAATTGGACCTAAAATAAATTTGGGGCCATTCTTTTAAACCTTTGAGCAGTACATTCACAAATGCTCAGCTGTGATTGTTTTTGAATGAGTTTATAATTAAATTCCTGCAGCGACAGCATCTCTGTTCATCCCAGAGCGAAACAGGGAAAATAAATGTATATAACTTGAAATATCTCAATCGAGTCGGTTAGTTATTTTACATTTGTTAAACAGCAATGACATTTTAAATTAAATATTAGAAAGACAGCCTAGGAATGCTCACATTGCATGTAAGAATACGTCATTGTGGCATGGGGGACACCAGTTTGGGTGTCTATTCCCATTTCAATAAATAGTTCACAGCATGAAACTATTGTAGCACTATTGTACCTTAATGCAACTATTATTTTTACAAATTCTGTTCAGTTAGATTAGAAAATGTGTATACATCATTATTATTATTATTATTGGTTTTGTTGTTGTTGTCATTGTTGTTAGTTTTAAAGTTAATTATTAATATTATTTACACTACTAACACAATATTTTCAATACAAGTTTCTGAAAGCCCAGTCTTTGTAAATCTTTCCACTGTTCCCAGTCCCTTTACGGGAAGTGTGTTATATATATATATATATTTCAAAAAGTTACCATAGTATTCTTATATTAATGCATGGTACTATGGTTTATCTGTGGTGCATGTATATGGTACATTACTACAGTGTCATGTATACTGTGGTACACAAGGCAATGAAACCTGGTTAATAACCATATTACCATGGCTTACTACAGTACAAACAATACCCACCTTAGGAAAGCCTCTGGTATATTACTAGAGAGTCCATCTTTAATAGAGTAAGCACCGTTTTAAACTCTACATTGCTTTACTTTAGACACATGGTAATCAATTGATATGTTCCTCCTGTACCATGGGCACTATAGCCTCTACATGAAACCTACCATTATTAACTGTTGGCTTAATTACTAGAACACCAAATCAAGTTACAAAAAAAAACAAAAAAAACAACAACAACAACAACAACAAAATTGCTTTGCTTGATACTTACTGGCCAAGTTTGCCCCATTTGTTTCTTGTTTCTTTGATATCTTAATGCTGGCGATGTTTACCCCAATAATGTAAGTTGACATATTAAACTGGAGATGTTCAGAGCCAGGGCTGGAATCTTATGTTTTAGAGTGTCCTGAATAATAATAATAATAATAATAATAATAATAATAATAATAATAATAATAATAATAATAATAATAATAATAATAATCTTCAGCAGCAGCAGTAGTAGTAACTACCCCAGAAACATTTTCTAGGAGATACCACATTTGTGCTGGTGAAAATAAAAGAAATAAAAGAAGAAAAGTGACACCACTAGGTGTCAGTACAGCACCACTCTTGTGGTGCATGGCGTTGGGCTTCACAGACAATCCGTGCCACCTGGCTTTTCCCACAACATTATAACTAACTAATAAGATACCTCGTTCTTAAATGTGCAATATTCAATTTAGTGGAAAAATAATCTGTTGTGTTGCATAAAGCATTTCTTTAAGAAAACATTGGGTACATTATACCATAGGTGTGTCGCTTATAATACAAATTAACTGAGAGGGCCTTTTGGAAGGATGCTATGTGTTTCACACTGACATTTCTATAGACAGAGCTGTGGAGCACTGTATCTAAATTACAGTATGTTTCAGCCAATCTATACCTTCATATTAACACGACTGTAATATCTGTAGACACAATGTACAGTTTGCTATGGATCACCCACTCCCTCACAGTGACTGATGTAATGATATTGGTACTGCACAGAAGTTCACCATCACTCCCAGAGAAACTTGCATTGACAGACACTGTTGTTGACACGGCGCAAAAACTCCTGCCCGCTATCAGGCTGTATATACGAAGTTAATCCAATTTATGTCGGGGGAATGATTGCAATCCCACTAAAAGGTCATGGGGTTAATTAGCCTCAATAAATAACAATTAAATTGCATTGGCTATACAGGGAAGCAAATCCAGGGAGCTGGAAAGACAGATGGGTCTTCTGCTGTGTCTGGATGTGCGAGTGTGTGTGTGTGTGTGTGTGTGTGTGTGTGTGTGCGTGTGCGTGTGTGTGCATGCATGCCCGACCTCGGGTGGTCATCCTGGGGCTTACCTCAGCCCCCCTACTTTTAAGCCCCCCTTCGGTTATTCAGGACCCTGCTGGGGTCACAGGAACCCCGGCCACCTGGAATGTTTATGTGTATATGGGTGTGAGTGTGTGTGTGTCTATGTCAGTGTGTGAGTGTGTATTGTAAGTGAAGATTGCCTTTTACAGACCTATATTTCACATGTGGTTGATGTGGAGGTGACAGCTACAGCATATGTGTCTGCTAGATGGCCAGTGTGAATGTGTGGGTCTGAATATCCTGAGACAGGAGCCAAGGAGAGAGCAGAGGGAGGAAGAGAGAGAAGGGGAGAAGGGGAGAGGAGAGGGGAGGGAGAGAGGGCAGAGGGGATAAGGAACAGGGAGAGAGAGAAGGAGAGAGGGAGAAAGTGGAAGACAGGTATAGTGAGAGAGATAGGGAGAGGGAGTGAGTGAAAGAGGGGGAAAGAGACAGGCTGAGAGAGAAAGCAAGAGGGGGAAGGAGGGGGAGAGGCAAAAGGGTCCTCTGCAATTTAAATTTCTATACACCCAGAGAATATAAACACACACTGCCTGATTTACACTGGTTGTACTTGTCACTTGGGTTTCCCTTCTGGAAATTCTGTGACAAAGCTTTCTACAATACAGCCCAGCCAGGACTTGTGGTCCCTGGACACAGCCACCACAAAGTCTGTTAAACACACATCATTAGTGCGAAGTGTCCACAGAGAGAGAGAGAGATGCCAACCATAACACAAGAGTACCTTTTTAGGAGGGCTAGATAAACGGAATGAGAGAATGAGTAATTAACTGAGAATAATGTGATCAAGGGAAGGAGGGAGAGATAGGGTGACAGGGAAACAGTGACATAGGGGGATGGGTAGACGGTGTACGAGAGGGGAACAGGGAGATGGAGGGAGAGGGGGTGGGGGTGTGGAGGTGGGGGTGTGGAGGTGGGGACAGGCAGGCATGGGGGAGGAAGAAAGAGAGAGATGGCTTATGATTTTGTGAAAGGGAGTTGACAGTTGTGAACATTTCTAGTATTGTTCATCAACTAAATTGAACTTATCCATATCATTCAATGTGACTTGTATAGGGCCAGTGTCAAGCTGCCTTTCTACTGCATCTTGAAGTCTTTAGCAGACAGACTTGGTTCACATAACATTTAATGTTCTTTCTGTTGACACTTTCAGGGGATGGGTTAAACTTGATTGCATTAATATCAAACCTTCCCGTTGTTTCTGCAAGTCTTCCACAAGGTCTCAAAAGTGGTGAGGTGGTACTGTACCAATGGGCCTGACAGAGGAGCATCATATTTATTCATTATCTGTATTGTTGATTATTCAATAGCCAATATAATCTGTTAGACTTGCATATTATACAGCATTTAATGAATATTCATTGCTTCTTTCAATTATTCAGATATATGGACTTTTTCATTATTCGGTTTTGAGATCTCGACCTATAAATGACCACGCCTAGTTTTCTCTGGGCTCAGAACCTTCACTGAGTCTGGGGATCCTCCATATCTCTGTCACCTGTTTCTCTAGATTATTTTATAACCATAATCTAATAAACATCTTATGGATTCCTTTGGATTCCTTATTGGATTTCTGATACATTAGAGATGATGGCTGACTTTCATTTAACAGTCAATGGAGCTTTTTTCTTTTTTGGAGCTGTCTTTCTTTCTTTCTTTCTTTCTTTCTTTCTTTCTACCCTTTTCTGGAGTTGCTTCAGACAGATGCAGCTTTCAGATCAGCTCAGTAATAGGGTGTTTATCCGTAAGACATAAGCAACTGTAGGGTAAAGCCGGGGGACTGGAGCTGAGAGGCAGGGATTCTCAGCTCCAGTCAGTGTGTGTGTGTTTGTGTACAGTACTGTACAGTGTAGGGCAAGGCTGCAGTTCTGGAGCTTGGGCAGGTACTGGTTATGTCATTTGAGACTGGGCTGATTCTTGCTTGTGCAGCTTTTGAACGCTGCCCAGATGGCACTGGCTTCCCTGGCACAGAGCTGGGCTGGGTGTGCCCTGCCTGAGTCAGTACAAGCAGGGCCTCGGCTCCCTGTGCTAACCGGGCATGGCAGAAGTTCCTTGGACACACTGGCAGCTGCAGAGGTATGGAATATGCCTGTATATATGAGGGCAGGTTGATGTTTCAGTCTAATTTAGAACTGAATTGAATTAATAGAGATGAACTCCAGAGACTCCATGTATGACATGGCAGCTGTAGGGAGAAAGCACAGTGACATCTAACCTGAACAGATACAATACACCTAGTTATACACTTTGAAGGGCTCTTTTGTGCTTGATCTACAGTCTAGTAGATAGAGTATAGCAGGGTCCCTGTGCAGACCAGCACAGTATAGCTCAATCACTATTGTCCATCTGCAGTACACTCTTTGTCCTGTCCCACTCCCCTTGTCTTACTGGGCGGGGAGGAGGAACAGGGCTCTTGCTCTCCCCTTCTCTCTTCTCTGTCCCCCCTCTTTCTCCTCTATCTCAACCCACAGTTTTGAATTCCATGCAGTGGAAATCACCTCTCCCTCTCACCTCTTCCTTCTAGTTCTCTACTGTCCACCTGGTCCACTCACCTCCTTCCTGGATGAACTCGACTTTCTTCTCTCCTCTCTCCCCTCACTGTCCTCACCTACCATCCTCCTGGGAGACTTCAACATCCACCTCTCCAACCCTTCCCACTGTGCCAGATTTCTTCCTCTCCTTCACTCCTTTAACTTCTCTCTCTCCCCATCTCCCCCCACTCACAGGGCTGGCCGCCAGCTAGACCTCATCTTCTCAAGAGGCTGCTCCCCTTCGACACTCTCCGTGACACCCATGGACATCTCGGACCACCACTTAATTTCCTTCTCCCTTTCCCTTCCCTCCCTCCCCTCTCCACCCACTCCCTCTGTCACCTTCCGCCCTGTAATCTCTGCTCTGTCTCCCCCTCCACCCTTGCCTCCACTGCCCTCACTCTCTTGCCTTCCATTGATTGTATTTCAAATCTATCTGTCAACTGTGCTACCTCCTCTTTGTTCTCCTCCCTCACCTCCTCCCTTGACTCTCTCTGTCCTCTCACGTCTCGTCCTGCCCGTCCCTCCCCTCCTCAGCCTTGGCTCTCTGCTGTTCTCCGTGCAACCCGAACTAGTCTGCGTGCCGCCGAACAAAAGTGGAAAAGGACCAAACTCCCAGCCGTCCTCGAACTCCCTACTGTCCCTACTGTCCACATTCTTGTCCTCTCTCACCTCAGCCAACAAGTCTTACTTCCAATCTCTCTTCGAATCCACTATCAACAACCCTCGCAAACTCTTCTCCACCTTCTCCTCCCTCCTTGCCCCCCCTCCCCCTCCTCCTCCCCCACCTCTCACTGCTGATGATTTTGCCTCCTTCTTCTCCTCCAAGATTGCAGACATCCGCAGGCTCTTCAATACTCCACCCTCGTCTCCCATCACACCAAAACCTCCCACCGACCAAGCTTCCTTTTCTTCATTCTCACCTCTCTCAGATGCTGAAGTTTCTGCTCTCCTCCTACGTCACAAACCCACAACATGCGACCTGGACCCTCTCCCTTCTCGTCTCTTCCAAGCAACCGCTCCTGATCTTCTCCCCTTCATCTCCTCCCTCCTCAACTCCTCACTCCTCTCTGGCTGTTTCCCCATGGCATTTAAACAAGCTGCTGTCATCCCACTGCCCTCAGTGACCGGTCCTACCAAGTGACATGGCGAGGCTCCTCATCCACCCCCCGACCTCTCCTCAAAGGCGTTCCCCAAGGCTCCGTCCTGGGCCCGCTCCTGTTCTCCCTCTACACTCGCGTCCTGGGCCCCCTCATCACTTCCCATGGTTTCTCCTACCACTTCTATGCTGATGATGCCCAGATCTTCCTGTCTTTTCCCTCTTCTGACCCTCTCATCCCCTCACACATCTCTTCCTGCTTGTCTGCCATTTCCGCCTGGATGCACTCGCACCACCTCAAGCTCAACCTCTCCAAATCAGATCTCCTCTTTTTACCCCACTCTTCCTCACCTTCTGCTGACCTCCCCATCTCGATCCCCTTGGAATCCACCACACTCTCTTCTTCTTCTTCCGCTAAAAATCTAGGAGTCACCCTCGATCCTGCGCTCTCCTACTCCCAGCACATCACCATGCTGACGCGCACCTGCAGATTCTTCCTGAGCAACATACGCCGGATCCATCCCTTTCTCACCGACTACTCAACTCAGCTACTTGTCCAGTCACTGGTCCTCTTCCACCTGGACTACTGCAACTCCCTCCTGGCCAGCCTGCCTGCATCCACTACCCGCCCACTCCAGCTCAACCAGAACTCTGCAGCTCGTCTGGTATTCTCTCTGCCATGATTCGCACACACTCCACTGCTCCGCTCCCTCCACTGGCTCCCAATAGTGGCACGCATTCAGTTCAAGACTTTGACCCTCACCTACCGCTGTCTTGACCACACTGGACCAAGCTACCTTCAGTCACTCATCTCTCCATACATCCCCTCCAGACCACTGCGCTCCTCCAGTGCCAGAAGGCTAACTCTGCCTCCTCTCCACTTTCCTTCCTCCAGAGCCCGCTCCTTCTCATCCCTGGCCCCTAAGTGGTGGAACGACCTGCCCACCGAAGTCAAAACAGCAGAGTCCTTGACCTCATTCCGGCGCTTACTCAAGACTCATCTCTTCCGACAGCACTTGTAATATTAGTCCTCTATCGCTGCTAGATAGCACTTCAGCTTATTATGCTCCTCGCGTTCTTGATTGTTTTCCTCCTTGCTCCCTTTCCCGTAGCCCTCGTCTGTAACCCTACATCTTGACAGCACTTAGCTTTCACCGTCCAGGATGTAGGAAGTCTCTTACTGTACTTGTGTAAATTGTAAATTGGAATTTGTAAAATGTATTATTTTGAATTGCTATGTTTTAGCTAAGTTGAATTTGTAATGATTGATGCCTTGTACTTCTCTGTATTTTTGCACTTTGTTTGCACTTATGTTGTAAGTCGCCCTGGATAAGGGCGTCTGCCAAGAAATAAAAATAATAATAATAATAATAACTACATTACAGTCTAGTCCAGCATAGCCAAGTCACTCTATTCCCTGTGCAGAGAGGTCCAATACATTCCTTCCCACTCACACAGCCAAGTCACTCTAGTCCCTGTGCAGATAGGTCCAGTACATTCCAGTCCACTCTCACAGCCCAGTCACTATAGTCCCTGTTCTGCATAGTACAGTAAAGGTCACTCACATAGCCAAACTCCAAAACCCCAGTTGAGTTTGAGCTATCAATTCATTTTTGTTTTCGGAGAGCAGACCTTCACTGATGCTCATAGTAATGACCAACACTTCTCACTTCATCCTAACACAAGGTCTGATGCTTCTGCAGCCTGAACCCAAGCCTGAAGGTGCTTCTTTGTGGTCAACAGCTGGAGGAGCCTGACTCTTGGGTTCTCTGCATTGATCTCAGTCCTGCTATTCTAATCAATGAGCCCTGCTTCTGAACCACACTTTAGAACAAAGACTTGCAATGGAGGGAAACAAGCCAAACAGCCCCTCTGGGCACATTGTGTTACATAACCAGCACTGTGTGAATAGTATAGTTTAGGAACCCAGACTGGAGCCAGCATTGTGTGGACTATAGGATAGTGTAGGGCCCCCCAACCTGAAACACATCCTGAATGCTTTCTCATGAATTACAGTATCCTAATTTTCATTTTATGAGTAATTGAAATACTTCCAATCAGCACAGTTGTACATGGGTTTGTGTGGTTGTCTCACAGCTCCTGGGTCCCTGGTTCCATTCAGGGCCCTTCGGTGTATCTGCCTGTGTGGGATGTGCCTGTTCTTCCTTTGTGGGGCTGCCAAGGTTTTATCTGGGGGCTCACACATCCTCCCACAGCCCAGAGACAGGCTGCTTAGGATGACTGGCTACTCTAGATTGCCCTGTAGTTGTGCGTGCCTGTGTGTGTGTGCTGAACTGCAATGGCCTGGTGTCTAGTCCCCTGCCTTGTGCCCTGCATCTGCTGGATTGGACTCCGGCTCACTATGAACCTGTACCGAAGGAAGTAGCTTTTGACTCTGGATAGAGGGATGAAATGCATAGTATACAAATCACCCTGAATGATTGAACCACAGTACTGGGAATATCTTGGCCAACAAGGTAAACTTCACCTTGGGTAGAGTCTAGAATTCTGGAAGCATCAGGTGTATTTTAGCACATCTCTCCAAGGGTTGATGTTGTATTGTGGACTGTGTCCTGACTGAAGGGCCCTGTGGGAGAGGAGCACGCCCTGTAAAAGGAGTCTTTGTGAATCCCTATGCGCTTGATGTGCTGCAGAGAACAATGGGATCGATTAAGATCAGGAAGAGATTAAGAAGGGGGATTGATTACATTAATTAAACAGCCCTAGACCTTGAAGACTGGGGGTATTTTTGGTCTCCGATCCATGTGGCAAATTCTTCTCCTCTGAGAGCAGCATCTGCTGTGGAGTGGGGAGAGTGGAGTGAGGAGAGTGGGGTGGGGAGAATGGAGTAGGGAGATTTGCACAGTGGGGTGGGTGGAGTCAGGATGGTTGGAGAGTGGGGTGGTTGGAATGGGGAGGGTTGGAGAGTGGGGTGGGTCAGGTAGTTTGGGTTGGACAGTGGTGAGGAAAACTTCACCACTTTGCAGCTGTGCCCTCCTTCTTGGCCATTCTGGATTGCATCCATAAAAGGATAAAAAAAGATAGAAAATAAAGGATTAATTCAGACGGCATCATAAAATATATTTTTTTATGGGCTTTGAAAAAATTAAAATTAAAAAAGGGAAATTTCATTAATATTCCTCTATGAAAACCAAGAAGCGCAGAGTCAGTGAAGTGGGCCTCCCCTGGCTTCACTTACCCATCTGTTGCAGTATTATTTCTTGTCCATTAGGAAATGAACTGGCAGCTACAACTAGGGATTCTAATGGTCTGGCTAATGAAATTCCCCATAGGCTCAGGTAGATAGATTTGACCCTTATTTATTTAATTCTGCTGCCAGCAAAATCAGTACAGTCCAGAAAATATGCATGTGTATATGTGTGTATGTGGTTGTGTGGGCGAATGTTGGTGTGTGTGTGCGTGAGAGAGAGAGAGATTGCGTGTGTATAGTAAAAGTGCAGTAGAATAGTGCTGTTACAATAGGGGACCATACTGTAGTAACACTATAATGGAATAGTGCTGTTATAATTGGAAACAGACACCAGAGTAGTCTTGTTCCAAAAGAAATAGCTTTCAGACTGACAGAAAGAGCCGTCAAAACAATAAAAATCTATGCTTTAATCCTGATTCACTAGTCCTGACAGTCTGCAAGTCACATCACTTTCTCTTTCTCTCTCCCCCTTTCTCTCGCTTTCCCTCTGTCTGTCACTCATTCTCTCCTCTCAGAAATGTGGATCAGGTGTGAGCGCACTAATAAGCTCTGAAAAGCCACATAAGGGTCATAGGTTGTCTACCCAGGGAAGGGGCAGTGGAGAGATTTGGCTACCATGGTGACCGAGACTTCTGATTGTGCTCGTTCAGTGTGTTTCTCCCACTCTCTCTTTCATTCTCTTTCCTATCCTGTCTCTCTCTCCCTTTCTCTTTATTAGTCTCTTTATTTGTCCTCACCTCTCCTTTCATCTTTCTTTCTCTTCCTCTCTACATTAGTCTCTGTCTCTCCTTCTCCATCTCCTCTTTTAATCTCTCCTTATCTCTATCTCTCTCTGTTAGTTACATTCTTCTTTTCAGTCAGTGTAGCAGTCAGTCAGTCAGTCAGTTAGTAATGCCTCGGTTCCACTGGCTTTAGTGTCCGTGCCGTGCCATGCGTCCCACAGCTTTTATTTAAAACCAGGCCATTGTAGCAAGTCCGTCGCTGTTGTGGGAGGAGCAGAGCGATTGTGGTTTTGGTTAGTGTTTCGTTCTAAAAACAAAGACAGAAAACAACACTACGAGCGATAGAGCCTGATGTGGAAAGGACTTTTGTGTCTATTTTATTATTTATGCTATATATGACTGGGGACTGCGTAATAAATACACGTTTCTATTAGGAAGAGCTAAACGTGTACAGACGACATTATATTCAGACAAACATTACGTTACTGTAAGAATTTTTTTCCATGTGCAACAATAAAATAAATATTTGCTATTTATTATTATTGTTATTATTGTAATCATCATCAAGAGATGTGCTAGTATATGTATTTTAAACCTGACTCCCTTAACTTATTACTCTTACTACAGATTTGTAACTGCAAACGACACTTTTTGACGTATTATTTTAATTTACTTATCAGACGTCCTTATCCAGGGCAAGTTACAGTTGAAAGAAAATACACACATTTCACGATTAATCATACAGTAACAGCAGCTACAATACAGCAGCTTATAATTGAACTAAAGTGTTAACGTTTTAGTCATAGCGTTTATGGACTGATGGACTCATTTATTAAACCAGTCCTTAATGTTTTAGAAGGAAACCCAGATCTGCTGTATTTATTTATTTATTCATTTAACTTCCCAGCAGGCAAAATACATTAGAAACAATGTTGTTTCAACATTATATTTCAACGTTGATGATTCAACGTTGGATCAACTTGGAATAACCTACATTGATTCAACGTTGGATAGGCAACGTTGAAATTTAATTGATAATTGGTTGTATTTGCAAATGGAATCAACTTTGAATTGTCAACATTCCTTCAACATCAAATTAATCAGCAAATGCAAACAACCACAGAAAGAGAGAGAGAGAGAGAGAGAGAGAGAGAGAGAGTGATGAGTTAATCTGGGGGGAGAAGAAAAGAAAACTAAAATACAGTTTCTTGGTGTTAACTATACAAAAACAGTAGAGGAAAAAAAAACTGTACAGCTTCAGGATGAACCTAGAATGAAAACTCCAAACATCATTTTTTTGGCTGAAATTACTTTATTTTCATGTGTTTGAAGAAAGACAGTACTCTGCACATATTGTGTAGAAAATAACACAAAATGTGTCATAGGTCTAGTAACACATTTTTTGTGTAAAATTGCTACACATTACTTCTAAGAGTGTATATTAAACCATCTGAAAAACAGATTTTAAAAATGCTATCAATCTTTTTAAAACTAGTTCCATGCAAGTTATGGTTAGAGAGCACTTTTATACACTCCCACAGTTTTTCCAATATGTTTTATACAGCTCTCCAGTTGAATTAAAGTTGAATTAAACAACAACAACAACAACAACAACAACAACAACAACAAATGATGCACGCTGACATTTTTCAAATTTCAAATATAGCCAATGGTCACTGATAAAATATTTTAATTGTAGTTACTATTTTGATAATACATTTGATTAATGCACACATAATACAATTTTGTTATCCTGCACTGAAATACTTTTCTAGTAAAATATTTGATTTCAACTAGCTGTTAATTACTTATTTAAATTAACAAACACTCACAAATATTTTTCCTTTAGAGGAATGTGCTTAAATTCTAATTTAATACCTTCATCCATTTCTACAGTATATAGCAGTTAAACATTCAAGCAGCAAAGACCCTTTCAATAGCCTACACAAAAAATATATATACTCTTTCTTACTTGAGAAAACCTTCCTCCATACAGCCAGCTTAAGTTAAAATAGAGGTTCTTCCCAGGCTGTGTTCAGGGTTGCCAGACACTTCTCTCAAAATTCCCCTACTGGTGGAAAAAAAAATCCCGATTTTCAACTGTTTTAAGAAATTTTCCCCCAGAAGAAAATGTGAATAAACAATACAATTTGTTATGTTCAGACTATTATTTGGTATACCTTGCATGGATAAAATGTGAGAATAAACGCAGTTGCCAATGAAAAATGATTAAATAGATGTAAATCTTAACAGAGCTTTACAAACTTAGGCTTCCATGAATAGACTATCCAGACAGTCCTGTTCCTTGCTGATATTGTACATGTTGCTGGCTGTTCAACTTCTGTGGAGTTGGCTGAAAGTTCCTGCAGTCCTGTACCTTCCACTCCGAGCAGTATTTGACTTGCAGCAGGCTTTCCAAAGTTTTGGACTGAAGTCTATTTCTTAGTTTTGTTTTCATCAGTGTGACAGTGCTGAAAGTTCGTTCCACTGCTGCAATTGAAATTGGTAGAGTTAACATCGTGAGGGCAAGCTCTTTACCATACTGATTGTTCCCTGCAGCATCCCTGTCTTCCTACACCTCAGACCAGAAGGATGACTCATCAGCTGTTTTGTTCCAGGCCTTGTTGGTTAAATTGGACCACTGTTGTTCAGTTCCTCCTATGTCTTGGCATACCACCTGGAATTCTTTCGCAATAGCTGTGATGGGTCTCTTGATTTGTGATAATGCCTCTTTTGGGTGCAGCATGTCCAGTTTTTCCAGAATGTTATGTTGGGTGGCAGTCGAGCCTTCAGTTGATGTGCCATCTGCACCAGCATCCCCTTGCACTTCTCCTTCACTGACTCTACAGCCACTTTGTCTTTAAGACTGTCTGCATAGGAAGTGAAATCATAACCCTAATCATAACTAGTAAAGAATTAAAAATATGAATAAAATATTACAGAAATCCCCCATTCCCATCTGAAAAATATTTTCCCCCACCATGGCTTTGATTTTCCTCTACAAATGGGGGATTTTCCCCCAATCTGGCAACCCTGGCTGTGTTCAAGTTTAGAGGCTTTCCCACTTTCATCTAATTGGCTAATTACTTGATAATCCTTTCCGACTCCATCTGATTCGTCGGCTAAGGTGTTTGTCATAGAGTAGCATTATATACACTCACCTAAAGGATTATTAGGAACACCATACTAATACTGTGTTTGACCCCCTTTCGCCTTCAGAACTGCCTTAATTCTACGTGGCATTGATTCAACAAGGTGCTGAAAGCATTCTTTAGAAATGTTGGCCCATATTGATAGGATAGCATCTTGCAGTTGATGGAGATTTGTGGGATGCACATCCAGGGCACGAAGCTCCCGTTCCACCACATCCCAAAGATGCTCTATTGGGTTGAGATCTGGTGACTGTGGGGGCCAGTTTAGTACAGTGAACTCATTGTCAAGAAACCAATTTGAAATGATTCGACCTTTGTGACATGGTGCATTATCCTGCTGGAAGTAGCCATCAGAGGATGGGTACATGGTGGTCATAAAGGGATGGACATGGTCAGAAACAATGCTCAGGTAGGCCGTGGCATTTAAACGATGCCCAATTGGCACTAAGGGGCCTAAAGTGTGCCAAGAAAACATCCCCCACACCATTACACCACCACCACCAGCCTGCACAGTGGTAACAAGGCATGATGGATCCATGTTCTCATTCAATTTACGCCAAATTCTGACTCTACCATCTGAATGTCTCAACAGAAATCGAGACTCATCAGACCAGGCAACATTTTTCCAGTCTTCAACTGTCCAATTTTGGTGAGCTTGTGCAAATTGTAGCCTCTTTTTCCTATTTGTAGTGGAGATGAGTGGTACCCGGTGGGGTCTTCTGCTGTTGTAGCCCATCCGCCTCAAGGTTGTACGTGTTGTGGCTTCACAAATGCTTTGCTGCATACCTCGGTTGTAACAAGTGGTTATTTCAGTCAAAGTTGCTCTTCTATCAGCTTGAATCAGTCGGCCCATTCTCCTCTGACCTCTAGCATCAACAAGGCATTTTCGCCCACAGGACTGCCGCATACTGGATGTTTTTCCCTTTTCACACCATTCTTTGTAAACCCTAGAAATGGTTGTGCGTGAAAATCCCAGTAACTGAGCAGATTGTGAAATACTCAGACCGGCCCGTCTGGCACCAACAACCATGCCACGCTCAAAATTGCTTAAATCACCTTTCTTTCCCATTCAGACATTCAGTTTGAAGTTCAGGAGATTGTCTTGACCAGGACCACACCCCTAAATGCATTGAAGCAACTGCCATGTGATTGGTTGTTTAGATAATTGCATTAATGAGAAATTGAACAGGTGTTCCTAATAATCCTTTAGGTGAGTGTATATATATATATATATATATATATATACACACACACACATATATACATACATATATGTATGTGTATTTATGTGTGTATATTAACGGATATATATCTTTGTTTTATTTATTAAGGGGAATTTTGCGCATTTTTTTTACCATGTCACTCAAAATAACCCCATGAAAAAAGTACCGACTGGGGAAATACATTTGTTTGAGATGATTTTGTGTTTGTTATCTGGGGTCTGTTTGATTGTTTTGACTGTCACGATGTCTATTCAACCAGAATGCAATGTAGATTTCGACGTTGATTAATCGTTGCCATAACCATGTTGAATAGTAGTTGTATTCTTGTTGATCCACGTCACAACTAGATTTCAACCACGAAACAACGTTGAAATTACGTCGAGTGCCTGCTGGGTTGTAAATGGGCACACGTTATCTGAATCGTGTTCGCCTTCATACTGATTGTCTCTACGGGTCTGTTATACAACAGACCTGCTGCAAACCATCCACAAAACGACAACCTGAATCACCGTTCAGCTGTCCATAAAATATTAATAAAATAGGCTGATATCGCTCCGATTATTATCCTTCAGTTTATTTTTAACTAGTCACAGCACTGCACCGGGTCCTGCGAAATCCGTGTTCGGCAAGTTTTTAATTCACTCTGATATTAACAGCAGTAATTATGGGGCACCAAATGTAAAGCAGTGCACACTTTTTTCCAAGTGTCTTTTTTCACAAATTTAACTTAAACCTTTTGTTTTTTTCTACATTTACTAAATACTTAATCCGTTTTTTCCACATTTATAAATATTTCGTTTATTTAAATAAATGCTAAATCTCCGTTTGATTAAATATTTAACTAAATCCTAAATCTCTGAGTTACAAAATAAATATATTGTTTTTAAATAAATATTGAGTTTAAATATAAATGTTAAATATAAATATAAATGTTAAATGTGGAGCTAATATAGCTAACATGTAAATGTTGTCCCGCCCCTCTAGCGCCGGTCAGCCTCTCACAACAGTGGGCGGGGCATGATCCCTTAAATGGCGGTAGTGTAGTGTAGTGACAGCGAGTGCAATATATAATGTGTCTGTTATTAAGAGAAGAAATCCTGTCCGCACACTGCACTGCAAGGAAACTAACTCAGACATTTATTTATTTGTGGAATCAGGTCTTAAAGGCTCAAGAGATAAAGCAGCAAATGTTTCAGCTTCATCAGTGCTTAGGAAGCGCAGCTCACAAAGCTCAGTTTTTCTGTTATGAAATTAACTTTGGGGAAATTAAAAACATGTTGAAACTTCATAAATGCATATCTTTCTAGCCATTCTAAATTAAACTGTCTGAATCTCACGATCTTTCCTATATTGAGTGTTTTATATATGAGTATCCCACAATGCATCTGGCTACAGGCATGACCGGCCACTCTCACAGTGCGCTGGTTCAGTGAGTGGACCACTGATGAGCAGGACTGTGTGTTATTTATTATAAATCCAATATGATTGGACAACTGATGACCACGACTGTGTGTTATTTATTGTAAATCCAATATGCTGGTGTGATTGTGGGCCAGTGTCTCAAAGGGGGAAACTATTCTCTGAGGGTTTATACTACACACTCTGGACTACTGCTCCGCTGGCCCTGTGACTTTATATAAAGCCTGCCCTGACCCTCATCCTGCATCTGTAGTTCGTTGATTGTTTTTAATTCCGTTTTTACTAAGAGCCAGTGTCCACTCAGTGATCAGTGACCACCAGCTCCACTGACCGCATCACGGAAACGCAATCCGACAGTTTGATGCCCCGAATGAGTGCCGAAACGCAGCTCACATTACACAGGTTACTGAAGCCCCACCCACTAAATGTGGATAAAGCGGATTAAGTATTTACTACATTTGGAAAAAAACACAAGGTTTAAGTTAAATGTGTGAAAAAAAAAAAGTGTGCACTGTTTTACATTTGGCGCCCCATAAGTAATATGTACGTGGTTTTGACTCCCTGCTGTTCCCACACGGCACTTGAGATTATATCTTCCAACATTATGTAGCTGATCTCTGAGCGATGTAATTGGTGGGCGTGACGGAGGCTTACGGCCACTTCTGGCAGCAGATAGCTAACCGTCCAGATGCTTAAGCCAGTTGAAACGGGGCATTAGTTTCATCTACATGGCTGGAGCAGTTTGTGTGTGAGAATGTGTGATTATGTCTGTGTGTGCGTTTATATGAGTGAGTGTGTGCATCTGTGTGTGGGTGTGCGTCTATGTATGTGTCTGTGAGTGTGTGAGTGTGAACTGGACTGTCATGTTGTGTGTGTGTTTGTGTGTGTGTCATGGAGTTTAGACTAGGGAAGATATTTATAACTCTGCCCCAGACTTCTCTCCCTCCCTCTTTCCCTTGCTGTCTCTCTCTGGCTTGATCTCTATGGATCTGCAGCTGCTCTGTGCACAATTAGACTAGTGTCTTTTTTGGCATATTGATAAAGGGATTAAGTTTAGAGCCAAAGTGGGGGGAGGTACTTAGCTACCTGTAGGGAAGCACTGTACTGATTTTGGGAGCTTGGTGAAAGAGAGGGAGAGCAGAATAACCAAATAACAGTGTGGCATGTAGCATGGTTCTAAACATGACCAGAAAGAAGAGCAATGTTGTGGTCTTGTCTGTGTGATTGGCGTCTGTGGAAAAGAAACGAGCCAAATAGCCAGGAGATTCACCCTAGTACCCCATGTTTATTGCCATTGCTCCCTACCCATAAGCCCACAAGACACCCTCCTGCCCTGAGTGCCTTTCCCTGTGCTATGCCTTCGCGTCTTCATTGTGGAACATTGTTGCCAGGGAGCTTCAGCGGGGTGCACCATTCTCTGCTAGTGCAGTCCACTACACCTCGTCCTGTGTGAGACAACATATTTTTCCCTATGGTGTAACTGTACCTCCAACCTCCTCCCCGCAGTGCCACAAATGTATCCCAGGAAAGATTGGAAGATTTTTTTATTCTTATTAATACTCCAGAAGCTTCTGGAGATTCCAGTTCTTGAGTTCTGAGGTTGCAGTTACACTGTGTTTTGATTCTGAGAAAGAACAAAATGTTGCTGACCACACATAGTGGGTAATGTTCTCTGTCTGTGGCACAATAACATTGTCTGCATGTATCTTAGGGTCCTTTCTGGAACTAGACACATCAAGCACAACTGTATCATTGCAAAGACAGTAATATAATATATTATTTTTTCCATTTTACTCAAACCGCTTATTCTGTGCATTGTGATTTGGTCACGTGTGAATGTCATTCCTCTTCAATGTAATTATATATGTGAATGTATAATATTGTTTAGGGAATATTTTGCCCCCCCTGCCCTCTTGGTTTTCATTGCAACTGAGCTCTTAATAACTTAATTGAATCCTTAATTAAATTAACAATACAATACAAGGTTGAATTGTTTAATTAAGAGCTTGGTTAGAACAAAACCAGCAGGCATGGGGTCTCCAGGACCAGTTTGGGAACCACTGAACTAGAGACCATCCTACATAGGTGAGTATAACAGTATAACAGGGGGAGGGGGAGTGGGAGAGGGAGGGGGAAGGAGAGAGAAGGGAGAAAGGGGGCGGGAACAGGAAGGGGAGAGGCATTGGGGAGAGGCAAAGAGAGTGAGGGAGAGATTGTGGCTGTGGGAGACAGAGAAAGAGGGAGAGTAGGGAAGAAGTATGGTTATATGAGAGAGAGAAAGTGAGAGAAGGCAATAGCTGGAAAGAGAGAGAGAGTTTGTGGCTACAGGACAGGTGTCCCCAACCTTTTTCATCATGTAAACTACTTTGCGTAAGGATCTTACCTGGCGATCTCCGGTGCCGTGGGGGTGGGTGGGGGTTGCTTCATTGCTGATGATACCTTGTAAATGGTCAGCGGTGGCAGGTGGTGCTGACGGCATTTTGTCCTCGGTCCCGGGGGGTGTGTGTGCCGGGGGTGGGGGGGGGTGCTGACGGTTCTTTCTTCCGGGTTCGCGGGGAGCCGCATTTTTACTTGTATTTTCTAATTCGTTTGGCAAGCCCCTCAGAGAAGTCCCGTGATCTACAGGTAGATCGTGATCGACCAGTTGGAGACCCATGGGATGAGGATAGAGAAAATGAAAAAAGGAGAGTGAGAAAGAGTGAGACCAATTGACAAATTTGTGGTTGTGTAAGACAGAAAGGGGGAGGTAAGATAATGGGGGGGGGGTTCAGTGGAAAGCCAATTGACCACATTGGTATGGGACCCACTACACTGCGCTCTGTGAGGCACTGACACACACTCTCACAGATTGGGACACTGAGACATGCACAGAAATGCTGACAGACACAGACTCAAGCAGACTACACCTGTACTCAGACACACACACAGAAACACAGAAACATAGACTAAGACACAGAGATACACTCACAGACACAAACTCACACAGACACACACACTCTTAAAGACACACAGATACAGACACATACACACATTCACATCTCTCTCAGGCACAGACACACAGAGCACTCAGAGATGCACAGACAAGGGACACATTTAGACCCTCCCCTGCCTCCTCTCTCTCCCTCCTTCAGGTCCACCGATTTATATTTATGTGTCTATGTCTCTGCATACATGTGCGGGCATAGGTGTATGCTAACATACTTGCACGTAACGTTGACACATGGATAGGGGGCAGTGTCACATTTACCACATCACAATCTACAGAAAAAGAAAGCCATTTTTTATGGTGCACCTAGGTTTGTATGGATGTAAATCAACTCGTTACAAAAACTACACACACATACAAATTGCCATATTGCATCCTGTATGTGCAGATCTATATTGTCTTGCTATAGTTGACTAGAGACACTAGCACATATATACACAAACACATCTCTGCATATGTGAATTTCTCCTCCATATCCGTTCTTACATGTTACTAAATATTTGAATTAAATGCATATATGGCGTTTCAGCTATTAAACTCCTCAAAATCAGTGAGAATAAATATGTTCTTCTCCAACCGCCAGACCCGCAGCTTATGTAGGCTATAGCCTACTGAATATAATAAATATAGTCGACAATATGGGCTTTGTAATCAAATTAGTAATTGTGAAACAGTTATTTTGATCATGTTTGATCATGAATGCTATTTGTTCATTCCGTCCACGAAAAGCAAAGTACATTTTACCTTCCGTTCAAAATTGCCAAGCATGACATTTCGTGGGATAAAATGTGAATTATGTTCACGAAATGTGCAGTTCCAGGGACAAATTACTAATTGTGTGCACAAATGCGTTTTGTGGATGAGGAGATGCATTTTAAATACTTTCGTATGTCACCACGTTGTGTCTATGAAGGGTGATCAGTGCCAAATTTAAGATGAATGTGATTATGAACATGAAGATGATTATGAACATGAAGATGATTATGAAGATGAACATGAAGATGATTATGAACATGAAGATGAACATGAAGATGAATATTAACATGATTATGAAGATGAACATGAAGAGGATTATGAACCTGAACATGAAGATGATTATGAAGATGATTATGTGCATTGGATAGGACAATAAGCGCACTGGCTACCGCCCACTAACTCTGATTGACAGAGTTCAAAAAGAAATACAAGAGACACTACGAAATGTAGAAGTGCACTGAGAAATGTAAATAGCAAAGACAAACAAGAAATAAATATATACTTGTTGAAACTAATGAATGAAAAAATAAATTTTGAAATAAATAAACAAATAAATAGATTAATAAATAAATAGATAGGCCTAATTGTCCATGTATTTGTAATCATGTGTTTATTTTATCTGTGTATTTATTTTGAATCTCAGTGTGGATAGTCCTCCACACTCTGAAACCGTGTAACTCCATGAAATTAAATGGGACACACTTCAGCGCCAGCATTCAGTGCCTTTGCCTTAATAATAATAATAATTAATAATAATAATACCCACATCGATAAGCGGTTTCGAAAATGGATGGGATGGATGGTTAATAATAATAATAATAATAATAATAATAATAATAATAATAATAATAATAATAATAATTTTGAAACATATTGTTCGTTAATATCACCTCCTAGTTTTATTGGATACTACTTCAGTAATTAATTAATTGATAGGTGCAGAAACGTTTTTGACTGAACTTTCTAATCATATATTTAAATTATGATTATATAATAATTTTATATTATCTATCTATGTATTATAATTTCCTTGATACATAATTTAACAATTTCTACAACTGTCTAGCAAGCATTACATTACATTAATATGCACCCGCCACTGCCATATTTTCCCAATTGACTTGTCTCCGCCTTTAATGCAAAGAGTTCTGGGACAACACTTCCACATAAGTGTACTCTTTTGTACACTCCGTCGAAGGGAGCATTGAAGGACACAAACAGCTCATTTAGGCTCCCTTCACTCGCTCCCTAAGGTATTGGGACACTTCTTAAGATGGCCACCATAGTACCTCCGCCCCGCAAGGAAAGGGAACAAGGGAACAAGTGTGCGATTTGGGACGCAGCCATATTTTCCCGATTGACTTGTCTCCGCCTTTAACACAAATAAATAAATAAATAAATAAATAAATAAATAAAAAAATTAAAATGAATCTTAATTGTTTTTAAAGATTTAGTTGATTTTAAATCACATTGTTTAGGGTTTTGGTATAGTTTTGTTATATACTTTTGTCAAATACATTGACCTTTTTGGGTTTAATTTAAAATGCATTGGACCTTTTTTGTTTGTTTTTTATTTTTCCCTTTTTAATTGTTTCTTTATTTTGTTCAATGCATTTTCAGTTATTTTCAATGTATTTGACCTTTATTTGGTGAGCAGATTTTGCTTTTATCACATTTGTTTTGTTGTTTTGGGCACGTTTATTTTGAAGTTAATTGTTTTGTTTTTTGTTAAAATCACAGATTTTAAAAGTTTTAAGTGATTTTATGGATTGATATTTTTAATCATGAGTATTAAAAAATTGAATTGTTTTTATTTAATGTAAACGTAAAATACTTAACCAAATAAACAGTATTTTACTTTAACACAAAGGTGCTCGTAAGGGACTACGTCAATCTGGAGGTCCATCAGAGGGGCAAGGAGGAAGCCTATAAGAACTGGCACATACAAGATCTGGGGGAGCTCAGGATCCCATGATGGGACCCACCTCCGGGGACGGTCAGTTCCCCCTGCTGGAGCCCGAGTCCAAGATCTTTTAATTATTTATGGATGATTGTTTTTAAAACGATTTTAAAATGAATCTTAACTGTTTTTAAAGATTTAGTTGTTTTTAAATCACTAATTGTTTAGGGGTTTTTTGGTTTAGTTTTGTTATATTCTTTTGTCAAATACATTGTCCGTCTTGGATTTAATTTTAAATGCATTGGACCTTTTTTGTTTGTTTTTTATTTTTACCTTTTTAATTGTTTCTTTATTTTGTCCAATGCATTTTCAGTTATTTTCAATGTATTTGACTTTTATGTTGGTGAGCAGTTTTCCTTTAATCACGTTTGTTTTGTTGTTTTGTGCACATGTTTATTTTAAGTTAATTATTTTGTTTTTAAGAATTGATTTTAAAAGATTTTAATCATAAGTATTAAAAAATTGAATTGTTTTTATATGTAAATGTAAAATACTACACCTAATAAAACAGTATTTAACACAAAGACTCGGGTACCCTGGATGGAGGCAGGGGGGTCCCGGACGTTGTGCGGCTTATAAAGGCGCAGGGGCTGGCATATGTGGTCAAGAACATCCAGGCTGCTGGCAAGAAAGTGAGTTTTATGAACCGCTTTTATTTTGCCAGCAGCCTGAGACCATTCGGCCTCTGCGCCATGGATAACACCAGGCCGCACTCGTGGGATCCCCCGCCGTTCTACAGGGCGCTCCGAGCCTTTGTGCTAGAAGTAGGCCTCCATAAAGTCATGCTGGCCTCCTGGGATTATAAGACCATCTGTAGCCAGATGAGATCTACCCAGGAGACCAGCCGGATAGAAGATTTCCCTCCCGAAACCTGCCGGTTTATCTGGGCTAACGCTACGCATGTTTGCCTCACAAACACGCAGAAAGATGTCTCCTGGATGACTGTGAGTCGGTGTCTGCCCACCCGAGGTTTCATGCACAGAAGGGGCCTAGCCCCTTATGACATCTGCCCCTACAAGGGTTGCCTGGGGAAGGAGATGGAGGCTCATATCTTTAGGGATTCCCCCTCCACCTGCAGGGTCTGGCTCCTGTTTTCTCCGTTCCTCCACAGGTTTGCCGTTCCTGTGCAGGCGACCGCCCAGCAGATCCTTTATGGTCCAGCCAGAGGAATTACATCCACAACCCTGAGGTGCTGGTGGCGTGTCGTCTGCACAGTGAAACAGGCCCTGTGGGAGGGACAGAACATCTGTTTATTCAACAAGCAGGAGCTGGACCCAATCGTCATCGCATGGAAGGGCATGGTACTAGTCAGGGATTATGTCAATCTGGAGGTCCACCAGAGGGGCAAGGATGAAGCCTTTAAGAACTGGCAAATACAAAATCTGGGGGAGCTCAGGATCTCGTGATGGGACCCACCTCTGGGAACGGCTATCTCCCCCTGCTGGAGCCCGAGTCCAAGATCTTTTAACCACTTTTAATGAATGATTGTTTTTAAAATATGATTTGAAAAATGATTTTTAATTGTTTTTAAAGAATTAGTTGATTTTAAATGCACTTGTTTTGTTTGGGTTTTTTATTTTTTTGTTTTATTTATTTTTTGATTGATCTGATGCATTTTCAGTTACTTTCAATGTATTTGACCTTTTTTTGTTGGTTTGGCAGTTTGCCTTTTATCACAAGTTTATTGTTTTACTGATTTAAGCACATGTTTATTTGAGTTCATGTATTTGTTTAAGTTAAATCACTATAAGATTTTTTTTTAGTGATTTTAGAAGATTGATTTTAACAAATTTGTAATCATGAGTATTAAAATTTTTTTTTTAATGTTTTTATTATTTTGAAATGTAAAATACTTAACCTAATAAAACAGTATTAACGCAAAGACTCGGGAATCACATCTCAGACTCGGGTTTCCCGAGTGAAACCTTTGTCCAACAGGGGGCACTGTACTGTACTATTTTTGACAGTCTTTTTTCTTTCTGTTTGCAGGGAACTGTTCCACCAGGCCAGACCAGACGAGACGGGGAGATTCCGGTTGACAGAGCTGCAGAGTCTTGGATCCTTGAAGCGGACCAGACGCCGAGGCAAGAGGAGATTGGGATGGACCGGGACCAACAAGGGACCTAGCCAGAGGAGTCGGCGGACTCCTCACGGAGTGGGTCCCAACTAGAAGCCCGGCCGACCATCTACCTGGAGACCAGGAGATCCAGGAGAGGCCTCAGATCCCAGGGACCAACCCGGCCAATTGGCGAACGTCTGCGAGGGAGGCCTCCTGCAGCCCGCTCCCTGCAAGAGGCCCGGAGGTTGAAGCAGCTCCCCAGCAAGGTGGACTTGCCCCGATCTCCGGATTGAGAGCCTCTGGATCCATTCCCAGGTAGGAACGTGCAGCATGGCCCAGCGGACGGCTGGAGTGAGGTGCCATAATGCGATGCGCTTCAGCCGAGAGGCTGGAGACAAGACCGCAGCCCTCACCCAGCTGGAATTCAGCAGGTCCATGCTGCAAAGGGGCCTGGGCTTCGCCCCTTCTGAACTGAACTGCGTGGTGAAACTGCCTGGACCTAGGGACGTGTTTGAGGTGAGTATTTAAGTGCTGGAGAGTTTCTGGAATATCTATAGAGAAAAGAAAGATTGCGGGGGAGGGCACCTTTTTAGGAATTGTCCCTCCTCCTATGCAAATAGGGAGTGGAGAGAATAAAACAAATTGAGGGTCCTTTAACGGAGATACCCCAAGACGTGGGTAGAGAGGAAACAGATAACTCTCCGACTCTGGGTTGGAAGTGGAGGTGGAGGGGGAGAGGTGGACTTTTGTAGCAGGAAAGAGGAGAAGGGCAGAGAGGAAGACAGTGAGTGGGGGGGTGTGATGAGTAAACAGATTAATTCTGCTAGCTCACCCCCCACCGCCAGCTCCTCCCCTGCAGCTGAGACCTCTCCCCCTCAGTTTTATATGCCCCTCTCCGAGTCTGGAGCAGAGAGTGGTTGGCCTTCTCCACTTCCCCCTGTGGGCAGCCTGGTGGAGGACCGGCCCCCTAATAGTAACATCCCTCCTGCCCAACTCCCTAGACTCTCTCAGGGGAGGGGACAGGTCTGCCCTCCCGGTGGTAGTGTGAGAGCCACAGGTCCTCAGGAGAGGAGAAACGGCATCAGTGTCCTTGACCACAAAGACCATAGGGCCGCAATGGCAGAGTGACTGGCGCTGGGGGTGGAGGCCTGTGGAAGAGGTTCTTTACATGTTTGTTATGTAGCGGGTAATTGCCCTCACCGCTATTATGGCTTTAGTTATTATATCTATAAATGTGAGGAGCATTGCTGAGGTGAAAAAGAGGGATGATGTTTTAAACTCTCTGTCTGGAATGAAGGCGGATATAATCTGTTTACGGGAGTGTGGCATCCCGTTCCAAAAAGAATATAAAGATCTCCGGGACACTTGGACCCTAGGTGAATCCTTCTGGTCTGGGTCCAACATGTCCCGAGCGGATGGGATTGCCATACTCCTGAAGAACCCCTTCATTGAAGTTAAAAAAATTAGGGTGATAGAGGTGGGCAGGTTGGCCTCGACTTTAAATACAAGGGAGCTGTATTGAGGCTGGTCAACGTCTATGCCCCCACCAGCCACAGAGAGAGAGTCCTCTTTTTCCTTCAGCTATGCCTGCTCCTGATCGGCACCTTACCAGTTATCATTTCAGGTTATTTCAACTGTGCCCTGAGGGATGTAGCCCCGCAACGATAGATCCAGAAGGGATCTTGCTGCGTTCGTGGAGGACTTTGAACTCTGTGATGCAGGTCGGGACCTGGTCCCCTTGTTCACCTGGGTGAGTTCTTCTGGCTCCTCCTTCTCCAGGATAGATCTCGTCCTCCTCAGTAAGCCATGATCGACTCCTCAGGGCAGGAGGTGGAGGGCAGAGAGGCTGTTGAGACAGTGGTGCGGGACTTCTACAGGGAGTTGTACAATCAGAAGGTGGTGGATCAAAATCTGATCCATCACTTTCTGTCCCTGTTGGAGTCCCACAACGAGGGGGACGAGGAGGTGGAGGAGGATCCAGAGATCAGCACCACTGAACTCTCCCAGGTGATAAAGAGTCTCAACTCTGAAAGGACACCGGGTCCCGATGGGATCCCTGCTGAATTCTATAAGATCTTTTGGGAGGTGCCTCAAGAAGATCTGGCACAGGTCTTGGGGTCAGTGTACAGAGAGGGTAGACTGGCCCCTTCTATGGAGCCTCCTGATCGGCACCTTACCAGTTATCATTTCAGGTTATTTCAACTGTGCCCTGAGGGATGTAGCCCCGCAACGATAGATCCAGAAGATCCAGACCTCCCAAAAGATCTTATAGAATTCAGCAGGGATCCCATCGGGACCCGGTGTCCTTTCAGAGTTGAGACTCTTTATCACCTGGGAGAGTTCAGTGGTGCTGATCTCTGGATCCTCCTCCACCTCCTCGTCCCCCTCGTTGTGGGACTCCAACAGGGACAGAAAGTGATGGATCAGATTTTGATCCACCACCTTCTGATTGTACAACTCCCTGTAGAAGTCCATAGAAGGATTTCCCTTCTATGGAGAAGAGTATTCTTACTCTTCTCCATAGAAGGGAAATCCCAAAGATCTGAAGAACTGGCGGCCGGTCAGCCTCCTGTGCACCGACTACAAGATACTGGCCAAAGCACTTACACTCCGGCTGCAGCAGCCACTTCCTCAAGTTGTGGGTCCCAACCAGGTCTGTGGTCCGACTTAGGGATGCTGCTTAGGGATGTCGTGGCTTACTTGAACGAGAGAAGGCTTTCCCTGGTCCTGATCAGCTTGGACTAGGAGAAAGCCTTCGATAGAGTGGGTCACGAATACCTGCAGCTTGTGATGGAGAGCATGGGTCTCACTCTTGGCCTGAGGAGATGGATTAAGATCATTTACAGCAACCTAAGCAGCAGGGTCCTCGTGAACCGCCACCTGACCGAACCATTTCTGGTCAGGTCGGGGGTTCAACAGGGTTGTCCCCTGTTGGCCCTGCTGTACGTCCTCTGTTTGGAGCCGGGATGCCCGGATCACAGGTCTCCAGAATTATATTTTGGTTTGTCTGGGGGAGTAAAATGGATATATATATATATATATATATATATATATATATATATATATATATATATATATATGGGCTATATATTGTATTTTATTTTTGCATACTAAACATTGTATAAACAGAAACTTACAGATAGATAGTCTGAACATATTATTTTACATGATTTAACACGCTTTTGGTTTGTTTTTGTGTTTGTTATGAAGGAGGGTGAAACCTAAAAACTCCCCGAACAGGAGGCTATGCATCAATACTACGACCTCGGATTATGTTTGGCATGGTCGGACAGCAGTAGGTCGGGGAGGTGGAGGATGACCGACGTCGGCATATGGTTGTCATGGTTCGACAGCAGTTACAGTCGGCGAGATGGATCATGTCCGACTAAATGCCGATAGATAAGATATCAGTGCAACTTGTTTTAATACATTGACCTATACAACTTTAAAATCTCACACGTATGAATAATAATCATTATAACTATATTTGACACTGTCAACATACAGGATGCAACAGTTTGACACTGTTCATATTCCTTATCTGCAAGCGCTCGAGCGCTCTTCCTCGAGACTAGAAGAGGCGTGTCCTCCATTGACGTCACAAAGTTCACCTTCACGATTTATTAAAATGTTTACATTTACTGTTTAAATGTACTGAAAAGTAGAATATTTCATAGTCTGAAGTACCAGGTTGTATGTATGACTGTGGTTGTTTTCAAAATATCAGTTTTAAAATATAAAATGATCCTTTTATTTTCTGTATCACGGAATGGTTTAAAGTTAATTTCAATGACAATGTATAGCCAGTTGGTAAAGTCATTATGTAGCGAATGTATTTACATTTGTAACTAATTTGTCAGATTTGTTCATTTTCTTCGCATTGTATTTTTCTTCAATGAGCCGGTTTCATTCCATAGATGTAGTGTGTGAAGATTTTTGTTTGTATTATTCCTAAGAAGACTGGCTACAGAATGGCTACAGCAGGCAGAAGGGAACTTATAACTCATAAATATTTTAAAAGTGCTCAATACTGATAATTAAGATGTTGTTGTTCCTAAATAATGCCTCGGCTGAGTGATTTGAATATACGATCATACATGTCTTACTGTTGTGTTTTGCTCTCGGGATCTGTGATTATCCAAATGGCTACTGCACATTTACTTATTTAATATTACATGCGTTATTTAATTAGGCTCGGTTCTGTTGAACATGTATAATACGTCACATTTTTAAATAACTGAGTGTATTGGATAATACATTTTTTAGAAATACTCTCTCAAGCTTCCCGCATTCGTACCTCACCATGGATAGAGAAAACGAGCATTGAAAAAGTGTGATTGTAGTTATGCTCTTCTGCAATATATTTCTACAAGATCAAGAACAGGATTTGAAAACACAGCGAAGCAACGAGCAACACTGGATACAGGGTAAGAGCAAATGGTAATTTGGGGGATTTGCAGATAAAAACACGGATGGACCACTCATGATCAGCCGGCCGACGTTGGCCCAACGCTGCTGTGCTATCTGGATGTCGTCGGGGCTTCCAACGCTCCAGCACAGAGCTGATCCGGAGACAGCTAGGTGACGTGGTGACCTGTTAGAGAAAATGGGAATTCTCAGTAATATGACTTTAAGGCTTTTGTGTGATTGGTCCCCAGCACTAAGGTAACAGTCACACATTACAGTAATGGGAAGCAATTATCAATGCATTGATGTATGAATCCCACGGGAATAACACAGGAATAAATTCCAAGTAATCTGATTTCTGCTTTTAAGCACACGTATAACTGGGTGAGGGTCAGTGTACGTACGATTTCATACGTGAATTCGTTAACACTTGGTTCCCGTTTGTGTAAAGTGCCACCGATTGTACGGCATGTTAAATAGCATAGAGTATTTTAGAAAAAAATATAATCGTTAGAAGCTAACACCAGTTAAGCTGCAACCTGCCCAAGTTATGATTTAATTGCCCCTATACAGCAATACGCTATCTACACAGGGTCTCTCCAAACAGCGGTGCGGTATGCAGGATTTCTCCTGAAAGATTAATGCGGCACTTCGCGACTCCAGTTGTTCAGCATTGTAACGCGGAGAGAGGAGCAGCTGTACGGTTAGCGTGGGGCTAAAAGTTTTATGACAGGAGCCATTGTAGGGCCGGAAGAACAGCCACTCAGGTGAAATCGCCAACGGAAGTGTAACGTTACAAGGGCGTAATGAGAGAAGGGGAAAGGGGGGAAGGGCTGTCGCTTTAGAATGGTAGTGGAGAGAAGATGGTGGCATAACACCTTGCACAAAACAGAGCGCCCTCTAACACTGCAGGGCCGCCACGTCTGACGGCCTGAATGTCGATTAATACCCTGCAGTATATAATAATAATAATAATAATAATAATAATAATAATAATAATAATAATAATAATAATAATAGCGAATGTGTGTGTAAACGTTGGAATGTCGAACCTCAACCTAATACGATGTATTTCAACAACAATAACAATAATTATAACAGGGACTGTGCCATGCGTGTCAATGAATGTGTTATCAGGCAACTGTATGTAAACGAAAGCGCACTGGAATTACCGCATGGGGAAACGCGTGGAGGGAAGTCGCCGGGAGCTGGAGCCGCGCCTGCCAATTCAGGGGGAGAAGTGAGGCGACGCGGTGCGCATGGGAAAGGCCGGGTGGTTTGGGAATGTGGAGGGTGTGCGAGTGGGTAAGAAGGAGGAGGGGATCATTTATAACGCAGGCCTGTTGATTACCCACATCATGGCACAATAACATATTTTCCCAGCAGAGCTCGCTGTAATGTCACTCTAGAGACAGTCGGAGTCCTCTCTCTTTCCCTCTCTCACACACACACACTTCACAGTATGAATATATATATATATATATATATATATATATATATATATATATATATATATATATATATATACATACTCTGAATGGTAGGCACAATCCATTTGTATATTTGTATATTGTATATCGACTGTGTTTAAATGTATGTATTTGTGAATCTGTCCGCTCTGCTGCAATAATAAAATGTGAATGCACATTCGCAGTTAAAAGCAATACACACCCACACAATACAATGCTTGGTTAACCCACTATTTACATGTCATGTATGTCCTGTGTGACACCAAAAGTTGGCATTATCAATAAAACACAAAAAAACAACACCTGTCTATTGCTATCTCCATCTCGCTGTGTGTCACTGTCTAATCCCCTATCTTTCTTCATTTATCTTTCTCTTTCTCTCCCTCTCTCTCTAGATGTGTATGAGCCTGTGGAGGCCTATACAGTTCACTGCTCTCATCTTGAATCTGCAGTAAATGTGTGTGTGTATGAGAGAGACAGAGGGAGAGAGAGAGAGAGAGAGAGAGAGAGAGAGAGAGACTTGATATTTGGCGACTTGTGCAGGCTGTGTATTTTACATTGCATTTTGAACTCAAGTGTGGACATAATTTTTCAGCCTTTTGGATGATAGACAAGGAATACCTACTCTCTCAAATGACAATCCTTGTTGCTTTATCAATTTTCTGATGGTGCCTGGTCGAGTCCAATAAATGGTAGCTATAGGTGTGCATACTACACACACACACATACCTCTCCTTTCTGACACATGCTGTCAGAAACTACTCATTAACGGGAGACTTATAGAAGCCTTCCCAGTTTTTGTAAAGGCCTAATGTAGACAAGGTGCTTTTGTGGTAAAATCAATAAATTATGATAAAATAATTGGTTAACCAATTCATATTATTTATCATAATGGTAGATGCAGGCTAGTAGGAGGAGGAGAAGGGAGATGAGGCCTATTCATAGTAGGCTAGTGCTAGTAATAGTAGTCCCTACACTGTAAAGAATGTTGTAAAATCACCTGTATACACTGTATTGTTACTTTACTATATATTGCCCCAGCAGAACACACAAACTCTTGTAAGGAGGCAGCAGTTAGCCGCAATGTTAGCATTTGTATCATGGAAATCTAGTTGTGTGGGCCTACTGGTTTGTGTTTTTAAAGTTTTTAGCTGGGGTGCGGTTCATAGAGTGAGCTGGTTTCCTCAGCACCACTGGCACTGTAAGCATGGAAGCAGACCTACAAATATTGTAAGATATCAAGGCGACTTTCCAAACATGGGGCATTTGACTACAAGACTTCGGAGTTAATATAGTGGAGGTTGTGCGGAAATCGCTAAATCACACACAGACACACACACACACACACACACACACACACAGAGGAATCAGAAATGTATGTATGATACAGAAGCCATCCAAAGTGGCCAATATACACCAATCAGCCATAACATGACCACTAACAGGTGAAGTGAATAACACTGATAATCTCGTTATCATGGCACCTGTCAGTGGGTGGGATATATTAGCCAGCAAGTGAACATTTTGTCCTCAAAGTTGATGTGTTAGAAGCAGGAAAAATAATAACAAGCGTAAGGATCTGAGCAACTTTTACAGGGGCCAAATTGTGATGGCTAGAAGACTGGGTCAGAGCAAATTGCTGAAAAAGTTAATGCTGGTTCTGATAGAAAGGTGTCAGAACACACAGTGCATCGCAGTTTGTTGCATATGTGGCTGCGTAGCCGCAGACCAGTCAGGGTGCCCATGCTGACCCATGTCCACTGCTGAAAGTGCCTACAATGGGCACATGAGCATCAGAACTGGACCACGAAGCAATTGGAGAAGGTGGCCTGGTCTGATGAATCACAAGTACAAAGTGTTGACTTGGCCTCCAAATTCCCCAGATCTCAATCCAATCGAGCATCTGTGGGATGTGATGGACAAACAAGTCCGATCCATGAAGGCCCCACCTCGCAACTTACAGGACTTAAAGGATCTGCTGCTAAAGTCTTGGTGCCAGATACCACAGCACACCTTCAGAGGTCTAGTGAAGTCCATGCCTCGACGGGGCAGGGCTGTTTTGGCTGCAAAAGAGGGACCTACACAATATTAGGCAGGTGGTCATAATGTTATGGCTGATCGGTGTATCTATAGCACTCATAATTCAACAACTCTGGAATGACTAAACACATTTTATCTGTATACCTTACAGATTGACACTCTACAGGAAACCCCATGTTACTGTAATAATTACAGTAACCTACTGGGAACACTGCCTCAGGAAGTTAATTTTTTGTGATTGTATTAGTAGTAGTAGTAGTAGTAGTAGTAGTAGTAGTAGTAGTAGGATACTGGTAGTAGAAGCAGCATTGATAGTAGTAGTAGACTAGTAGTAATAATAGTAGAACAAGTAGTGATGTAATGCTAGTAGGAGCGGATTACTATAAAAAAGCAAGTCAAACTGCTCAGTGTACACCGCTACAACGCATTAAACAACACCCATTTTTATAATAATAATAATAATAATAATAATAATAATAATAATAATAATAATAATAATAATAACAATACAGGGAAATGTAGACATTGGGAATTATATGAATTGATAAGTGCATCAAATAATATTTTTAATACTACTACTAAAATATATAAAAGGCGTACGTGTATGTTGCGGTTTCCCCTTTTTGCGTGTTTGTATGTATGCATATACTTATATGTATGTATATACGATTATAGATGTGGGTGTGTGCGTGCGCTTCCCTCTGATCTCCGGGCTCTGTAGCTCTCTCGCTCGGTCTCGCTATCCCCCCTCCGGTCGTCTCCAAGCACCCCGCTCCGCCTCGCCCGGGAAGTGCTCATAATAAGCGCCTGGATAATAGCGCAAACGAGTCCTTCCCTTCGTCTCCCTTCTCGCAGAATTCTCCATCGTTACAGGCTGAGCGGCTCAAACGACACAGCGCCCGTTCGCATAACGAAAGACTAACACACACACAATCTGACACACTCAAAGGTAGAAGGAAAGAGAGAGCGTATACACTGAAAGAAAGCGAGAAGAACAAGAAATCGACTGCTTCCTTGTAAGAGAGAGGGAAAATTATATGTATATATAGAGAAATATAGGTAAGGGTTTTAGTTGGCATAGTAGCGGCACTGCAGTGTGGAACGCTTGGATTCCTACAGACAGGTGAGGGGGGAGCAAGACCAGAGGAAACAGCGTTCAACTATAGTTTCAGCTGAAAATATAGTCGCATTTTTTGGGGGGCGCTACAGATATCTGGTCCATTCGGGTGCTGGTTCGGAGACGTTGTCGACGTCCTGTTTTTTTTTTTTTTTTTTACGTGGTACAAGGACCCTCCAGGGCCACACACACATTTTCAAACACGGGGGCAAGGAACCGCCGGTTAAGTCAGCAGTTGATCTTTGAATGGCGAGCCGTCCATGTCTCTGGGGATTACGTTTTCCTCCTTTGACCGACACATACTTCACTGGTGAGGAGACGACGCGTAACCGACACGGTGTTCATTTATTTTGGAGATAGGCAAGGAGGGTCGTTAAGCAGGTACGGAAAAAACGTGTTTTTATATAGATATAACAGATATAGTGTGTGTTGTTATTAGTATTGCTTTTTTTCTTTCATTCATTTGTAACCAAACCTTGAAAAGGAAGCACCATAGCGCTGTCACAATGTATACTTTAGGGCTAACCTTGAAGTGTATATGCATAAACGGTTATTGAATCTTGTGGATTATAAAAAAAAAACATGCAAAATAATTCGACTACTGAGAATAATTCATAAACAGCATTGCCAGTGTCGCTGTACCTGTACGCTCTGTAAACAGACGTGGTTCGACTTTGTAACGAACATTTGTTGATATATTTTTGAGCTCTGGGTGGTAAAATTGTCTTAGTGAAAACGCGTGTCTAAGCCTGAGCTGCTGTGTGTGTTTTTTGGAGGAAAGGGAACAAGAGAGACAACCACAGTGCCCATATTTTATTTTATTTACAGATGGAGGGACATTAGCTTTAATGAAGCGCGGAAATAAAGTCACTTTTTGTGCCAGATTAATCCGTGGAGTACTACGAGGGATGTAGCCTGCACAGTCTTCGGGCAAAGAGAGGAGGAAAAGTGGAGCTCTACGGAGGCTATACAACACTCTGTGGACCGATTTTATTTTCTATTTCTTTTCAATAGAAGAAGAAAAGGAAATATGAATTTGCTTTTTTTCTTCTTATTGTTTCTCTATGGGGTATAGCCTACGGACACCGGTCGGAATTTAGGTATTTTGAAAGCCTGGCTTTTACTTTTTTTTTTTGGGGGGGGGGCTTACTTTACAACTTGGGAAAACGTATTTTAATTTGCATTGTTTGTTCTTATTACTGGTACGATTCATTCAGCCAGGTGGAGATTTATACGATGGAAAAGCGGGATTCTCAGCCGGAGGAGTCGCTCGCTCAGCCACAGTCCACAGAGAAGGAGTTACCAAGGCTACCACGCTGCTGCGACTCACGGAGGTGATTTTTGACGGCAAGAAAACAAAACAACAAACAAAATATCTACATTTTTTCCCCTTTTGTTTTCAAGTCTTTCTCCTGGTTCGTTTAGCGGATTTTTCCTCCAAAATGTCATTCCCGGGAATTGTTTGACTCGACCACCTACTGGCTTTTCATTAAACAAAAAATATTATAATTATTATTATTAATAATAATAAAAAAAAACTCTTGATATTTTTTCTATTCTTCGGGGATACACCACTTTTCTTCCCAGTGCCGTGCGACGCACTTCTCTTTGATGTCGGCCAAGGTAAGAGACTCGTCTACATTCGTCAAAGTTGTGCGTTTGTTTATTTCTGCTCACAAACCCCATATGTTGGCTACTATACCTACATGTGTTTCTATACAAAGTCTATATACATATAACTGTGTGAAGGCAATCTGGTATAATATCAAGCACTTTTGCAGGAATAATAACATTGGAAGAAGAGATAATGTGTTCTAACGCAGGTATAGAAAATGATATTGTGAAGCTAACTTTATAAACTGTTTTAATAATAATAATAATAATAATAATAATAATAATAATTATTATTATTATTATTATAATAATAATAATATAATCATAATCGTAGGAATGTGTATAAAACTATATTCATATAAAACTTGCTATGAAATAGATAGGCGTCAATTGTAGCCTATTTTTCTTCTATTATTATTATTATTATTATTATTATTATTATTATTATTATTATTATTATTATTATTATGCGAATTAAGCACCGTTCTCCCGAAGCCCCTTGTATTACTTTAAGGAATTAAACGGAAGGTGCAAAACTAGACACTAGACTAAAGAACATCATCACCCTGCCGTATAAACACGGGTAGCCGAGTCCGTACAGGATCTGAATAGAGGGGAATTTCGAAGACGTTATTTATTTATTTGTTGTCCCCTTTGGCATAGTGGAATTGTCACCTGCTGCATTCCGTAGTAACTGCGTCCCTTCGCTCTATATTTATCACAGTGATGTGAAGGGTTAAATAGACATGTCCATGGTAAAATGATACACGCTGACACACAAGAAATTAACCGTACATGTGATTTCAGTCCTGTCTACCTGTGACTGGTTTGGTAACCGTGGAAGATACGGTGACGTTGTATTATAATTTCCCATACAAACGGCGCAATCATTATTCTTATTCATGTGTATTATTCAGTGAATTATAGAGTTGTATTATGGGTGGTGGTGTTGGTGGTCGTAAGTGATCGTATTTACAGCTTATGTGACTTTGTATAGCCTATAATAATAATAATAATAATAATAATAATAATAATAATAACCTAAAAAATATTATTAATGATACAGATTGTAACTCCATATTTGTGGAAGAGGGTCAGAGTCATCGGCATCGTTAGACCCGGGCTTCCGAGGCTTAAGCCCCGGGTCTTTTGATCCAAATCAGATTATTTCCCATAACGGCATTTCTGCGCAAATATATTATACTGACGTGCGAAAACTTAATACGAAAACACCGTCAGCCCCCCCACGGTCTTACTTGAGAAATCAGCAAGTCCCCCCCCCCCCGACCCCCGCTCGTACAGGAGAAATCACCGTCACACGCCCCTGGTCACAGTGTTATGATTTTTTTAAACGCACTCATTCCTCCTGCTTCCTTTCCTCTACGCCTTACTGGCGTTGTGGGTGTAGTTGGAGTCGAAGGTCGAGACAGAGGTTGTTTTTTGGGAGGCTTTTCGTCTCCACCCTCAGCAGTCTACGCATGCGTCAGTTGAACGACGTATCTGCGTAACCGCGACTCTTTTTCCTTTTCTGCAAAACTCTGAAAAACTGTAAAAGCTTGTCTTTTCTCTCTGTGTTTTAGCTTCCTGTGACTGTAACCTCAATTCAGCTAAATTCCGCCGATCTTTTATACGCAAAAGCCGGCTTCAGTCGTGGAGGCTACTGCTGTTAATGTATATCGGTCTATGTTTCCCCCGCAGGCAAACTGTGTGCGAAGTTGCCGTTCCTATAGGCGAAATAGACGGGCAATTTGCGTGCATGGTGGGGACCTCTAGTGATTTTAATCCTTTGTGATTAATTGCTGTTGTTGTTTGTTTGTTTTACTCTACGCTCACGCTACTGTTTTATAATCCGAGAGTGAGAGAAGAGGAGGAGGAGGAGATGGGAGGGGGGCAAATAGAGACACACTGACAACACTTCAGTACATTAACACTACACCGAGCCGCCAAAAGGGATGAATAGAAATCAATGCCAGACTGAATGAATGAGTGTGTGTGTGTGTGTCTATGTGTGTTGGCGTATATATGAACATGTATGTGTGTTTCTGTATTGGTGGGGAGACAGAGAGACAGAGAGGGGAAGAGTAGGTGAACGAGGGAGCAGGTGTTGAGCGGCGATGCACTACAATTTTAGCGAAGTAACTCCACCACCTCATATGTTGGCGGGACTTGTTCTTCTGGGAGGGGGACTGAACTAGTGAATTAGGTTAATAATGAACACTAGAAAGGTGTTACAGTGCTAAAGTGACAGTCAGGTGTAAAGCGACCATAAAGCAGTAGAGCTCCAGAGATGTATTTCTCCTATAACAGCCTGTGATTCTGTAGTTTTCCGTGCCTAATGGTTGACTGTGTACATTTTGTATGAATCACTATTCTGTGTTGTTTTAATCTGTTTTAAGAGCTCTGTGGCCCAATTGCGAAGGGCGCGATACCAAATAAAAATGTATTTGAATGATTAATTGAAAAATAAATGACAGCCTTATACATTTCAACAGTGTCTATTTTCCGTAGTTAACTAGCCTGTTTGCATGTGAAGTGAAGTGGATGCATAGAACTGGTGTGCTGCAGGCGGTTTAATGTGGCGTTTAAAACAGCACTTAATCAGATTGATCAACACTATGTACTGGATCATTAACATAATAACAAAGATTAACCAATCACTGAAGCATATACTGCCACACGTCATCGCTGTACAGTCGCCTCATCCTCTTCCTTCAATAGCGCTGGAAAACTCGTCTTTGTTATGACCGTCGAACGACGTTTTCAGTATTAACGTGGAGATTCGCTTTAATTATAGTGATTTGTCATTGTGGTTAAACGTCCTTCATAATACATCGCCCCAGGGAATGCGTAGACTCGAGTTTGCAATGTTTACAGGGCAACGCATAATCCGTACTAACAGGGATTTATAATTAAACATTAGAGTGTCTGGCCTTCAGTTTTCCAACAATTGATCCTGCCTCTATTTTAGTCACGCTGTATTGCCCATTAGTTGTAGCACAACTATGTAGTTAACAATCCACACCCAACGAGGAATCTTATGTTTGTACAACGCGAATCCCGTTGAATTTCTATCGATTATTTCTTAATTCGAAAGCTACTGTGCCGTCGCATATTGCCGAACCCCAATTTCTGCCAATCCTATTTGAGCTTTAGAGATGTGACGTCCTCAGTGTTTAATTGGGAAAGTTAAATTAATATAGAAAAGTTGTATTCCAGAACGATTCTAAATTGTTTATTTGTAAAAAAAAATCTTAACATTTAGTAGTTTGAAAGAAAAATACTTAGATTAAATTATGTAAATATGTGTTCCTTCTTAGTGGTATAGAGAGTCATCAATCTAGATGCTATGACGTTTGATTTGGATTTGTGTGTAATGAACATGTATCATTTTAGGCAATGTTTTAAAGATCACAGCTGTTCAATCCGATGGGACACACACCATGCACACTAATATAGGCTAGCTACATCAGTTGTGTTGCAGGGAATTCACATACTTGATATTAAATAATTTCAGTATAAATGAGTCATGGAAAATATCTTCTCTTTCCAAGTGTTTGATGTGTTTTAGGAGATGTGAACTTCTGATTTCTATTTTCATATTTGCAGGAGTATCTTTTTTTACCGCGGCTATTGTCACGCTTAGTTCAGTTTGCAAACACTGAGCAAATTACACATGCCTTATTTCCCATTATTATTCAGTCTAAAATATTTGGGCCAAAAACGTTACCTTGTTATTGAAAAAAACGCATATGGTACATAATCACGCGTATTTTTTCAAATAACCTTCATACATTCACCAGCAAACAAAATGCGGTTAACATGGACATCAGCAAATAGACTATGTAACAATCTATCGCTGTAAACAAAAAACAGAAAACCAACCTTTTGTGTCAGTGTTTAGTGTATTTAAATATCAAGTTAATTCACAATGATTACCTCCAGCTGATAATCGAATTTCCACACAGTCGACAGTATTTGGTAATAGACATTTTGGTCCAAAAATTTTGTCGATCATCATTCTTCTAATTATTATTGATTGTGTTGTTGCTTTGTTATTATTGTTAGGAGCAAACACTGTTACTATTAATGTCAAGTACCCGGCATTTCCAGCTACGATGCGCATTGTAAGTTCGAGTCCAGAAGTGAACAAGCAAAGTGTTGCACATTACAGTATTCCCGGGGACAGGGAGTTCACAGCTGTCTGTTAGAGAGAGAGAGTGGAAGAGGGGAGAAAGCGACGGAGAGAGTTATATCTTTCCTCGAGAAAACGTGAAGACAGTTTCATTTTAAACGCAGGGGCTTTTTTTACGCTATTAAGTTTCATAACGGCGATCGAGCGTGAGATGCGCGGAGAGACAGGCTGTCGCGTACGGGACAGCAGCGCCTATATATGTACAAGTTAATGCCTACAGTCAGCGAAAGCCAGTGTATTACCGACCCCAGCAGTGTCTTCTAAAGGTTTATGTATACAGTCGTGACAGGCTGTCTTTCCTCGTATAGCAGCGTCTTAATTTAGTACATACAGTTTGTTTTTCTTGAGTGGGGGCTGGGGGTCAAATAAAAGTAAAACAAGGAAATAAATAGTTGTGTGTAGATGGGAAACTAAATAAGCACTATAGGCTACATACATACATACATACATACATACATACATATACTGATAGATACACAAAGTACAAAAACCTACATGCATAAATGCACATCTGAAAAAATCTTATATATTCTACATTACATTTGCAGTGCATTTTTCCTTATGAATTAAACACAAACACACAATTGTAGCAAAAAACTACTTCCCCCCTTCGTTTATTGTAATAAATATTGTTCATTGTTCATCTGCTTTGGCCTTTCTGAAACACTGATTCAGCCCCAGAGAGACAACTGTCAGCTGATTGAACTGTGTTAAGACGGAGTGTGTGTGTGTGAATGTTAGTGTGTGTGTATGTTGCTTTTCAATGCAGGGTGTGAATGTATTTTTGGACTGGAACGGTATACTGAATTTACAGGGTGATATTCTTATCTGTCGAACCATTTCAGTTAGTCATGAATTGAAAATCGGACATGACTCATTGTGTATTGAAATGCAGTATGGGGGAGGTGCACACAGCCCTTGATGCCAGACACGTTCCATATGCCTCTCTGTTACACGACACGAATAACGTAGACGAACACAGGCCATCCATGCAGTGCTGTGAAAGGGACGTGCCACACTATTATTTATCAAGCATGCCTGTGGTAAGGAGGTGTTCATTTTGTACATTGTCTTCATTCACATAATTGTCTCACACGGCCAACCTAAAAAACAGGTAGGTGCCACACATCTTCTGAAAGTTAGGGTGTCAAAAGACTGCAGGAGAAAAATATGAAGCAGTTGACATGGCTTGTGAAGAATAGATAAGTCACCCCTATTGATTTAATCTTCGCTCCTGGTGCTGGGGAATCTGTAAGGTCCTGCGGATCTGCACTCCAGCTGAGCACTCATTGATGGAATTGAAACCCTTACTGAAATGACTGGGTCTGAATTGGTCTCCAGATCCAGATCTGCTGTCCATAATAATTAGGATTCCCCATTCCAGCTGACCAATACACTGACTGACTAACGGACAGACTCATTAAATTTTTGATATACACACTGATTGACTGATACACTGACTGTCTGACTGACTGATTGATATTTCCTGACTGACACTCTGGGATCCTCCAATAAGAGACATCTGGAAGCAACCAAATCAGCCAAGATAGGTTCCTGAGCCAAGATGCTCCCTCTCACCTGTGTCCTTTCTTTACTCTGTGTGTCTGTATAATAATAATAATACTAATAATAATAATAATAATAATAATAATAATAATAATAATAATAATAATAATAATCACAACATACACAAATTTCACA